>NC_091198.1:10494169-10536669 GCF_040958095.1 Procambarus clarkii
ATGCTGGAGTTATCATGGGTCACTATTACCATGCTGAAGTTATCATGAGTCACTTAATAATAATAATAATTTACTTAGGATAAGTACATACACAGTTGCAGAGTTACAGTACAAACAGTTTGTTTGATTTAAAGATAGAGGTAGTACATACAATACCTAAAGCCACTAGTACGCAGAGCGTTTCTTGAACAACAGCGCTGTTTCGTTTCAAATGATTAACAGATTTCTGAATTTTTACAGACAAAAATCAGCTTAACATGTCTCGATAAACTTGGGCCTAGACACTTTATACAGCAGCTGTTTTTTAATTTACCTGAAATTTACCCGAGGACCAATATCTCTCTAGCGGCCTCGACGCGGACAGGAAGCCAGCGGCTTGACAAAAGTCCTCCCCCCCCCACTTCATTTGTCCTGTAAAGTATTGTCCCAGCCGAGGCTCGAACCCACACCTTATATTATATATATATATATATATATATATATATATATATATATATATATATATATATATATATATATATATATATATATATATATATATATACACACACACACACACACACATGTGTGTGTGAGCCAAACCAAAGCCAAAGAGCCAAAGCTCAACCCCCGCAAGCACAAATAGGTGAGTACAAATAGGTGAGTACACACACACACACACACACACACACAGACACACACACACACACACACACACACACACACACACACACACACACACACACACACACAGGACCAAAGAGCCAAAGCTCAACCCCCGCAAGCACAATTAGGTGAGTACACACACACACACACACACACATTCGTTTTTCTCGATAGAGATTTAAAGAGCACCTAGGAGCTTCAAGAGGTTATCTAGAGAGCACTACCAAAGGCTAAGAATCTTAGCACCAGAGCAATCCTTCAACAAGCCGTAACGAGGCCAATACAGACGCCTGTAAGGACTAATTAGTGATCCCCCTAGAGAGAAGACATTCCCTTGTAAGATGCTGACGCAAGATAATGGCATCTTGCCCTCCAGAACAGGCACAGCGCCTGCTGTCATGAATACACAACGAGTCAATTATCCCAAGACCAGGAGCGACTCGCTAGGAAAAAAACTAAATTGAAACAAATAGCAGGAAAACGCCGCACGTAGTGTATAACACAACGTTTAAGAGCGTAATTTAGGAAAATGAGAGCCCCCCCCCAACAAAAACACCCGGGCTGAGAGTTGTACAAAGATACAGGTATTGACACAAAACACCTACCGGGGAAGCTGAAGGTGTAATTACCTGTAAGGTAATTACCAAGAGCCTGTGGGATAGGAGCTACGAAGAGCCTGTGGGATAAGGGGCTACCAAGAGCCTTTGGGATAGGGGGCTACCAAGAGCCTTTGGGATAGGGGGCTACCAAGAGCCTGTGGGAAAGGGGATACCAAGAGCCTTTGGGATAGGGGGCTACCAAGAGCCTGTGGGATAGGGGGCTACCAAGAGCCTGTGGGATAGGGGCTACCAAGAGCCTGTGGGATAGGGGCTACCAAGAGCCTGTGGGATAGGAGCTACCAAAAGCCTGTGGGATAGGGGGCTACCAAGAGCCTGTGGGATAGGGGCTACCAAGAGCCTGTGGGATAGGGGCTACCAAGAGCCTGTGGGATAGGAGCTACCAAGAGCCTGTGGGATAGGGGCTACCAAGAGCCTGTGGGATAGGAGCTACCAAGAGCCTGTGGGATAGGAGCTACCAAAAGCCTGTGGGATAGGGGCTACCAAGAGCCTGTGGGATAGGGGGCTACCAAGGGCCTGTGGGATAGGGGCTACCATTAAGAGCCTGTGGGATAAGGGGCTACCAAGAGCCTGTGGGATAGGGGCTACCAATAGCCTATGGAATAGAAGGCAACCACAGGGAACAGACTCCTGCGTCCCCTCCTGTAGCAACGTCCGTCTCTCTAGTCAACTTGAAGGAGTTCTATTCCTTGTGTTTTGAAATGAAGAACCGGCTTAAATGAAGTTATTTTTTTTAATACGTGCAAGGATCTTGTGGGATAAAGGAACAATTAAACAGATAATTGATACTAATTAGTATCTCTGATACTAATTAGAAAACTTTTAAACTGATACACAGACTGATTAACGCGTAAATAGCGGTTAAACTAATACAAAAAAAAGCTACTAAAGTGATCAATAAAGCAGTTATAACGAATAATGTGTTAAACGGGATGTGTTAAACGGACAAAGACGCAGTTTAACGAATCAAGAGGCAGTTAAATGATATAGTTAAGCGATCAATGGTATGAAGAAGGGGATGGCAGAGTAAAGATGGGACACGGGGGCAAGATAATGCTGTGGAATTAACAATGAGAAGTTTTTTTTCAAGCTGTCATGAGAAGATGCAGTTATGTTGTCAAGAGTGTGGCATTTATTTATTTATTATGCATCCCATACCCACCCCGTGGGCGGTGGTGGTCCCCATATCCACCCCGTGGGTGGTGGTGGACCCCATACCCATCCCGTGGGTGGTGGTGGACCCCCATACCCATCCTGTGGGCGGTGGTGGACCCCATACCCATCCCGTGGGTGGTAGTGGTCCCCCATACCCATCCTGTGGGCGGTGATGGACCCCATACCCATCCTGTGGGCGGTGGTGGACCCCATACCCATCCCGTGGGTGGTGGTGGACCCCCATACCCATCCTGTGGGCGGTGGTGGACCCCATACCCATCCCGTGGGTGGTGGTGGTCCCCCATACCCATCCCGTGGGCGGTGATGGTCCCTCATACCCATCCCGTGGGCGGTGATGGACCCCATACTCACCCCGTGGGTGGTGGTGGTCCCCCATACCCATCCCGTGGGCGGTGATGGACCCCCATACCCATCCTGTGGGCGGTGGTGGACCCCATACCCATCCCGTGGGCGGTGGTGGTCCCCATACCCATCCCGTGGGTGGTGGTGGTCCCATACCCATCCCGTGGGTGGTGGTGGTCCCATACCCATCCCGTGGGTGGTGGTGGTCCCCATACCCATCCCGTGGGCGGTGGTGGTCCCCATACCCATCCAGTGGGTGTTAGTGGTCCCCCATACCCATCCTGTGGGCGGTGATGGACCCCATACCCATCCTGTGGGCGGTGGTGGACCCCATACCCATCCCGTGGGTGGTGGTGCACCCCCATACCCATCCTGTGGGCGGTGGTGGACCCCATACCCATCCCGTGGGTGGTGGTGGTCCCCCATACCCATCCCGTGGGCGGTGATGGTCCCTCATACCCATCCCGTGGGCGGTGATGGACCCCATACTCACCCCGTGGGTGGTGGTGGTCCCCCATACCCATCCCGTGGGCGGTGATGGACCCCCATACCCATCCTGTGGGCGGTGGTGGACCCCATACCCATCCCGTGGGCGGTGGTGGTCCCCATACCCATCCCGTGGGTGGTGGTGGACCCCCATATCCATCCCGTGGGTAGTGGTGGTCCCCATACCCATCCCGTGGGCGGTGGTGGTCCCATACCCATCCCGTGGGCGGTGGTGGTCCCATACCCATCCCGTGGGCGGTGGTGGTCCCATACCCATCCCGTGGACCGTGGTGGACCCCCATACCCATCCCGTGGGCGGTGGTGGTCCCATACCCATCCCGTGGACGGTGGTGGACCCCCATACCCATCCCGTGGGCGGTGGTGGACCCCCATACCCATCCCGTGGGCGGTGGTGGTCCCATACCCATCCCGTGGGCGGTGGTGGTCCCATACCCATCCAGTGGACGGTAGTGGTCCCATACTCATCCCGTGGACGGTGGTGGACCCCATACCCATCCCGCGGGCGGTGATGGACCCCATACCCATCCCGTGGGTGGTGGTGGTCCCATACCCATCCCGTGGGCGGTGGTGGTCCCATACCCATCCCGTGGGCGGTGGTGGACCCCCATACCCATCCCGTGGGCGGTGGTGGTCCCACACCCATCCCGTGGGCGGTGGTGGACCCCCATACCCATCCCGTGGGCGGTGGTGGTCCCATACCCATCCCGTGGGCGGTGGTGGACCCCATACCCATCCCGTGGGCGAGATTTCAGGACACGTGGCTAAGATTTCTGTCTGTACGTCATTTTAAATAAAGCATATATACATATCAACACCATTGATAAGACTTATCTCTGAATTCCGCGATTTTTCGCATTCAATAATATAATGACGAAACGTGTGTGAATAGTTCTGCAGACAGAGTTTACATTTAGTCAAGTCTACATCAGCAGATGTTGATCTCTCAGAGGTACTTGTAGCCGAGCCTAAGCCTAGCAGTGGTAACATCTAGAAGTCTGCTAACCTTATTGGATGACCCATAGTGCGGTTCTTCCTGCATAATAGAATGATGATAGATGGAGCAACTGGTGTGAATTTCACTTTGCCTCAAGTCTTCGAGATTTAGATGATGTTCCCGGAATATTACTGCCCTCAGGCTGCTCAAAGGCAATCTAAGACGGTAATCAATTCCCTCTTTACGAGCAAAGGTCTTGCCCAACTCATCAGTTTTATCATGCATTCGGAGACCAATATATGAAGGAATCCACAGGAGACAGACTCTGACTCCATCATTGATTATTTCATTATATCCGTGTGTAACTTCAGACACAAGCACGTCACAGTTATGCCTTGGGGAGCTGAGGGCAGTCAAGGATGACAAGGAGTCACAATTAACATGTCGACTGTGGATTCATATACTCGTTCGAGTGCAAGGATTGTGGCAACCAATTCTGTCTGAAGAGTGGAGGCCCAGTTACTGAGACGCGCTCCACACTCACGGGAGAAGGAACCATCTCTCCCTGTCACAACAACTGCACTTCCAGCTGCACCATGGGACTGGTGCAAGGATCCTTCAGTGTAAATAATCTGGGAAAGGAAGCGCTCACTGACCAAAGCATTAATTTGCTTTAAAATGCTTGCTCTTTAATCAGCTTCTTGGGTGAGAAAGAGGAGATAGTAATATGGAAAGGAGTGATCTCCCATGGAGCAGGAAAGTGTCGTTGTTGTCTCTCTTGGTAGAGATGATGAATATTATACATTCTGAGCACAGTGGATGTTTTGGTAATCCATTTGGAGGGATGCCGACCTTCAAGAGAGAAGACTTGGAGGGCTTCAGTGCCGGGGTTAGGGTGGGTTAGCCTAAGCATCTTGAAAGCAATTAAAGCATTGACTTCAGTGATACGATCACTTACACACGCGATTTTCAATTCCCTCCTCGTGTTAAGCAGTTTAGCCCTCTTGTGTGTACAACAGGGTCACAGCTGTTGCCCTCTGATGACTGTAGTTATCAGGTCCGCTGAATGACCTCGGGGGAATAATAAGAAAAACACGATGCTGAAACGTCAAGAAGGTCAATCAGAGGGTCAATGCCCAAGGACAAACTGCAGCCGGAGAACAAAAATGGTAAAGGTTTGTTTCGAAGCAGAGAGATGTGTCGATAGTGACACTGGGTGTGAGGATGCTGCACCCTGCTCCGAGCATCATGACAAACATCATCACCCACCATCACCACGTGTGTACTCACCTAGTTGTATGCTTGCGGGGGTTGAGCTCTGGCTCTTTGGTCCCGCCTCTCAACTGTCAATCAACTGGTGTACAGATTCCTGAGCCTACTGGGCTCTATCATATCTACACTTGAAACTGTGTATGGAGTCAGCCTCCACCACATCACTGCCTAGTGCATTCCATCTGTTAACTACTGACACTAATTTTTGTTTATCTAATGTCTCTGTGGCTCATCTGGGTACTAAGTTTCCACCTGTGTCCCATTGTTTGTATTCCACCCGTGCTGAAGAGTTTGTCTTTGTCCACCTTGTCAATGCACCTGATAATTTTGTAGGTGGTTATCATGTCTCCCCTTACTCTTCTGTCTATCCAAGGAGGTGAGATTTAGCTCCCTTAGCCTTTTTTCGTAGCTCATACTTGTCAGTTCTGGGACTAGTCTGGTGGCATACCTCTGAATCTATAAATTAATCTTGTGTTTAACTTGTTATTGACTCCAGGCTGGAGCTGCATACTCCAAGACTGGTCTGACATAAGTGGTATACAAGATCCTGAACGATTTCTTACACGCGTTTTTAAAGGCAGTTCTTATGTTGGCCAATCTAGCATATGCCGCTGATGATATTATTTTGATGTGCGCCTCTGGAGACAGGTTCGGTGTGATATCAACCCCCAGATCTTTCTCTCTATTTGACTCTTGCAGGATTTCACTTCCCAGATGGTACCTTGCGTTCAACCTTCTGCTCCCATGTGTGTGTGTGTGTGTGTGTGTGTGTGTGTGTGTGTGTGTGTGTGTGTGTGTGTATGTGTGTGTGTGTGCAGGCGCGCGTGCGCCAGAGGTCAGTTACCTGCTCGCTTGGCTGAACATCTTAGGAAGCACATTGGAGTAAAACAAGTGATTGAAAATATTTATCATTACAAGATCCTGGAGTGCCAGAAAAACACACAACATGCAAGATGCGAAGGTGTGTGTGGCTCCTCCTCCTCCCAACATGAAGCTCACACCCACCCCCACCTCCTCCTCCCAACATGAAGCCCACACCCCACCACCTCCTCCCAACATGAAGCCCATACCCCACCACCTCCTCCCAACATGAAGCCCACACCCCACCACCTCCTCCCAACATGAAGCCCACACCCACCTCCTCCTCCCAACATGAAGCCCACACCCACCTCCTCCTCCCAACATGAAGCCCACACCCCACCACCTCCTCCCAACATGAAGCCCACACCCCACCACCTCCTCCCAACATGAAGCCCACACCCCACCACCTCCTCCCAACATGAAGCCCACACCCCACCACCTCCTCCCAACATGAAGCCCACACCCACCACCTCCTCCCAACATCAAAACCCACATACACCACCTCCTCCCAACATGAAGCCCACACCCACCACCTCCTCCCAACATGAAGTACATACCCAAACACCTCCTCCCAACATGAAGCCCACACCCCACCACCTCCTCCCAACATGAAGCCCACACCCCACCACCTCCTCCCAACATGAAGCCCACACCCACCACCTCCTCCCAACATCAAAACCCACACCCACCACCTCCTCCCAACATGAAGCCCACACCCACCACCTCCTCCCAACATGAAGCCCACACCCCACCACCTCCTCCCAACATGAAGCCCACACCCCACCACCTCCTCCCAACATGAAGCCCACACCCACCACCTCCTCCCAACATGAAGGCCACATCCACCACCTCCTCCCAACATGAAGCCTACACCCCACCACCTCCTCCCAACATCAAAACCCACATCCACCACCTCCTCCCAACATGAAGTACATACCCACCACCTCCTCCCAACATGAAGCCCACACCCCACCACCTCCTCCCAACATGAAGCCCACACCCACCACCTCCTCCCAACATCAAAACCCACACCCACCACCTCCTCCCAACATGAAGCCCACACCCACCACCTCCTCCCAACATGAAGCCCACACCCCACCACCTCCTCCCAACATGAAGCCCACACCCCACCACCTCCTCCCAACATGGAGCCCACACCCACCACCTCCTCCCAACATGAAGCCCACACCCCACCACCTCCTCCCAACATGAAGCCCACACCCCACCACCTCCTCCCAACATGAAGCCCACATCCACCACCTCCTCCCAACATGAAGCCTACACCCCACCACCTCCTCCCAACATCAAAACCCACATCCACCACCTCCTCCCAACATGAAGCCTACACCCCACCACCTCCTCCCAACATGAAGCCCACACCCACCACCTCCTCCCAACATGAAGCCCACACCCACCACCTCCTCCCAACATGAAGGCCACATCCACCACCTCCTCCCAACATGAAGCCTACACCCCACCACCTCCTCCCAACATCAAAACCCACATCCACCACCTCCTCCCAACATGAAGCCTACACCCCACCACCTCCTCCCAACATCAAAACCCACATCCACCACCTCCTCCCAACATGAAGCCTACACCCCACCACCTCCTCCCAACATCAAAACCCACATCCACCACCTCCTCCCAACATGAAGCCTACACCCCACCACCTCCTCCCAACATGAAGCCTACACCCCACCACCTCCTCCCAACATGAAGCCCACATCCACCACCTCCTCCCAACATGAAGCCTACACCCCACCACCTCCTCCCAACATGAAGCCCACATCCACCACCTCCTCCCAACATGAAGCCCACACCCACCACCTCCTCCCAACATGAAGCCCACACCCACCACCTCCTCCCAACATGAAGCCCACATCCACCACCTCCTCCCAACATGAAGCCCACATCCACCACCTCCTCCCAACATGAAGCCCACATCCACCACCTCCTCCCAACATGAAGCCCACACCCACCACCTCCTCCCAACATGAAGCCCACACCCACCACCTCCTCCCAACATGAAGCCCACACCCACCACCTCCTCCCAACATGAAGCCCACACCCACCACCTCCTCCCAACATGAAGCCCACACCCACCACCTCCTCCCAACATGAAGCCCACACCCACCACCTCCTCCCAACATGAAGCCCACACCCACCACCTCCTCCCAACATGAAGCCCACACCCACCACCTCCTCCCAACATGAAGCCCACACCCCACCACCTCCTCCCAACATGAAGCCCACACCCACCACCTCCCAACATGAAGCCCACACCCACCACCTCCTCCCAACATGAAGCCCACACCCCACCACCTCCTCCCAACATGAAGCCCACACCCACCACCTCCTCCCAACATGAAGCCCACATCCACCACCTCCTCCCAACATGAAGCCCACACCCCACCACCTCCTCCCAACATGAAGCCCACATCCACCACCTCCTCCCAACATGAAGCCCACATCCACCACCTCCTCCCAACATGAAGCCCACATCCACCACCTCCTCCCAACATGAAGCCCACATCCACCACCTCCTCCCAACATGAAGCCCACACCCCACCACCTCCTCCCAACATGAAGCCCACATCCACCACCTCCTCCCAACATGAAGCCCACATCCACCACCTCCTCCCAACATGAAGCCCACATCCACCACCTCCTCCCAACATGAAGCCCACATCCACCACCTCCTCCCAACATGAAGCCCACATCCACCACCTCCTCCCAACATGAAGCCCACATCCACCACCTCCTCCCAACATGAAGCCCACATCCACCACCTCCTCCCAACATGAAGCCCACATCCACCACCTCCTCCCAACATGAAGCCCACATCCACCACCTCCTCCCAACATGAAGCCCACACCCACCACCTCCTCCCAACATGAAGCCCACATCCACCACCTCCTCCCAACATGAAGCCCACACCCCACCACCTCCTCCCAACATGAAGCCCACATCCACCACCTCCTCCCAACATGAAGCCCACATCCACCACCTCCTCCCAACATGAAGCCCACACCCCACCACCTCCTCCCAACATGAAGCCCACACCCCACCACCTCCTCCCAACATGAAGCCCACACCCACCACCTCCTCCCAACATGAAGCCCACACCCACCACCTCCTCCCAACATGAAGCCCACATCCACCACCTCCTCCCAACATGAAGCCCACACCCCACCACCTCCTCCCAACATGAAGCCCACACCCCACCACCTCCTCCCAACATGAAGCCCACATCCACCACCTCCTCCCAACATGAAGCCCACACCCCACCACCTCCTCCCAACATGAAGCCCACATCCACCACCTCCTCCCAACATGAAGCCCACACCCACCACCTCCTCCCAACATGAAGTACATACCCAAACAACCAAGTAAATCAAATCTACACTAAACGAACAAGGAATAAGAGAGAAAAAGCCTCAGGGTTTGGAGTTGGCCTCACCGCTTTTTGTAGGGACTCAAGCGGGAGACTAATTATCAGATCTCCAACAGCTTCCCCATCATTCACCCCCCTGTCTCCTCCACCAATCCCCAGCAGCTTCCCCATCACCCCCGTCTCCTCCACCAATCTCCAACAGCTTCCCCATCACCCCCGTCTCCTCCACCAATCTCCAACAGCTTCCCCATCACCCCCGTCTCCTCCACCAATCTCCAACAGCTTCCCCATCACCCACCATCTCCTCCACCAATCTCCAACAGCTTCCCCATCACCCCCCATCTCCTCCACCAATCCCCAACAGCTTCCCCATCACCTCCCGTCTCCTCCACCAATCTCCAGCAGCTTCCCAATCATTCCCCGTCTCCTCCACCAATCTCCAACAGCTTCCCCATCACCCCCCCCCCGTCTCCACCACCAATCCCCAGCTAACCCAGAACGTGAACTACTTGGATGATAGTTAAAGGGGAATTAGCCAGTAGAGAAACATGTAATCTCAATGACCAAACCGTCTCTGAACCAGGAAATTGATTACTCCCTCCCATCTTCCCTCATTACTCCCTCTCTTCCCTATTACTCATTCCTTACCTCACTCTCTGCTTCCCCCCCCCCCCAACCTTCTCCCCTCCTCCTTGCCCATTATCTCTCCCTCACCTGCTGTGAGTAAAGCTTCAGCCAGTTCTAACAATTTTACAGCTAAAAAATAGTTCAATGAATCTCACGAAAAGTGTGAGTTAATGAACGAGTATGAGAACGTTATGTGGCTCACAGGGTGTGTAGCTCACAGGGTGTCAGGCTCACAGCATGTGTGGTTCACAGGGTGTGTGGCTCACAGGGTGTGTGGCTCACAGGGTGTGTGGCTCACAGGGTGAGAGGCTCCCAGGGTGTGTGGTTCACAGGGTGTGTGGCTCACAGGGTGAGAGGCTCCCAGGGTGTGTGGTTCACAGGGTGTGTGGCTCACAGGGTGTGTGGCTCACAGGGTGTGTGGCTCACAGGGTGTGTGGCTCACAGGGTGTGTGGCTCACAGGGTGTGTGGCTCACAGGGTGTGTGGCTCACAGGGTGAGAGACCCACAGGGTACGCGTGACCCGCGATAGACTTGATCGATTGCATTTCGCAGTTAACAATAGTTTACTGAATCACTAAACGGTTGAGATAAAACTCACTCTCTCGCTGGAAACATTTTGGTTGGGTCACCAGGAGTCGAACGCGGGGGTCTTATCGCTTGTCCCTCAAGCACACTGTATAGCCACTGGGCCACAGCCTGTGCTAACGCTCCTGAAACCTTCATGTATATCTCAGTTTATATCTCCTATATCTCCTTCGGCCAGAGGTTGAAGGGGGAGGCGTTGGTAGGGGGTTCTCGAGGTTCATGTTACCTATCCTCAAGGTCCTGCTCGAGGTCCTCCTCCACGCCAGTGTGCGGTTCGTCGTTGTGTGTTCGGATGAGAAAAATGGCCGGGAAGGCAAAAAAAAAAAAAAAAAAAAAGAACTAAAAAATAGACTAGCAACCGGACAATGATGACCAGACGGCCGGATGAAGGAGGCTGCTGGCCGGCCGGATACAGGAAGGTCCTGGATGGCCGGATAAAGAACTTGCTGGCCGGCCGAGAAAATTGGCTCGCAGGACGATGTACACAAACAACAGGACCTAGAAATCATACCTGTTTGTGTTCTTAAATCACCGCGGAGAAACACACATACAGTATGTGTATGTGTATGCATTTATTTATCTATTTCTTATGTATCCTTTCTATACACAAACTTCCAAATAAATTCCACAAAATCTTTGATTTGTAAATAAAACTACTCTAATTGGCTGAACAAAAATTAATAACGGAAGAACAATTCTTCCTAGAGAAGGAAGAACATTAATTGTTCAACGAGAACAACGTTGAACAACGACCATTAATTATATTTTGCTTCACACAATCTGTAACTACGACATACTAAACATCTCATCCCATAATCTTAACAACACGAAGGTTAACTATCCCAATTTGCTTGTTAATCCTTAAGAAACATAGCCTTACCCAAGCATAGGTGCTTTCCAGCAGAACGAGTGATCTCTTGGTCAACTGATTCCTCATTCATGAACGAGTCAAAGATATAAAGGTCTTAGAAGGAAAGTAACTTTCTGGGGTGTGTGTAATTATTAAGCGTGTGCAGTGGCTCACTTTCACAGATTCCACACTTGTGGCCTTAATAGTCAAATGCCAGACATTAAAGATTAAAGAGGGAAGGAAGAGGAGTCTGACATGACATTTTGCCTCCAGCTCTCACGTCAAGGTTCCTGAGCTGACGGGTTGACGATTCTCTCTCTCTCTCTCTCCAATTAATTAAACAAACAGCTACCAGTGCACTCGATAACTGATGAGATCTATCTTCCGCATTACACGATGTTCAAGATGTACACACACTTGATGCCCCTGTTACCTAGCAGTAAATAGGTACCTGGGAGTTAGTCAGCTGTCACGGGCTGCTTCCTAGGGGTGAGGCCTGGTCGAGGACCGGGCCGCGGGGACACTAAGCCCCGAAATCATCTCAAGATAACATCAAGATAACCACCTTCTCCAGTCTGACACCGGATAGCGGTACAGGTCGTCCAGTGGTTATGTAAATATATATTACTTTTTAAGAAGATTTTCCACGCACCACATCCCACCTTCCGCACAGGAAGCAGCCGTAACAGCTGTCTAACTCCCAGGTACCTATTTACTGCTTCGTAACAGGGGCATCAGGGTGAAAGAAACTTTGTCCATCTGTTTCCGCCGGTGCCGGGAATCGAACCCGGGCCACAGGAATGCGTATCAAACCTGCTGTCCACACACAACGGGAGCGGCGGTTGAGATGCGGAACCAAAGAGCCAAAGCTCAACTCCAGTAAGTACAACTAGTTGAGTACATAGCCACCAGCACACCAGTGTGTGTGTGTACTTACCTAGTTGTGCTTGCGGGGGTTGAGCTCTGCTCTTTCGGTCCGCCTCTCACCTGTCAATCAACTGTTACTAGCTACTATTTTTTTGTATTTTTCACACACACACACACACACAATGGGTGTGTGTGTGTGTGTACAGAATGGAAGATGAAGTCTCCCATTTGCAATTGAGAAATTAAGTGCCTAATTTCCCATTTGGCAACAGTAATGTGTGAGTGTGAAGGCAGTGCAGACACTTCGGCAGTGTGAAGGGAGTATCCCATTTGAAATTGAGAGCCCAAATGAGCCATAGAGCCGTTAGAAAGAATTTATTCAGTGTCAGAGTAGTAGACAAATGGAATGCATTAGGCAGTGATGTGGTGGAGGCTGACTCCATACACAGTATCAAATGTAGATATGATAGAGCCCAGTAGGCTCAGGAACATGTACAATACTTGATTGACAGTTGAGAGGCGGGACCAAAGAGATAGAGCTCAACCCCCTCAAGCACAATTAGGTAAGTACACACACACACACACACACACACACACACACACACACACACACACACACACAGAGGGCGAGGACGTATGGGCACGTCACCTAACACCCATTGCTTCTATTCACCTTGCAGTGATAAGGCACCTGGGGGTTTTAGTCGACTGTTGTGGGTACCATCCTGGGGACAGGTCAAATGTTGCATATATCCCTAGGTATACTCGAAACCCCGCAAGGCACAGCACGAGGAAAATGGCCGGAAGGCTGCACATGAAATATGCCGCAAGACAAAGAAACTATCGCCGCAAGGCCGCCGCAACGAGAGAGCCGGAAGGTCCCAGAGTTCAAGAAAGGGTTCGAGCCCAAACAAAGTAGCTACTACTACACACACACACACACACACACACACACACACACACACACACGCACGCACACACACACACACACACACCTCAGAGCCCAGTAGGCTCAGGACAGAGCCCAGTAGGCTCAGGACAGAGCCCAGTAGGCTCAGGACAGAGCCCAGTAGGCTCAGGACAGAGCCCAGTAGGCTCAGGAATCTGTACATCAGTTGATTGACGGTTGAGAGGCGGGACCAAAGAGCCAGAGCTCAACCCCCGCAAGCACAACTAGGCAAGTACACCATTCTCTCATTTACGAAACAGATTAGATATATCCTTTCCTAATCTGCATTATTAGAACGATTGGTATGCAAATCTTCAACTGAAAATAATCTGTGATATCTGAAGTCTCCCAACATCAGTTGAAACTGTGGATCTGTCAGGGAACTTTTTTCACAATGGCAACCTAGGAACCTACAGAGGTACCTAGAGTCTCAATGCCCACTTGACCCAAGGTCTAGTTTGGCTTGATATCCAGACTAGCCGATTGAATCAGTCGGGGCCGAACCTAACCTTCCGTTTTCTTATACCCCCTTGATCCTTCAACCCGTTCTCGCAAATTTAATAAGTCAATATTGACTTATTAAATATGTGCATAGGTGACATACTTAACATAATAGATACCCTTAAAAGATTCATAGAAAACACCGACCTTACCTAACCTACTTAGTATGTTAAGATAAGCATCTTATTGCTTCGTAATTACAATTATTATCTAACCTATAATAGGTATAGGTTAAGTAATCATTGTAATTACGAAGCAATAAGATGCTTATCTTAAGATACTAACAAGGTTAGGTAAGGTCGGTGTTTTCTATGAATCTTTTAACTATGCACGTAGTTAATAAGTCAATATTGACTTAACGAATTTGCGAGAACGGGTTGGATCCTTATACCCCCAGCCAGTCTGTCCTCTTACAAAGTACGTCGTCGCTATGCGTTACATAGGGATAAAAAAAATGTATTAGAAAACGGAAGTGGCTCGCGAAAGTGACATACGTACTGTCTCGTTTTCTGTTTTAGGTCCTCTGGTAAGCTAGGATAAAGAGTAGGTCCAAGTTCCCCAGATGAAGGGGAAACGGAGGTAAATTTGCGTCTCTATGCACGTCCCATGAGTGTAGACAATGAAACAGAGCTATGGTCCTGTTTCTGCTTCAACGGGGGGGGGGGGGGGTGGAAACGCGCCAACAGAGACTGCTGGGGGTCGAAGCCCCACCGTAAGGCAGCTACCACGAGAAGAATCTTGAACCGAGGACCCCAAGATCTGGAGTGATCTTTAAAAGTGTCTTTAAACACTTTTACTTCTTTCTTTTTAGCCAGCCAGTGTTGACAGGTGTAGCAGGAGCCAGTGTTGACACGTGTAGCAGGAGCCAGTGTTGGCAGGTGTTGCAGGAGCCAGTGTTGACAGGTGTAGCAGGAGCCAGTGTTGACATGTGTAGCAGGAGCCAGTGTTGACACGTGTAGCAGGAGCCAGTGTTGGCAGGTGTAGCAGGAGCCGGTGTTGACAGGTGTAGCAGGAGCCAGTGTTGACAGGTGTAGCAGGAGCCGGTGTTGACAGGTGTAGCAGGAGCCAGTGTTGACAGGTGTAGCAAGAGCCGGTGTTGACAGGTGTAGCAGGAGCCAGTGTTGACAGGTGTAGCAAGAGCCGGTGTTGACAGGTGTAGCAGGAGCCAGTGTTGGCAGGTGTAGCAGGAGCCGGTGTTGACAGGTGTAGCAGGAGCCAGTGTTGACAGGTGTAGCAAGAGCCGGTGTTGACAGGTGTAGCAGGAGCCAGTGTTGACAGGTGTAGCAAGAGCCGGTGTTGACAGGTGTAGCAGGAGCCAGTGTTTACAGGTGCAACAGGAACCAGTGTTGACAGGTGTAGCAGGAGCCAGTGTTGACAGGTGTAGCAGGAGCCAGTGTTGACAGGTGCAACAGGAACCAGTGTTGACAGGTGTAGCAGGAGCCAGTGTTGACAGGTGTAGCAGGAGCCAGTGTTGACAGGTGTAGCAGGAGCCAGTGTTGACAGGTGTAGCAGGAGCCAGTGTTGTCAGGTGTAGCAGAAGCCAGTGTTGTCAGGTGTAGCAGGAGCCAGTGTTGTCAGGTGTAGCAGGAGCCAGTGTTGACAGGTGTAGCAGAAGCCAGTGTTGACAGGTGCAACAGGAACCAGTGTTGACAGGTGTAGCAGGAGCCAGTGTTGTCAGTTGCAGCCCACCAGCCACCTCCCGGATGCAGGTGTGTACACAGCTGATGACATCAGAGCTATAAACCTACCCACTCTACCCCCACACCTACCTGCGCCTGGCGGTACAACATGTAGGGCTAAATTGCAGATGCCTGGCTCCCACCAGAGGTATAATTAAAAAGATTTACAATACGCGCGGTGTCCGTCTCTCATCTGCCCGTGTATATCTATCATCCACGATGCTTTGTGATGCAAATACGTCAATGTAGCTGCAGCTTCGCCGGTGACCTCACGCCAGCTATAGAGCAGCCCATCCCCCCTTGCCTTGCCCTCTGCACTATGGGGAACCATCCGGTTGTAACCCCCTCCGCCCCCTCGTCACTGACCCAGGCTCTGACAACACAACAGCCTTCAATGACCTCTAATTACACGCCCGTGACCTCAGTGACCTCCGGTTATATGCTTGGTACAGTTCTCGGCCTCCAGCATACTTGGAGCCAGATTCACGAAGCAGTTACCCAAGCACTTACGAACCTGTACATCTTTTCTCGATCTTTGGCGGCTTTCTTTACAATTGTTAAAGAGTTAATGAGCTCCGAAGCACCAGGAGGGTGTTTATAACAATAACAACAGTTGATTGGCAAGTTTTCATGCTTGTAAACTGTTTAATAAATGTAACCAAAGCCGTCAAAGACTGAGGAAGGAAAGATGTACAGGTTCGTAAGTACTTGCGTAACTGTTTCGTGAATCTGGCCCCTGATTCGGTGGAGACTATGACTCCCCCCCCCACACACACACCTGGCTGGGTCTTCTGGGGGATAGCTCCTAATGCCTCTAAATAGGTATCTTTAGCCTTTGGTAACCTCTAGTGACCTCTATAATGACCTTTGGTGCTGTTGGAACCTACAATCATGTCTCCATCTTGGTAGACTGTTTAAGTAAACTTGGTAGACTGAACCGGTAGACTGAACCAGTCTACTGGTCCAGTCTCGGTACACTGGACCGCTTGGTAGACTGTTCACAGTCTACCAAGAGGCAGACTGTGGCTTGGTAGACTTAAGTGTCTACCTTCAAGTCTTTCTACTCGCAGGCTTGTCTATCTCTAGATTTGACTCGCCCTCGTCTTTCTAGCCTGTCTACCCCAGTCTGTCTATTCCAGGTCTGGATAATATCGACATTCCACCCACCGTCTATCTATTTCTGTCTATTTTAGAAATATTTTTATTAAATATTTTTATTTTACTATATTTTTCTATCTATATATTTTCGTCTGTCTATTTTTCTCGTCTGTAAACACGTTTGCGCGCGTCTGTGTAACACTTTTTTGCGTTAGCAATATATAAAAAATACTTTATGGGGGGTAACCGGCGCTGCCCGGGTCTCTCTTTCCCCTCTTTCTCTACCAATCTCTTCCTTTTCCCCTCTCCCCCGCCTCTTTCCTCACTGAGCGGACAGCGTTCTCAAGTCGTAGTTCTGAGGGCCTGGGTTTCTCTTCCTCGCTGAGGCAGAAACAAATGGGGTAGAGATTCTTTCACCCTGATGCGCCTGTTCACCTAAATGTAAAAAGGTTAATTGGGAGTTAGACAGCTGCTACGGACCGTTTCCTCGGTGTGTCGGTGTGTGTGTGTGTGTGTGTGTGTGTGTGTGTGTGTGTGTGTGTGCGTGTGTGTGTGTGTGTGTGTGTGTGTGTGTGTGTGTGTGTATGTGTGTGTGTGTGTGTGTGTGTGTGTGTGTGTGTGTGTGCGTGTGTGCCTGCCTCAGGGAGGAGTGTGGCCACACGCCTCAACAATGGCATCATTTGCATCTGTGGCTGGCACTTGTGGCATCTTCACAACAGTGCCATCACACACACTACCACAATACACACGACCGACAAACTGCTGAAAGTTAGGTCAAAATCACTTTGCCAGACACACGCAACATTATTTGCGTATAAAACACACACACACACACACACACACACACACACACACATGGACAGCAACACACACAGACATGCTGTATGGACAGCAACAAGACATGTATGGATGAACTGCAGAGGGCAGCAACTTTAGCGCATAGAATGAGAGCGAAGCTGCTGGTCATGGGGGACCTAAATCACGGAGAGATAAATTGGGAAACGAGGAATCCCCATGGCGGGGAGGAGACCTGGGGAGCGAAGCTGGTAGACGTTATTGACAGGAATTTCCTAACACAGCATGTGAAAGAAGATACTAGGGAAAGAGGAGGGGATACGCCCAGCCTATTAGATCTCATTATCACTCAGAATGTAGAAGACATCGAGCAGTTGGAACATGAAATACCACTAGGAGCTAGTGACCATTGTGTCCTAGTCTTTGACTACATGATGGAGCTTAAAATTGTGACCAAAGGACAAGAGGTCCGGGAAAGGAGACTTGATTACAGAAAAGGGGACTACAGAAGGATAAGGGACTACCTGGGAGAAGTGCAGTGGGAGGAAGAACTTAGAGGAAAAACAGTGCAAGGTATGATGAACCAAGTCATATTGAAATGCAAGGAGGCTGAAGATAGATTTATTCCAACAATAAAGGAAAAAAGCAGGAGGGAATATAATAACCCATGGTTTAATAGACAGTGTCAGGAAGCAAAGGTGAGAAGCAGGAGGGAGTGGAGGAAGTACAGAAGACAAAGGACAGAGGACAACAGGATTAGATGTAACAGAGCTAGGAATGATTACATTAACATAAGACGAGTGTCGGAAAGGAATTGTGAGAACGATATTGCAGTCAAAGCGAAAAAGCAACCAAAATTACTACATAGCCATATAAGAAGGAAGATGTCGGTAAATGACCAAGTGACAAGACTGAGGAAAACAGAAGGGGCATATACAGAAAGCGACAAGGAAATCTGCGAGGTACTGAATGCAAAATTCCATGGAGTGTTCACAACCGAGCCTGAGCAGCTCCCATTGTTAGAAGAGATTACCCAAGATGAAAGACTATCGGATATAGAGGTGACAGCAGAGGATGTAATGAAACAGTTGACAACACTGGATGCAAATAAAGCTGTTGGACCAGACAAAGTATCACCGTGGATACTCAAAGAGGCAGCGCAGGCTCTCAGCGTGCCTCTGGCTATGATCTTTAATGAGTCACTTATGTCGGGAGAATTGCCCAGTTGCTGGAAGGAGGCAAATGTCGTACCGATTTTCAAAAAGGGTGATAGGGAGGAGGCACTTAACTACAGACCCGTATCACTGACAAGCATCCCCTGCAAAATACTTGAAAGAATAATTAGGCTAAGACTTGTTGAGCACCTGGAGAGCATTGGGTTTGTAAACAAGCACCAACATGGGTTCTGGACAGGGAAATCATGCCTAACAAACCTTTTAGAATTCTATGATAAAGTAACAAGGATAAGGCAGGACAGAGAAGGCTGGGCAGACTGCATATTTCTTGACTGCCAAAAGGCCTTTGATACGGTACCGCACATGAGACTGCTATACAAACTTGAGAGGCAGGCAGGAGTAAGCGGAAAGGCCCTAGTATGGGTGAAGAACTACCTAACAGGAAGGAGCCAGAGGGTAATGGTAAGGGGCGAAAAGTCGGACTGGCGAACAGTAACAAGTGGAGTACCTCAAGGATCGGTGCTGGGACCAATCCTCTTTCTAATTTACGTAAATGATATGTTTACAGGAGTGGAATCATACATGTCAATGTTTGCAGATGACGCAAAATTAATGAGAAGAGTTGTGACAGACGAGGATTGTAGGATCCTCCAAGAGGACTTAAACAGGCTGCAGAGATGGTCAGGGAAATGGCTACTGGAGTTTAACACCAGTAAATGTAAAGTTATGGAAATGGGATCAGGTGACAGGAGACCAAAGGGACAGTACACAATGAAGGGGAACAGCCTACCTGTAACGATTCGAGAAAGAGACCTGGGAGTGGATGTGACACCTAATCTAACTCCTGAGGCACATATAAATAGGATAACGACAGCAGCGTACTCTACACTGGCGAAAATTAGAACTTCATTCAGAAACCTAAATGAGGAAGCTTTTAGGGCGCTTTACACTGCCTACGTGAGACCCGTCTTAGAGTATGCCGCGCCATCATGGAGCCCCCACCTGAAGAAACACATAAAGAAACTGGAGAAGGTTCAGAGGTTTGCGACGAGGCTTGTCCCAGAGCTACGAGGGATGGGATATGAAGAGCGGCTGAAGGAACTGAACCTTACGACACTAGAGAAAAGAAGGGAGAGAGGAGATATGATAGGGACATATAAAATACTCAGGGGAATTGACAAAGTGGAAATAGATGAAATGTTCACACGTAATAATAACAGAACGAGGGGACATGGGTGGAAACTGGAAACTCAGATGAGTCACAGAGATGTTAGGAAGTTTTCTTTTAGCGTGAGAGTAGTAGAAAAATGGAATGCACTTGGGGAACAGGTTGTGGAAGCAAATACTATTCATACTTTTAAAACTAGGTATGATAGGGAAATGGGACAGGAGTCATTGCTGTAAACAACCGATAGCTAGAAAGGCGGGATCCAAGAGTCAATGCTCGATCCTGCAAGCACATATAGGTGAGTACACACACACACATACACACACACACACACACACACACACACACACACACACACACACACACACACACACACACACACACACACACAGTTTCAAATGTAGATATGATAGAGCTCGAGAAGCTCTGGAGTCTGTACACAAGTAGATTGACGGTTAAGAGGCGGGACCAAAGAGCCAGAGCTCAACCCCCGCAAACGCAACTAGGTGAGTACACACACACACACACACAACGGATGTAACATGGGAATCTGAGCTCAGGGGAAAGACGGCCCAAGACATGATGGAATACATCACACAGAAGTGTAAGGAGGCAGCAGAAAAGTTTATCCCGTCCCAAAAGGTATAAACAGAAATGCAGATGAGAAACCCATGGTTTAATCAGAGAGGTAAGCTAGCTAAGCAACAAAGTAAAAGAGCATGGAGAAACTATAGGAATAACAGGACACTTGCGAGCAGAGGAGGTTACCAGAGAGCCAGGAATGAATACGTCAGGGTGAGAAGAGAGGCAGAAGGGCAATATGAAAATGACATAGCAAGCAAGGCTAAGACCCAACCCAAATTGCTGCACAGCCACGTCAGGAGAAAGACAACAGTGAAGGAACAGGTAATGAAACTGTGGATAGGGGCAGACAGATTCACTACAAACGACAAAGAAGTGTGCGAGGAACTCAATATGAAATTCCAGGAAGTCTTCACATTAGAGCAAGGAGAAGTTCCAGAGATAAGAGAAGGAATAATTAACAAGGCACCACTAGAGGAATTTGAAATTACCAGTGAAGATGTAAGAAAGCTTTTGCAAGAGTTGGATGTGACAAAGACTATAGGCCCGGATGGAATATCACCATAGATACTAAAGAAAGGAGCAGAAGCACTGTATCTGCCACTCTCCATAGTGTATAACAAATAACTGGTAACAGGTGAACTGCCAGAAATTTGGAAGGCGGCAAACGTAGTCCCGATATACAAAATGGGGAATAGACAGGAGGCACTGACCTACAGGCTAGTGTCCCTAACTTGGATACCATGCAAGCTAATGGAGAAAATTGTGCGAAAAAAGCTAGTCGAACATCTGGAGCGAAGACACTTTGTGTCACAACACCAACATGGTTTCAGGGATGGCAAGTCATGCCTCACAGAATTAATTGAATTCTACGATCAGGCAACAAGAATAAGGCAAGAAAGAGAGTGGTGGGCAGACTCCATATTTTTGGATTGCCAGAAAGCCTTTGACACAGTGCCACACAAGAGACTAGTGCGAAAGCTGGAGATGCAGGCTGGAGTGAAAAGGAAAGGTACTCCCTTGGATAAGGGAGTACCTAAGTAACAGAAGGCAGCGAGTCACTGTGCGGGATGAGGTATCAAATTGGGGAGACGTCACCAGTGGGGTCCCGCATGGTTCAGTCCTTAGATCCATACTGTTTCTTATATATGTAAATGATCTTCCAGATGGTATAGAATCATTCCTCTCATTTTTTGCTGATGATGCAAAAATTATGAGGAGGATTAAGACGGAGGAAGACAGTATGAGACTACAAGATGACCTAGACAGACTGAATGAATGGTCCAACAAATGGCTACTAAAGTTCAACCCGAGTAAATGTAAGGTAATGAAACTAGGCAGTGGAAACAGGAGGCCAGACACAGGATACAGAATGGGAGATGAAGTACTTCATGAAATCGACAAAGAAAGATCTAGGAGTTGATATCACACCAACCCTGTCTCCTGAAGGTCACATCAAAAGAATAACATCTGCGGCGTATGTGAGGCTGGCTAACATTAGAACTGCCTTCAGGAACCTGTGAAAGTAATCATTCAGAACCTTGTATACCACATATGTAAGACCAATCCTGGAGTATGCAGCCCCAGCATGGAGCCCGTACCTTGTCAAACACAAGGCGAAGTTTGAAAAAGTTAACAGATATGCCACTAGACTAGTCCCAAAACTAAGAGGCATGAGTTACGAAGATAGGCTGCGAGAAATGCACCTCACGACACTAGAAGTCAGAAGAGTAAGGGGAGACATGATCACTACCTACAAAACTCTCAGAGGAATTGACAGGGAATATAAAGATAAACTGTTTAACACGAGTGGCACGCGAACAAAGGGACACAAGTGGAAACAGAGTACCCAAATGAGCCACAGGGATGTTAGAAACAACTTTTTCAGTGTCAGAGTAGTTAACACATGGAATGCATTAGGCAGTGATGTGGTGGAGGCTGACTCCATTCACAGTTTCAAATGTAGATATGATAGAGCCCAGTAGGCTCAGGAACCTGTACACCAGTTGATTGACAGTTGAGAGGCGGGACCAAAAAGCCAGAGCTCAACCCCCGCAAGCACAATTAGGTGAGTACACACACACACACACACACGTAAATGATCTTCCAGAGGGTATAAACTCATTCCACTCGAAGCTTGCTGACGATGCCAAAATTATGAGAAGAATGAAGACAGAGAAGGACAGCACGAAGCTTCAAGAAGACCTAAACAAACTGAAGAAATATTCCAGCAAATGGCTGTTAGAGTTTAACCCAAGCAAAGAGCAGAAACTCAACCCCCCCCCCCCGCAAGCACAACTATGTGAGTACAAACACACACACAACACACTCTGAATATGATTGGTTAATAAACAATCAACAATACAGACAGGTGACAATCTTAAGGATAAGGGAGAAAAGAAGGGAGAGAGGGAAGGGCAGAAAGGGAAAGGATGGAAACGAAAGAGAAGGGAAGGATGAGGAGGAGAAAGAAGCAGGTTAAATAAGAGATAAGGGGAATAGAGAAGGAGAGAGAGAGAGAG
Source organism: Procambarus clarkii (assembly GCF_040958095.1). Taxonomy (NCBI): domain Eukaryota; kingdom Metazoa; phylum Arthropoda; class Malacostraca; order Decapoda; family Cambaridae; genus Procambarus; species Procambarus clarkii. Next base: position 10,517,319 of record NC_091198.1, read on the forward strand.
AGAGAGAGAGAGAGAGAGAGAGAGAGAGAGAGAGAGAGAGAGAGAGAGAGAGAGAGAGAGAGAGAGAGAGAGAGAGAGAGAGAGACAGACAGACACAGACAGAAAATGAATATGCACTACAACTGTCCTATCTTCAATCACCTCATAACAAACTCTAATTATCCACGAGCATCCTACCCCGTCAGGAGCCGAACACCCCCCTTCCCCCCCCCTCCCCCACAACTAAACAAACCCACCAGCAATACAAGTAGACAGGAGTCCCACCGAACGGTACCCGTCTCCCGTTGACAGGTGGTGGTGGTCCGTTCCTGTTGTGACGGCACCGGCTCAGATGAGAGAGTGAGGTCGGTGGAGCAGCTCATCTTACCACCCTCAAGGTGCCAGTGCCTCTACTTGTACCCCCCCCCCCCCCACCCCTCCTCCTTGTGAGGTCAGCCTCGCTCCTTGCGAGGAAGTCTGTTAGGAAACAGGAGATGGGGTGAAGAAGTAAAAATATCGCTGGAAATGAAAGGGGGGAAAAGAGAGAGAGAGAGAGAGAGAGAGACAGAGAGAGAGACAGAGAGAGAGACAGAGAGAGAGATAGAGAGAGAGACAGAGAGAGAGGGAAAAGAGATGAAAGACATTCTTAAAGAGGCCACAAATATTTGTGGCCCTCAGGTAAATTCAGGTAAATATAGGAGATGTAGGGGGGGGGGGGGAAGAGGAGGGAAAGGAGCAATATATATATATATATATATATATATATATATATATATATATATATATATATATATATATATATATGGGTGGGGGGGGGGGGGGGGGTTTGGGTGGGGGGGAAGGTTGCAACATGAAGGAGGGTTCAGGAGGGGGGGGCAGTGTGTTGCATGGGGTCTGAAGCGGTTGCAGTCCTGTCGTGAGCAACACCAGACCACAGGGAATCGGCTCCTCAACACACTTCGATATTGCATAAACAGTTGTCAAGATTTTATCAATTCATGTCCCGGTATGACAACTGGTCTGACTCTTGCACCAAATCCGGTTTCTCCACACACACACGCACGCACACACACACACACACACACACACACACACACACACACACACACACACACACACACACACACACACGTGAGTAGTTATGAAAGGTTCAGAGTATATGTGTGTATTTTTTTCTAACTTAAAACACATTTGTTTACCTCGCTCTGGCTCGCTTGTGCCCTCCTGAGTCACACACACACACACACACACGCACACACACACACACACACACACACACACACACACACACACACACACACACACACACGCACATGCACACACACACAAAATTACTCCTTTACTACAAAAATATCTGCACAACTCTCATGGTTAATACCGCTTTGCAACCCATAGTCTCAAGTCATTCGTTTATTGATTAAACGAGACTCAATTGGTAATGGTCAACGACTCCCTCGGGAAGGGAAGATGTGGATCATAAAACTATAAAGACAAAATACGATCAATGGACAAAGTGGTACGTTGATAATATTCTTACACTAAAACTTTATTTTGGTGGTAGCGACAACCCCCCGTTTCGGGGAAGGAAAAATCCTGGTTTTGGGAGGGTTGCAAGACCCCCAAATTGGGTGAGATGGAACCCATCCCACCCAAAAAGGGGTGGGATGAGTGGACCCTGGTGTAACCCCCCCCCCCTCCCCCCTTACCTTATGCCCAATGAGTAAGGTTAACAACTCACAACCTTCAGTTAATGATAGTTTCATCGTGTGCCACACGAGGCTTTCCAATCATGCTTCTTAACAGTGTAAAAAAACCATCGCCCTCCCACTTGACGCCAAGTGCCCAATCCCGCCAATAAATTCCGCGGTAAATATGGCCGCAATAGAAAGCCTTCCAGTGAACACAAGTGTTAAGACAACATAATGATACACTTGCCACAACATGCCTACACATTACCCCCTTTTTTTGGGCCTTGAATTATTATGAATATCAACGTTAATTTTATCAGCTCGCTGGGTGCCTAATGATTATCTGTCGGGTTTGCACTGAATTATGCTATCATTAATTCAGAGACGGGGCGAACAATTATTCAATTCCTAAACAGATGATAACATATCTTTCATCAATATGAGAGTCAGCGCGTCTCTTACCGCGGGTTCATTATGCAAATTGGGAATTTATGAGAGTACATTTTACAGGTGTGTTCAGCCACACATCTTGATCAGCACTTCACACACACACACACACACACACACACACACACACAAATCAGGGGATACATACAAAATTCTCAGGGGAATTGCCAGGGTAGACAAGGATGGATAATTTAACACGGGTGGTACACGCACGAGGGGACACAGGTGGAAACTTAGTACCCAAATGAGCCACAGAGACGTTAGAAGTAAGTTTTTCAGTGTCAGAGTAGTTAGTAAATGGAATGCATTAGGAAATTATGTGGTGGAGGCTGACTCCATACACAGTTTCAAGTGTACATATGATAGAGCCCAGTAGGCTCAGGAATCTGTACACCAGTTGACTGACAGTTGAGAGGCGGGACCAAAGAGCCAAAGCTCAACCCCCGCAAACACAACTAGATGAATACACACCTAATAGCTCGATTCTGCAGACACAAATAGTAAATACACACACAGGTTTTCGTGGCCGAGTGGACAGCGCTAGGGAGTTTGCATCCCTATGGGCCTGGGTCTGATTCTCAAGCGAGGCACAAACAAATAGGCAAATTACAACAAATGTTGAGTAACCCACACAATTTCAAAGTGAGATGGAAATTACTGTGTGCTGTTGACTTTTTCCACATGAGGTAATTGGCAGGATAGAATATTAAGCCAGGAGGCCTACCAATCCCTTGGAAGACACACGAGAAAAGTGGAGGCTTGGGGAGTAGACCGTCTTTCTTACTCCTCAGAAGAGGTGTAAGGAAGCCCCTACACCTCAGAAGAGGTGTAAGGAAGCCCTTACACCTCTTGACAGTGCTGTAGCCGCCACCGTGAGGTCAATCCCAACTGTACTTCCTAGGGCTCCGGTGACAGTTGATGGGTGGTGGTGACGGTGATGGTGGTGATGGTAGGCTGGTGGTGGTTACAGTGGAAAGGATTTGGATAGATGATGGTGGTTACATATCTGTGCTTACAAGGCAGTGAGGACTTTGTATCATCTCTTCCTCTTCGCATGGTAAGTCCCTATGGCCCACAGTTTTCACTTTTCAGCTAATACATATTTCCCTGGAATAACATTCTTAAAGATTACTATCACTGGTCGATTTTATCCATTAGGAATACACCAAGCCTACAGTAATGTTTCAATTGCTAGCGTGCCTCACTAACCTGTATTTTGGTGGAAATTGATGGTCATATTCCCCATTTATCAGTCACATTCTCTTTTATTCTCTCTCTTCCTTTGTCCGTCTTGCCTCTTCTGCTATTATCCTTTTCTCTTCCACTGATTTTATTCTATTATGGCAACCATGTTAATTTTCCTCTCCTTTGTGATTTAATTCCCTTAATATCCTCCGCTTCCTCCAAGGTTTGTTTTTAGGTACTCAGTGACCACCTCCAACCCCCCTCCCCCCCTCTCTCTCTCTCTACCCAACCACTTGAACTGGACGGTAGAGCGACGGTCTCCTTCATGCAGGCCGGCGTTCAATCCCCGACCGTTCAAGTGGTTGGGCACCATTCCTTCCCATCCCAAATCCTAAACGTGACACCTTCCCAGTGCTACATAGTCGTAATGGCTTGGCGCTTTCTTCCTGATAGTTCCCTTCCCTTCTCTCTCTCTCTCTCACTCACTCTTCCTCTCCCCCCCTCCCCCCCTTCATGAATTTCCTGTAAATGTCCTCATTGTGAAGTTTCCTCTTCTTGGGTCGTTTTACCCCCTTCTCCCTTTTCTTTCTTTCCTCTTGTGCATTCACGTAGCTATTTGTATGTCCTTTGAACATTCCTTATCTTTATCATTCAATGTCCCCCCCCCCCCTGTGTCCCTAGTACCTCTCCTGTTCCTATTGCTCTCTAGTTTATCAAACATTTTCTTATCTTCTGTCTACTGCTTCTTGTGTCAACTTTATAACATATAAACACAGGTAAAATAGGCCCGCTAGTTTGCACTGATTCATAGAGACTCCAGTATCAACCTCAATTCTTAAGAGTAAAAGCAGATTATTATCCACTCTTCCCATTCACCGCTACAAATAGCAACGAGCCAATTATCATCATAATTTACTAAATCCAGCATCCCAGAGGTTAGCTGCGAGGCGCATCTCGACGTCCTGAGGGACGTAAAGTGATCCCAGGCGCCTCCAACACGTCTTAAAACCTGTCATCCATCGCCATAAAACGTCTAAGGTCAAGCGCTCGTTTTAAGACGAGAGAAAACGTAGGGAGTGATCAAGGGTTCCCGAGTGATCTTTACACTCAAGATGGTGAGAGAGGATGGTGAGTGAAGCTGGGTGTTACAGAGGGGCGGGGATTATGTATCATGGTGTAGCTGGGGGTGTTACAGGCGAGGCGGGAGTCATGTATCATAAAGGTTACAGGCAAGGAAAGTCATGTATCACAGCACTATTATGCTGGGCTCCACCTCAGCTCAGACGCAGCTGGAGAGGGCCATTAAGACCATCTCCAACCTTCCTCGCGTGATTAATGATTTGGGTTTTTAACCTCGAAGGGCGAGTTTATTGGGCAGCGTCACTCATCCTGTGTGTGAGCATACCCCACAGCAGCATGTACAGTCATCCTGTGAGTGAGCATACCCCACAGCAGCATGTACAACAGCCTACAATGAGAAGAACAGCATGTACAACAGCCCACAATGAGAAGAACAGCATGTACAACAGCCTACAATGAGAAGAACAGCATGTACAACAGCCTACAATGAGAAGAACAGCATGTACAACAGCCTACAATGAGAAGAACAGCATGTACAACAGCCCACAATGAGAAGAACAGCATGTACAACAGCCCACAATGAGAAGAACAGCATGTACAACAGCCTACAATGAGAAGAACAGCATGTACAACAGCCCACAATGAGAAGAACAGCATGTACAACAGCCCACAATGAGAAGAACAGCATGTACAACAGCCCACAATGAGAAGAACAGCATGTACAACAGCCCACAATGAGAAGAACAGCATGTACAACAGCCCACAATGAGAAGAACAGCATGTACAACAGCCCACAATGAGAAGAACAGCATGTACAACAGCCCACAATGAGAAGAACAGCATGTACAACAGCCTACAATGAGAAGAACAGCATGTACAACAGCCCACAATGAGAAGAACAGCATGTACAACAGCCCACAATGAGAAGAACAGCATGTACAACAGCCCACAATGAGAAGAACAGCATGTACAACAGCCCACAATGAGAAGAACAGCATGTACAACAGCCCACAATGAGAAGAACAGCATGTACAACAGCCCACAATGAGAAGAACAGCATGTACAACAGCCCACAATGAGAAGAAAACCCGTTGAGTTTTTCACTCATACGTAAAAGCAGAAATGACTTGAGTATCTCAAATATTCCGATTATCAGTGAAGGATATTAACATTTGACCACACTTTACTTTGCGTTATCTTGTGAGTGCAAACTTGATACATTTCTACAAGGACGTATCTGTTTTAAATGAGAAATCGAACTCCAACTCGAGGCATTTTGAAGATGCATTTCTATTTCTCGGGCGGATGTGGTTTAGACAAGTGCTCCTTCTCCTCCAGATTTTGCTAATCCGCTTCCACCCCGAATCTTCTTACGTGCTTGTATCCAAGCACGAATTCGTGTCATTGCTGAGTTTTCAGCCCCTTCTGTTTAGCCACACTGTTGTGGGCGTCGCCTCCTACTGCATTTTACCAGTGAATCAGGTCACTGAATTGCTCTCTGGCGTTTCTTTAATTTTCCTTGTGAGAACAGTAACAAGGAAGGTGATGACGAGACCTTCCGACTTGTAGAAGGGGTCTTGGGGGGAGACGGGACATCCGGGACGGTGTCCATTTACAGGACTTCGTTCAGATCTTCCTTCACGAGCTGGTGTCTTCAAGAAGTTCAGGAATTATTCCTTTGTTTTTCACTTGGCTGTTTCAAAGACTTCTGAAGAGCAGCTCATGTAACAGTGAAGATCATTGTGGTCCTTGTTACTGGCTTCTGTGCGTCTTAGTGTCATTATAATTGACAATTAGCTCTGCTTGATTCTAAAAGGCAGTGTAGCTAATTACAGTGTATATATGCAGCTCCAGGGAAGGCTGTTACTACGGCCAGGGTCTTGACTGGGTTACAGCAGAGATGTTACCCCCTGTAACAGCAGTCCTCAGCTCCGTCACCAACAGTGCAAGGGAGGGGGAGAGGGGACGTATAGTGCAAAAAGGGGGGGGGGGGAGACGTACAATGCAAGGGAGGGACGTACAGTGGAAAGGGGAAGGGGGCACTGTACATGGGTTTCTCTTTGCCCCTCGTCCGTTTCCCTTACTGCCCCTTCAAAGCTAAGAGTTCCTCAAGCCCCTGTGTTGTGTTGTGTTGTGCAACAAAAGTGTTGCTCACCTGCCTCTCTAGCTTCCTCCCATTCCCTCTAGTGTTGCTGCTGCTCAATATGTGGACATTCTGCCTCTACTACTTTATCCATAACCCGGAGCTCGATCACTGCGGCTGTAGCATGCAACAGTGAAATAGATCATGTGTCAGGGGTGATATAGAGAAACCAGGGAGGGGGGGGGGGGGGGGGGAAGGGGAAGGGGAGGGGGAAGGGGACGGGGGGAAGGGGAGGGGGGGAAGGGGAGGGGGGGAAGGGGAGGGGGGGGAAGGGGGAGTTGTTACATGCGGGGGGGGGGAGAAGGGGGGGGTAAATACCTGCATGGTGCGCCAGGATCACAAATGTTTATGCGCAAGCGCTGGTCATCACGCGAGGTGGGGGGGGGAAGAGGGGAAGAGGAGGGGGGGGAAGAGGGGAAGAGGAGGGGGGGGAAGAGGGGAAGAGGAGGGGGGAGAAGAAGGGCTGTGGGGGGGGGGGAAGATGCGCACTTTGCATGATGAAGACTGCGGCCAGGAGTGCAGGGGTCACGCCGGTGCGTGGGAGAGGCGCTGGGAGGAGAGAGAGTGGGAGGGGGGGGGCGCAGTGGGAGGGGGGGGGGCGCAGTGGGAGGGGGAGGCCGGGCATTGGGTAAGCGCTCGGGAATGAGGAAAGGGGGTCGTTGGGAGGGGGGGGGGGAGAGGGAGCTCAGAAGAAAGGAGATGAGACAAGTGTTGCCAGGAGAGGGGGGCGGACGAGCAGGTATTCGTGTGAGAAACTAAGGAAAGGAGGAAAATGAGAGAAATGGGACATGCAGACACCATGCTGTGGTGACGAAGGGGGGGGGAGTGGGGGGAGGGAGGGGGGGAGAGGGGGAGGGAGAGGGGGAGAGGGGGGAGAGAGAGAGAGAGACAGAGAGAGAGAGAGAGAGAGAGAGAGAGAGAGAGAGAGAGAGAGAGAGAGAGAGAGAGAGAGAGAGAGAGAGAGAGAGAGAGAGAGAGAGAGAGAGAGAGAGAGAGGAGAGAGAGAGGAGAGAGAGAGAGGAGAGAGGAGAGAGAGAGAGAGGAGGAGAGAGAGAGAGAGAGAGAGAGAGAGAGAGAGAGAGAGAGAGAGAGGAGGAGAGAGAGAGGAGGAGAGAGAGAGAGGAGGAGGAGGAGAGAGAGAGAGAGAGAGAGAGACGGGTGTTGAGAGGTAGGAAGCGGCAGAGAGAGAGAGGGGTAGGGGGGAAAGAGGGAAGCAGAAAGGTAGAAGAAGCAGAAGAGGTGGAGAGGTAAGGGAAAGTCGGAGGGGGACACTGAGAGATAGGAAAGGTAAAGGGAGGGTAGACAGTTTACTTGTGTCTGCCTTGTGTGGGTTGCGATGATCAACGACCCCGTGGCCACTCTCTGACCTGATCAACCTAGTCAGAGAGTTAGCGCTGTTAACTCTACTCTACTAACTCTTCTAACTCTACTAACTCTACTAACTATTCGGCGCTAACTAGCGAGTTAGCGCCGAATATGTGCTGTTAGCGTAGTTACTCGCAGCCTAACTTTGATCAGGTGTCCTTTGGAGATGTCCATCAAATTCTCTTCTAAACACTGTAAACACACACACCTGTGATCAATACATCCGTGATCAATACATCCGTGATCAATACATCCGTGATCAATACACCCGTGACCAACACACCCGTGATCAACACACACCCGTGACCAACACACACCCGTGACCAACACACACCCGTGATCAACACACACCCGTGATCAACACACACCCGTGACCAACACACACCCGTGACCAACACACACCCGTGACCAACACACACCCGTGACCAACACACACCCGTGACCAACACACACCCGTGATCAACACACACCCGTGACCAACACACACCCGTGATCAACACACACCCGTGACCAACACACACCCGTGACCAACACACACCCGTGATCAACACACACCTGTGATCAACACACACCCGTGATCATCACACACCCGTGACCAACACACCCGTGATCAACACACACCCGTGATCAACACACACCCGTGATCAACACACACCCGTGACCAACACACACCCGTGACCAACACACACCCGTGATCAACACACACCCGTGACCAACACACCCGTGATCAACACACACCCGTGATCAACACACACCCGTGATCAACACACACCCGTGATCAACACACACGTGATCAACACACACCCGTGACCAACACACACCCGTGACCAACACACACCCGTGACCAACACACACCCGTGATCAACACACACCCGTGACCAACACACCCGTGACCAACATACCCGTGACCAACACACCCGTGACCAACACACCCGTGACCAACACACACCCGTGACCAACACACACCCGTGATCAACACACACCCGTGACCAACACACCCGTGACCAACACACCCGTGATCAACACACACCCGTGATCAACATACCCGTGATCAACACACACCCGTGACCAACACACACCCGTGATCAACACACACCCGTGATCAACACACCCGTGATCAACACACACCCGTGACCAACACACCCGTGATCAACACACCCGTGACCAACACACACCCGTGACCAACATACCCGTGATCAACACACCTGTGATCAACACACCCGCAAGACAGAATCAAAAGGCTCTTGACCCCAGCGAAACAATTAACACCCCAAAACTATATATAATTAAACAAAAACCTCTCACAAGGAGAAAAACAATAAAAGTTAATATTTTGATGAATTCTCGTCTCTGCTTTAGCTTGGAAGCGGTAATAAAGCTGTGTTTATTTCATCACACGAGGCTTAACATCCACTAACAGTGGGTGAGGTTTTTTTAATAGCAAACATAATATTTTAGCCAACATTCCACGATCCTCTTCAGAGGAGCTTAGAGCACGAACGCCGAAATATACATTTTGCTTCAAAGCGGATGTATATATATATATATTGTGTATGTATAATTACATATATATATATCAAAATTACATACAATGAGACATGCGTATATCAAACTGTGTATAAGCAAGCACTTTGGCTGGTTAATACATAGGTGAATGGTTCTGGTACGAAGCTTCTTTAAATGTATCATGTATACGCTGATTTATACACTCTTGGTATGTATTAATGATCAGATATAACTTTGTAATGACGGGAAGGGAATTATCAAGGGGAAAGCGCCACGCCATAGCGATTATACAGCACTTGGAAGTGGGTCAGGATAAGGATTTGGGATAGGACGGTTGGGGGGGAAAGAAGGAATGGCGCCCAACCACTTGGACGGTCGGGGATTGAACGCAGACCTGCATGGTAATTAGTGTAGTCTAGCGAACTAGACAGGCACACAATTCAGCAGTCAGTTCAACTGTCAGTACCGTGGAGAGATGACCGACAGACCACTGGAACATCATCAAATGACAGCGCAGAGTTACAAACCCCAAATAAGATTTTCAGCTAAGATTCAATAGAGCCCAAGAAGTTGTTAAACACATTGGGCATATAATCTTACTGAAATCTTAGTGAAATTATATGATCTTACTGTATTTGTGACAACATACGAGTCACAAATACTCAAACTCTGCCTAAGTAAGACAGAGACGAGTAACACTTAGTGGGCCAGCCAGAGGCTTAGGGCCCGCGCCAGCCAGAGGCTTAGGGCCCGCGCCAGCCAGAGGCTTAGGGCCCGCGCCAGCCAGAGGCTTAGGGCCCGCGCCAGCCAGAGGCTTAGGGCCCGCGCAGGAATATCTCTGCGTAAAAAAAAAAAATCGACCACATTTCCTGACTTTCTCGAGATGAGTGCTAAACATCGAGGTAAAGTGACCTTAAGTGCTGGCCACGGGCACCACGTGCTGGCCACGGGCACCACGTGCTGGCCACGGGCACCACGTGCTGGCCACGGGCACCACGTGCTGGCCACGGGCACCACGTGCTGGCCACGGGCACCACGTGCTGGCCACGGGCACCACGTGCTGGCCACGGGCACCACGTGTTGGCCACGGGCACCACGTGCTGACCACGGGCACCACGTGCTGGCCACGGGCACCACGTGCTGGCCACGGGCACCACGTGCTGGCCACGGGCACCACGTGCTGACCACGGGCACCACGTGCTGGCCACGGGCACCACGTGCTGGCCACGGGCACCACGTGCTGACCACGGGCACCACGTGCTGGCCACATGGCTTATCACACACTTTACTTCATGTCCTTAAAAGAAAAAATACAAAATAATAGTGATGCTTGTATCACAATCTTCAGCAAATGTCTAAATTTCTACTTGGTGAATTATTCTGAATTATTTCTAATTATTTCTGAATTATTACCTAAAATTAATTATTTCTGAATTATTATCTAAAATTAATTATTTCTGAATTATTATCTAAAATTAATTATTTCTGAATTATTATCTAAAATTAATTATTTCTGAATTATTTCCTAAAATCCTAATCCAGCCTTGTGAATATCACCATCCGGCCCAGTTCTTTAGGTCCGCCACTCCGTTAAAAATACCTCCTCCTAACCAAACCAGAAACGCAAGCACCCCTACCTAACCTATTAAGTCCAATGTATAGAAAACGGATATTTGTGAGCGGATAGTTGTTCATAGCACGATGTAGTTGGTCCGTTGGTTATCGTAAAGTATACAAAATGCGACCTAGTAGTTGAGAGAGCGGGGGGTTGTAGCTCCTGGAACCCCACCCCCTTCCCCCACGCTGCCACCCCTGGGAATAGAGTCTTAGTTTGCGATGATTTCGGGGCCCTAACGTCCCCGAGGCCCGGTCCTCGACCAGGCCTGCTAGTAGTTGGCAAACACTGAATCATTAGAAAATGATTGTGAGAGGGGGGGGGGCGTGTGGAGGGCCATGACGGGATGGTGAGGCAGAGGTGGTGAGGTGGACATGACTCCAGCGGTGCCCGAGTCTCCTGGTAGGTGTAGGCAGGAGAGACAAATAAGGCAGGATAAGAGAAGATTACGATGATCACTGGTCAAACGTGTCCCCCCTCCCCCCCCCCCACACTGGTCAGCCGTGCCCCCCCCCCCCCCACTGCTCAAGGTACAGACACGTACCCACCCTCACACGGCAGGAGTGATGGGCGGGGTTAAAGGTCAGCTTATGGACGGAAGACGTTCCCATCCTTCGGGTGTGGCGGGGGGTCGTGGAGGAGGAGAGGGGGTGGCCCTTGTGGGTGGGGGAGTGTGGCGGGGGGTCGTGGAGGAGGAGAGGGGGTGGCCCTTGTGGGTCGGGAGTGTGGCGGGGGGTCGTGGAGGAGGAGAGGGGGGTGGCCCTTGTGGGGGTGGGGGGTGTGGCGAGGGGTCGTGGAGGAGGAGAGGGGGTGGCCCTTGTGTGGGAGGGGTGTGGGGCGGGGGGTCGTGGAGGAGGAGAGGGGGTGGCCCTTGTGGGTGGGGGGGGCGGGGGTTGAGAAAGGGATGCTGCGGGTGTAGAAGGGGGTGGGGCAGAAAAAGTGTGGGGTGGGGGGACTGGCGTTGTGGGGGGGGCAAATTCTGAGAGTGAAACAGAGAGTGAAGGAAGACAACTTAACCCACGATAAGAGCATCAGGCCGGAAGTTGCGAGATGAGTTGAATGTCTTGACCAGCACACAGATAAGGATGCTGCGGGGCACAGAGAGAGGCATTACGGGGGGGTGGAGGGTGGTATCCATGCCCGTGCCCCCCACTTGTGGTGGCTTAATCTTCATCAACTGAGAGGCAGTTGACGGGAGAGGTGTGTGTGTGGGGGGGGGGGGTTGAGAGGCTGTTCAATTCAGCTTATCTAGTTCACTTCCCTACCCTAATCCCCCTCCCCTCCTTACCCACCAGAACCACCAAGGCATCAGCCGTCACCTGCCCTTCAGTATACCTCCGTCCACAAACAGAAATAGCGACAACGTTGTTGTGAACGAATCGCTACTTGGAACAAAAAGTTCCAAGTAGCACGGGCTATGGTGAGCCCGTAGTTATAGCCGGGCATTGCCCCCCCCCAGGTGGGGCCAGGTGGGGCCAGGTGACCCCACACCCCCCACCTACCCAGCTATACCTGCCTCGAACCACCTGCCTGATCTTCAGGTAATGCCAGCGGGCCAGAGACGTCCCCCCTCCCCCCCACCTCCTCCCCCATCATGCACCTCGTGCTATACGGGTCAGGAACTGGTTGTGAGTTACGTCCCCCTCACACGAGACGGTACGTGTGGCGGGGGGGAGGGGATATGCTGGAGGGGGGGGGGCAGTACATGTGGTGGGGAAGATGGCGGGGGGCTAGTTCCGGGAGCAAGCCTATGGGGAGGGGATGAAGGAAGGGAGGGGGTAGGGGGAACAGGGAAGGGGAGGAGTGGGAGGGGGAGGTCAAAGGAATTGTTGTGTCGGGGGCGAGTCGTGTGCTGGCCGAAGGTAGAGGGGGGGGGGAGATGGGGGCGGAAATGAGGGGGGAGGGGCGGTATCATGGTACTTACCTATCACAACATACCTATGAACAAATCCACAAATGTCTTGGTACAGTTGACCAAGGCGCATCTGAGGAAACATCCCGGCCGCAGGTTCGAACCCTCATCACGGCCCCTTGTGGATTTGTTCACTTGATATATCACGCTATTGTGATTTCTGCGTGTAAGGTACCTAACAGTACTTACCTACCAGACCTAGCTCTCGGTACCCCGCCTGCTAGCCTTGTTGTACCTGCTGCGATACAGCTTTATTCTGACGTTTAAATTCTTGGGTTAAATCTGGCTTTTAAAATTGAGGATGGAGGTGGCTTCCTGAGCTTCTTCTTGCAGTGCGTCCCTTGTTGTTAACTACCCGTACAGGGATGCTATTGGTGGCGAGAGTAATGGTGATAAAAATGGGTGAAGTTGGTGTTTTTTGAGAGCAATAGTGAGGATGGTTGCATAACCCGGTGTATCTCGGTGTACATATATACAACATATATACATTGCAGAGTTTACGCGCGTACTGAACTAGATCCAGAACAAAAGTATACCCATTAGTAGGTCAGCAAGGTCTTTGTAATGGGTAAAATATACCATTCAAAGGGTAATAGGTCTACATATAGCCCAACACCAAGCCCAACCTGAGCCGTGATACTACGTGACAGCAGCGGCAGCACAGGACCGAAACGTCTTCAGTTTCCTTGTATTCACAATGCCATCCGTGACGGGGCAAGCCAGGCTACCCCCGCTGGCCTGGCTTACTTCACCACACTGACCACAAAACACACCAGTAGATAAGTCCAATTATAAGCAAACGTTTTGATTTTTCGTACGGGGAGGGGGGGGGGGGGTTATCTTGAGATCTTATCTTGAGATGATTGCGGGGCTTTAGTGTCCCCACGGCCCGGTTCTCGACTAGGCCTCCACCCCCAGGAAGCAGCCCGTGACAGCTGACTAACACCCAGGTACCTATTTACTGCTAGGTAACAGGGCCATAGGGTGAAAGAAACTTTGCCCATTGTTTCTCGCAACAGACTCAGGAGGGACTCAGACAATTCTCTGCTTGAGAGAGAGAGAGAGAGAGAGAGAGAGAGAGAGAGAGAGAGAGAGAGAGAGAGAGAGAGAGAGAGAGAGAGAATGAAAACATTTACGTGTTAACTGATAACATCATACACTATTTTTCTCGATACTTTACAAGTTCCTTACGCTTACCAGAGTCACATTCCTTGTGTACTGTGATGACGCCTTCCTCGGGGCAAGGCTCAGAGCTCACCAGAGAATACGGTGCGCTAATTGCCCATTTACAGGCACTGCGACGATTTAATCACCCTTAATATGTGGGAGAGGGAGAGAGATGGAGAAGTGGGTCAGAGAGAGATAATTAGCGATGTGTTAGAGAAAGTGTGAGTGAGAGTCAGTGCGATAAACAGGGGGAATAGAGGGGGGTGCCAACTGACAGGAGAGTCAGGCAGGTAGTCTTTGTGTCTAAGCTTTGGGTCTAAGCATTGGGTCTAAGCTTCGGGTCTAAACTTTGGGTCTAAGCTTCGGGTCTAAGCTTCGGGTCTAAGCTTTGGGTCTAAGCTTCGGGTCTAAGCTTCGGGTCTAAGCTTTGGGTCTAAGCTTTGGGTCTAAGCTTCGGGTCTAAGCTTTGGGTCTAAGCTTTGGGTCTAAGCTTTGGGTCTAAGCTTCGGGTCTAAGCTTTGGGTCTAAGCTTTGGGTCTAAGCTTTGGGTCTAAGCTTCGGGTCTAAGCTTTGGGTCTAAGCTTTAGGTCTAAACTTTAGGTCTAAGCTTCGGGTCTAAGCTTCGGGTCTAAGCTTCGGGTCTAAGCTTCGGGTCTAAGCTTCGGGTCTAAGCTTCGGGTCTAAGCTTCGGGTCTAAGCTTCGGGTCTAAGCTTCGGGTCTAAGCTTCGGGTCTAAGCTTTGGGTCTAAGCTTTGGGTCTAAGCTTCGGGTCTAAGCTTTGGGTCTAAGCTTCGGGTCTAAGCTTCGGGTCTAAGCTTTGGGTCTAAACTTTGGGTCTAAGCTTCGGGTCTAAGCTTCGGGTCTAAGCTTTGGGTCTAAACTTTAGGTCTAAGCTTCGGGTCTAAGCTTTGGGTCTAAGCTTTGGGTCTAAGCTTCGGGTCTAAGCTTCGGGTCTAAGCTTCGGGTCTAAGCTTTGGGTCTAAGCTTCGGGTCTAAGCTTTCTGTGTGAAATTACACCTGGAAAAGTTTCTATAGAGAAAGGACACCCCTGTTGTGTTTCTCCCTCTCCCCACAATGTTTACAAAGTGGCTTCATGTACATATATATAGTTATTCAAGTTGCTTTTGGATGCCAGAAATAGTTATAGGAAATATATTGTTTCCGTTTACTCTAAAAACAGAGAGATGGGATAGAAGAAGAGCTTTTTTTTTTTTTTTTTTTTTTTTATTATTATTTTCTACCACAGACGTGGCCACACGTCTGTGTGGCCACGTCTCAAGAAGAGCTTGAAAGAGCCTTAGGACTTGAGCCCAGGAGCTCAACTGTGGACATCAGGGAAGGCCTTTTCATAGGCCTATTTTTTGGGGGTTATCTTGAGATGATTTCGGGGCTTTTTAGTGTCCCCGCGGCCCGGTCCTCGACCAGGCCTCCACCCCCAGGAAGCAGCCCGTGACAGCTGACTAACACCCAGGTACCTAATTTACTGCTAGGTAACAGGGGCATAGGGTGAAAGAAACTCTGCCCATTGTTTCTCGCCGGCGCCTGGAATCGAACCCAGGACCACAGGATCACAAGTCCAGCGTGCTGTCCGCTCGGCCGACCGGCTCCCTGACCGGGGCACAGAATTCTCAAAAAGTATTGAAATAACTAGAATATTCAATAATATCCATAAATTATACTAATCTTTTTTTAATTACGAGACAAAATTAGACGGCCTTTAGGTGCAGGTGTCATCTTGAAGACACCTGGAAAACGACTTACCATTTACCTGAGTATTGTGAGAGTGGCTCAAGGTGATAGCATGAAACGTAACGGGTGCTGCTCCAGTTGCTTTGTCGACCCTGCTGCTTGCTGTGATTGATTACTCTCATGTACGTGCTTTGGAGGGGCAAGCAGGTCGGGCAACTGTTGCCATTAATCAGACGATTGTGCTTGCTCGGTGAGTAGACCCCAGGTAGGTGGTGGTGTGGGTTGTGGTAGGTGTGGGGTGTGGGTTGTGGTAGGTGGTGGTGTGGGTTGTGGTAGGTGTGGGGTGTGGGTTGTGGTAGGTGTGGGTTGTGGGTTGTGGTAGGTGGTGGTGTGGGTTGTGGTAGGTGTGGGTTGTGGTAGGTGGTGGTGTGGGTTGTGGTAGGTGTGGGGTGTGGGTTGTGGTAGGTGTGGGGTGTGGGTTGTGGTAGGTGTGGGTTGTGGTAGGTGTGGGGTGTGGGTTGTGGTAGGCGGTGGTTTTGGTAGGTGTGGGTTGTGGTAGGCGGTGGTTTTGGTAGGTGTGGGTTGTGGTAGGTGTGGGGTGTGGGTTGTAGTAGGTGTGGGGTGTGGGTTGTGGTAGGTGGTGGTTGTGGTAGGTGTGGGTTGTGGTAGGTGTGGGGTGTGGGTTGTGGTAGGTGTGGGGTGTGGGTTGTGGTAGGTGTGGGGTGTGGGTTGTGGTAGGTGTGGGGTGTGGGTTGTGGTAGGTGTGGGGTGTGGGTTGTGGTAGATGTGGGGTGTGGTAGGTGTGGGGTGTGGGTTGTGGTAGGTGTGGGTTGTGGTAGGTGTGGGGTGTGGGTTGTGGTAGGGGTGGGGTGCTGGGTTGTGGTAGGGGTGGGGTGCTGGGTTGTGGTAGGTGTGGGTTGTGGTAGGTGTGGGGTGCTGGGTTGTGGTAGGGGTGGGGTGCTGGGTTGTGGTAGGTGTGGGTTGTGGTAGGTGTGGGGTGCTGGGTTGTGGTAGGGGTGGGGTGCTGGGTTGTGGTAGGGGTGGGGTGCTGGGTTGTGGTAGGGGTGGGGTGCTGGGTTGTGGTAGGGGTGGGGTGCTGGGGGTGGGTAAGTGTGGGTGCAGGGGGTGGGTAGGTGTGTTTGGGAAGACGGTGTGAATGGGTGTTAATAGTGGTAGCGTGAGTATTTACTGCTGAATTAAGAGAGGCATTAGAAGAGCCATAAACTAATGGCTACAATTAACAAAGCCACAATTAGGAGTACAATCACTATGTCTAGTTTCAACCCATTATCCTCACGAAATAATAACTGAATTAGACTGTTTTTTATAGACAGAATTCCAGAAGAACTTGAACTTCGAGTCAATATCTTTCATTATTAGTGTGTAAACTGATTTTTTTTAACATCAAGTAAGAAAACCTTTGTCACATGTAGCTGCTAAATCGTCAACTTTTGGTCGTTCGCATTTTTCTTGGTGGATTGAATCCCTGGTTTTCTTGAGTAGATATTTGAGCAACGCGACTCAAAGCGTTATGTCCATCCACGCTCAAACATTGACTATCAATTACTTCAATTTTTACTCTATTGCTCCAGACATCTTTTCGTTTATCTGGTTTACCCAATACGCTTTGAGTAAAGACTTTAACACTCCACACATTTTCTGCCGTATACTCAAATGAACGGACTTGAAAACAAGTGTTTTCATAGGATAAAAAAAAACATACTTTTTTATTTGTGAAATTAATGTCAAGTATTTGCACCAAGTCTTTCGCACTCTCCTTAGTGTTTCGTGAAGGTCTGAGTGTGTGATTAAAACGAGACTTACAGCTCTTAAGTCTCGTCCTAATCACACACTCAGACCTTGAAAAGCCACTCAGGAGAGTGCGAAAGACTTGGTGTAAATACTTGACATTAATTTCACAAATAAATAAGTGTTTGTTTGTATCCTATGTTATTATGTCTGTGAAAAGACATTACCATTACTTAATAGTTTTCTTTCCCCAGTCATATCTAATATACTGAAGTTGGAATACTGGTTTGTCTTGTCTTCCCTGAACACCACATGCCTGTTGAGCTCTAGCTCTACCCAGTACCCACATTTATAGTGAAACATTAACTATTTAATTATCAAACATGTCATCACGAATTGAACATAATTTGCTCAGTACTGCGTCTGTCTCAAAAAAATTTTTAGGGTGCCCAGAATTCTCAAAAAGTATTGAAATAACTAGAAATAATATTCAATAATATCCATAAATTATACTAATCTACAAGTATTACGAGACAAAATTATACCTAGATTGAAAATAAAATAATAATAGAAAACACGAGGATTTCAAATATTTGTAAATCTACAAAAAAAAAAATATTTGTTAAACGGCTTCTCTTAGAAAATGCAGACCATTTTGTTTTGCTAGAGGACTGAATGTCCGTTAACTGTATTTAAGTGTTTGTGAAACAATTTAGAGAAAAAGATTCGTTGAAACGTCGGCAATCTGTGAAGTGCTAAAAATACCAGAGGAAATTGGGCGCATGGAAATTTTGAGATTTTGTGGGTCTTCGATAGAGACAGCTCTAAGGTTATTGGTAGTTAAACATGGAAGTTCTTTGTCGGTGTCTACATCACTTTAATATCTCCTTCCTGTTCTTACCAACAATTGTCTCTCCATCTCCAAGCGTCTTAGTGAAGTCTCGACATTCTTCAGGTCTAGTACCTAGGGGTACCTAGTAGTACCCCTTGTATAACATACCAAGTACCTGATGATAGCCTCGTCTAACCAATCCTTGTCTTCACAGGTAATCTGGTCCTTGGATTCAATGTACCATTTGGTGTGATATGATTAATTGATTTTTAGAAGAGCGATGGTCAAGAGGCCCCGGGCTGGTTACTCTTTCATAATGACATTGTGTCGGGAGTAATGGTGTCCTGTGTTGTGATTGGTGGTTGGGCCATTCGGTGGTGATTGGTGGGTTGTGGTGCTTGGTGATGATGGGTGATTGTGTTGCTCGGTGGAGATTGTTGAAATTGAATTGTTGGTGCTCCAGGGTGGTGCTCCAGGGTGGTGCTCCAAGATGCTGCTCCAAGATGCTGCTCCAAGATGCTGTTCCAAGATGCTCCTCCAAGACGCTGCTCCAAGATGCTGCTCCAAGATGCTGCTCCAAGATGCTGCTCCAAGATGCTGCTCCAAGACGCTGCTCCAAGACGCTGCTCCAAGATGCTGCTCCAAGATGCTGCTCCAAGATGCTGCTCCAAGATGCTGCTCCAAGACGCTGCTCCAAGACGCTGCTCCAAGACGCTGCTCCGAGACGCTGCTCCAAGATGCTGCTCCAAGATGCTCCTCCAAGATGCTCCTCCAAGACGCTGCTCCAAGACGATGCTCCAAGATGCTGCTCCAAGACGCTGCTCCAAGACGCTGCTCCAAGACGCTGCTCCAAGACGCTGCTCCAAGATGCTCCTCCAAGACGCTGCTCCACGATGCTGCTCCAAGATGCTGCTCCAAGATGCTGCTCCAAGATGCTGCTCCAAGATGATGCTCCAAGATGCTCCTCCAAGATACTGCTCCAAGATGCTGCTCC
>NC_091198.1:10541669-10621669 GCF_040958095.1 Procambarus clarkii
ACAAGGGATGGTCTGTGAGGTACAAGGGATGGTCTGTGAGGTACAAGGGATGGTCTGTGAGGTACAAGGGATGGTCTGTGAGGTACAAGGGATGGTCTGTGTGGTACAAGGGATGGTCTGTGAGGTACAAGGGATGGTCTGTGAGGTACAAGGGATGGTCTGTGAGGTACAAGGGATGGTCTGTGAGGTACAAGGGATGGTCTGTGAGGTACAAGGGATGGTCTGTGTGGTACAAAGGATGGTCTGTGGTACAAGGGATGGTCTGTGAGGTACAAGGGATGGTCTGTGAGGTACAAGGGATGGTTTCCGTGGTACGATATGGAACAGATGTTAATGATAAAGTATAAACTATGTGGTATGTTAAGGTCTCACACCCTCACCCATTATGTTCCTGATTGTCCAATGGTTAATGCATATAGAAACACTGAGATAAGGACTGTTCCTGAACAAATAGCCTGGATGTGTCACAAGGGGGAAGATTGCTGATATGAAACACTGAGATAAGGACTGTTCCTGAACAAATAGCCTGGATGTGTCACAAGGGGGAAGATTGCTGATATGAAACACTGAGATAAGGACTGTTCCTGAACAAATAGCCTGGATGTGTCACAAGGGGAAGATTGCTGATATTCTGGAGAGATAGAAGAATTTTTGCACCAAGATTGTAACCTTTTATTGCATTGTCTGAATGTCTATTACAAATTGTCTCTGTGCCTAGTCATAGAAGTATGTGTGTGTACGTCTGGTAACATGCTGCATGTGTAAAGGAAGAAGTATACATGTGTATCACTCAGAATGTTCAGTATATGACTACTGTTTGTGATATGTGTCTATATATGTATATATGAATACGTTGTACTGAACGGGGTGAGAATAGCTGGAGCAACCTCATCCCTCTGTACGTATATAAACCTCAATGAACTTATTTCAATTTCAACAGATATTATCCACTTGATGCGGTAGTTCAATTGCTTGGGTTGCTCTGGGATTGAACAGCTACGTTGTTTTCAATTTGCTTTCCCGTTTCCCCCCTCTTAATTCTATTAACTAGTTCGTAGCTTACTTGCTTGGTTAATTATATTATCTCTTTCTTGCGTGTTTGGCTTTAGAACTCTACCGCAATACGCATGCGCACGTGAGGTACACCACTCTGTGTACTTGTTCGAGGTGTCCAGCTATGCGTGCTTGCGTTAACTACCCAACTATGCGTTGTGCGGATGTGTGTGCAGGTTTGGCAAATTTTCAACTACATCTCAAATTTCATTGTCACCCGTGAGATAGTTGCTAGGAGGGTGGTCACATCTGTACTGTTGGGATAGTTGTGTAGGTGGTGTGTGACGCAAGGTGTCCCCCAGCTGTGTGTGTGTGAGTGTGTGTGTGTGTGTGTGTGTGTGTGTGTGTGTGTGTGTGTGTGTGTGTGTGTGTGTGTGTGTGTGTGTGTGTGTGTGTGTGTGACACGAGGTGCCCCCAGCTATGTGTGCATGACGCAAGGTGCCCCAGCTGTGTGTGTGTGACGCAAGGTGTCCCCCAGCTATGTGTGTGTGACGCAAGGTGTCCCAGCTGTGTGTTAGAGCCCTTATCAGGGCACGTGTGTGTGGTGGTGGGCGTGCCAGGGCACGTGGAGGGCGTGCCAGGGCACGTGGAGGGCGTGCCAGGGCACGTGGAGGAGGAGGAAGGGCAGGCCAGGGGTGGTGTGGGTAAGGAGCAGGGTGAAGGAACACAAGCTCCTCCTTCAAGCATCCAAAATTACTATTTACAACACTGAATATCACCCCAAAGCCTGACCCCGCTAACAGGCCTCGCCACAGACTACTCAGCCCGAGTGGTGGTCGGCAACACTGCTCCTTGCAGGGCTACCAACCCGGTATTAACGGTGGTTAAGATGCAGTTAAGAGGCCAGATTCACGAAAGCACTTACGCAAGCACTTACGAACGTGTACATCTTTCCTCGATCTTTGACGGCTTTGGTTACATTTATTAAACAGTTTACAAGCATGAAAACTTCCCATTCAGCTGTTGTTATTGTTATAAACAGCCTCCTGGTGCTTGGGAGCTCATTAACTGTTTAATAATTGGAAACAAAGCCGCCAAAGATGGAGAAAAGATGTACAGGTTCGTAAGTGTTTGCGTAACTGCTTCGTGAATTTGGCCCCTTAAGGTTAAGATAGTTAAGTCCATGTTGATGTACGACACAACCAGAACCAACAACATAACATCGTTGCCCAATACTCATTCCTGGCACCCAGATGCCTGATGTTAATCTCCTCCTCGTCTGTAATCTTGAGTAGAAAATCAAGTCAGGGAACGCCGAGGGTACAGAAAAGTCACAATATATAATGCTTCTGGTGGCTTACTACATATCAGAGGTTCATCCTATGTGTTTAGAGAGAGTGTGTCTAGTGTGTTCTAAGTGTTCTTCCGAGTCCAAGTGTTCTAAGACAACCAGTGGATAACTTCTTGCATCTGACAAATCTGAGATATTTAGCTAAGATTGTGTGATGAAAATATTTGGAAATTTGCCTTTTGAGAAATTTAAAAATTTCTCATAAACTCTTGTTTAATTCCATATTCAGAAACACTGATGGAATGTTTGAGAATAAATCTGCAGAGTTCAGGGTCAGCTGGACGTCGAATCCAGCGATTCGACGTCCAGCGACGTCGAATCTTTTTTGCGTCGTCGCAAATAACTTTGCGACACTTCCCAAAGTTATTTGTGTACAGACGAGGAGTCACAATAACGTGGCTGAAATATGTTGACCAAACACCACACTAGAAAGTGAAGGGACGACGACGTTTCGGTCGGTCCTGGACCATTCTCAAGTCGATTGTGTCTTGATCGTGACTTGAGTCGATTGTAACTTGAGTCCATTCTCAAGTCACAATCGACTTGAGAATGGTCCAGGACGGTCCGAAACGTCGTCGTCCCTTCACTTTCTAGTGTGTGGTTTGGTCAACAAAGTTATTTGCTACCAGAAACTACAAGGATATGATGACATTTGTTCTTCCATATAAACCCAAGAGTCTAGCACGAGAACACGAAGGTAAATGAACATTGAACAAAAATAACATTATCATTCTTATAACATTATCCCAGTAACTGACAGTTACAGCCCCGCTCCTGTGCCAGGTCAGTCCACCACGGGCTCACCATAGCCCGTGCTACTTGCCCCGCTCCTATGCCAGGTCAGTCCACTACGGGCTCACCATAGCCCGTGCTACTTGCCCCGCTCCTGTGCCAGGTCAGTCCACCACGGGCTCACCATAGCCCGTGCTACTTGCCCAGCTCCTGTGCCAGGTCAGTCCACCACGGGCTCACCATAGCCCGTGCTACTTGCCCCGCTCCTGTGCCAGGTAAGTCCACTACGGGCTCACCATAGCCCGTGCTACTTGCCCCGCTCCTGTGCCAGGTAAGTCCACTACGGGCTCACCATAGCCCGTGCTACTTGCCCCGCTCCTGTGCCAGGTCAGTCCACTACGGGCTCACCATAGCCCGTGCTACTTGCCCCGCTCCTGTGCCAGGTAAGTCCACCACGGGCTCACCATAGCCCGTGCTACTTGGAACTTTTGTTCCGAGTAGCTGAATCTAAAAACAACAACCCAGTAACTGACTAAATTTAGTGTTTTTATCCTTTAATGCTGGACCATTTAATAATTGTTTCTGCTTGGTGACCCCCTACCATGAGTGACCTGACCTGAGAGAACTGGATAAGCACCTCCAAAGGGTACCTGATCAACCAGGCTGTGACTCATACGTCAAGCTGCGAGCAGCCGCCGCGTCCAACAGCCTGGTTGATCAGTCCAGCAACCAGGAGGCCTGGTCGACGACCGGGCCGCGGGGACACTAAGCCCCGGAAGCACCTCAAGGTAACTCCCTGCCTGCTATAATCACGGGTCCAGCAGAACAGCAGTGGCAGACCATATAGCGATATGTGACAAATTATATTTGCCTCGATAAAAGCCAAAACCTGTGTGAATACACTCTGGCTTCCTGTCCCACTTACATAATGAATTATACAAGCTGCAATGTTCTATCATGCATCACTCCCCACAACCACTCTTCACAGTAACCCATTAGATTAGAGCGTTGACTAATCAACGCTATTACATCTATATTATCAAATTTGCAGACAATACGAAAATAGTGCGAGAAATATATGCAGAAGACGACAAAAATCCACACAAGACGATGTATTTAAATCGATCTATACAGTCTTTTATAATACACGAAACATTGCCAGATGTAGATTAATGTAATGCCCCTGTTACCTAGCAGTAAAATAGGTACCTGTGTGTTAGTCAGCTGTCACGGGATGCTTCCTGGGGGTGGAGGCCTGGTCGAGGACCGGGCCACGGGGACACTAAAGCCCCGAAATCATCTCAAGATAACCTCTCAAGAAGAATGTAGGAAAATATGTTGAGTTCGCAGTTCAAGTGATAATTAGTTCCATTCTCTAGAAAGAAGAGTATGGGGTAACATGGCTGAAGTATACTATATTAAATAAAATAAATTAAAAATTGAGGTGTTTGAGGTTTAAAATAAAATAAATCACCTCAAAACGGAGCACTAAGTGACGGATATTAACTGGTTATAAGTTTAAATATTGGAAAGACCTGGGTAAATACTGGTTTAGAAATAAGATAGATGGTTTATATGGAACTATCGGGTAACTTAAAGAGATATAGAATCGCTGGATTGTTTCTAGCGTAGGTTAGACAGATGGGTTTGGGTGAACATAAATAGAAGCTGATGGTCAATACCTGCAGCTTCTTATATTTTTTAGGTTAACGTCTTAACAGCCTGATTAAGTAGTTGGCACATGCAGAACTGCTGTTAATATTAACAGCTGTGAAGGCTTTTTACGATACGTTGACCTTAAAACAAAAAGATGGGAAATGGCCCTCAAAATGGTGGGTGTGGTAATTTAAGATCACACACACACACAAAATATAAGGTTAAGTCTTTATCATCATTTTATATATATTAAAATAAATACAAGTATTGTTTTCAGTGTGACCTCGACTCCCACGCGCATGCGCGGGGCTTGTGTCATGTCGGCCATATTGATGTGTGTAAACATTCATTTGTTTTTTGTCTCTCATTTTCTTCCCAAATTATTAGATGCTGGCATCTTATTTGTGAGAGTCGTGACTGAGAAGAGGGAGGAGTCGGACCGCTCAGATGTTGAAGCCAGACTGCACATGTGAAAATATGTACATGTAAAGATATGTACAATGTACAGATATGTACACATGTAGGTGCTTCAGCTGGGCGGTGATACATCCCTGGAAACACAAACCGAAACTGTCTCTATTTTCCGCTTGTTACAACTTGAAATAAAGTTGTTACATCTTGGCTTAACGTGTTTATGACGTATTAGAACGTTGTTACAACTTGCTATATTGGTTGTTATAACTGGTTAGGAAGTGTTAAAACTTGCTCGAACGTTGTACCAACGTCGTAGTTTCGGTGTGTGTTTGGCGGGATCTCCCTACTATTTATTAACTAGTATACTAGTATACCCCCTTATTTTTTGTGTATTTTGATGCTGGGATATATTCCTGCGCTGGGCCACTAAGTGTTACCAATTTCTATCTCACACAGCCGGTGTGTGTGTGAGTATATATGACCCGTATGTTAGGCTCCAGTTTGGTTATATCCGAGTGTCTTTTAACAACTTCTTGGCGGATAAATCTCAATGGATCACATATTGGTTTTGTAACTCTGTAGTAATGTGTGAAGTAATGTTCCTACAGTTGTCTGAATCGTATTCCCCGTCGTCCTCTGGGGCCCATAAGGTTATTTTTTCTATTTCCATGAGCAGCTGGTCAGTATTTTGGTCGTTACCTTTGGCCAGGTTACTCACTGCTGCACGCAGCCATGCCCGCCAGGCCAAGCCAGCCAGGCCAAGCCAGCCAGGCCAAGCCCCCCGGGCCAAGCCCCCCGGGCCAAGCCCCTTGCCAAGCCCCCGGTCCAAGCCCCCGGTCCAAGCCCCCGGGCCAAGCCCCCGGGCCAAGCCCCCTAGCCTGGCCTCCTGACAATGATCTCCTCAGGTCAGGAGACTGTGAGAGCTACGTCAGGCATCTCTCCCCCCTGTCATTCCTACGACGGTGAGCGGCTGTCTTTGGACGTCTTGGGTCAGCCTCCGTCACTGGACACGAGTCGCCTCTGTGAGAAGTTAGTTGCTTTTTTTTAAGGAATAACTTAAAGTGTTCTTATACTAACTGGAGAGTTATGGTAATGTATCATGTGTTACAGCCTGTGTTACAGCTCGTGTTACTAAAGCAACATGTTGGCAACACGTCACTGTTTCTTACTGTACAGTTGGTTATCTCAGAAATTCTCTGGTGTCAGCCAATGATTACAGCCACTACACCAGACATAAGTTAAAGAGGCGGGAACCAAGAGCTGTGGCTCACCCGCCGGACATACAATTAGGTGAGTACATATGTCACCGACCTGTCCAGGCATGGGAGACGGACACCTCTCTCTTCCAGGCCTTCCCATGCCCTCCCAAGCCCTCCCAGGCCCTCCAAAGGCCTCCCAGGCCTTCCAAAACCCTCTCAGGCCCTCCAAAGGCCTCCCAGGCCCTCCAAAGGCCTCCCAGGCCCTCCAAAGGCCTCCCAGGCCCTCCAAAACCCTCCCAGGCCCTCCAAAACCCTCCCAGGCCCTCCAAAGGCCTCCCAGGCCCTCCAAAACCCTCTCAGGCCCTCCAAAGCCCTCCAAAGCCCTCCCAGTCCCTCCCAAGCCCTCCCAGGCCCTTCCAGGCCCTCCAAAGCCCTCCCAGGCCCTCCAAACCCCTTCCAGGCCCTCCCAAACCCTACTAGGTCCTCCCAAGCCCTACCAGGCCCTTCCAAGCACTCCTCAACTCCCTCCCTCCCTCTCCCCCTTCCCCTCTCCAGTTCTCTCCCCTTTCCTCACTCCCTTCCCCCTCCCAAGCCCTCCTACCTTCTCCACCCTCCCTCCTTACACCAGATCAACAACTGTGAACCAGTACTCAAGAGAGATGTCCTCCATGGAACATGTTAATGGCAAGAATAAACACCCGTATGTCCACGACTGAGTTATAACAGGTGTTAAAGTCAACACTTAATGTCAACAATCTTGCACGAAGTCTTCATTCAGTTACACCGAGGATTTTGATAATTGAAAAACTGTAACTGGGGACCCGGTCAGAAAAACTGGGGAGCCGGTCGGCCGAGCGGACAGCACGCTGGACTTGTGATCCTGTGGACCTGGGTTCGATCCCAGGCGCCGGCGAGAAACAATGGGCAGAGTTTCTTTCACCCTATGCCCCTGTTACCTAGCAGTAAAATAGGTACCTGGGTGTTAGTCAGCTGTCACGGGCTGCTTCCTGGGGGTGGAGGCCTGGTCGAGGACCGGGCCGCGGGGACACTAAAAAGCCCCGAAATCATCTCAAGATAACCTCAAGATAACCCCCCCACCCCCCACCCCATACAACCCCCCCTTGGCCTCCCAATCCACCCATCGCAGCTGTGGCTAGTTAATTTAACAAAGGATTAAAATATATGTTATTTACTATAAGTCTGCCCGAAAGGCTATGCGTGTTAGTGGCTTCTGAAGAAATGTACAAATACCAATCCTATGTAATCTCACCAATCCATTGTACCTTCTTGTGAATATATTATTATTATTATTATTATTATTATTATTATAATGCCCAATAGTTGTGACAATTATTTGTAACAATTTCTAGGTTGATCAATGTGAAAAGGACTTCATAGCAAAGATACTGACAGCTCGGGTACTTGGACAGGCCTGGACGATTCACAGCTGTTGTTGTTGTTGTTATAGATTCAGCTACTCGGAACAAGTTCCAAGTAGCACGGGCTATGGTGAGCCCGATTCACAGCTATTCCCATCAATACTATCTGGAAGGTTGATGCTGGCTTAGGTATACTTCTGGAGGGTTATTGCTGGCCTAGGTATACTTCTGGAGGGTTATTGCTGGCCTAGGTATACTTCTGGAGGGTTATTGCTGGCCTAGGTATACTTCTGGAGGGTTATTGCTGGCCTAGGTATACTTCTGGAGGGTTATTGCTGGCCTAGGTATACTTCTGGAGGGTTATTGCTGGCCTAGGTATACTTCTGGAGGGTTACTGCTGGCCTAGGTATACTTCTGGAGGGTTATTGCTGGCCTAGGTATACTTCTGGAGGGTTACTGCTGGCCTAGGTATACTTCTGGAGGGTTATTGCTGGCCTAGGTATACTTCTGGAGGGTTATTGCTGGCCTAGGTATACTTCTGGAGGGTTATTGCTGGCCTAGGTATACTTCTGGAGGGTTATTGCTGGCCTAGGTATACTTCTGGAGGGTTATTGCTGGCCTAGGTATACTTATGGAGGGTTATTGCTGGCCTAGGTATACTTCTGGAGGGTTATTGCTGGCCTAGGTATACTTCTGGAGGGTTATTGCTGGCCTAGGTATACTTCTGGAGGGTTATTGCTGGCCTAGGTATACTTCTGGAGGGTTATTGCTGGTTTAGGTATACTTCTGGAGGCTTATTGCTGGCTTAGGTATACTTCTGGAGGGTTATTGCTGGCTTAGGTATACTTCGGGAGGGTTATTGCTGGCTTAGGTATACTTCTGGAGGGTTATTGCTGGCTTAGGTATACTTCTGGAGGGTTATTGCTGACTTAGGTATACTTCTGGAGGGTTATTGCTGACTTAGGTATACTTCTGGAGGTTATTGCTGGCTTAGGTATACTTCTGGAGGGTTATTGCTGACTTAGGTATACTTCTGGAGGGTTATTGCTGGCCTAGGTATACTTCTGGAGGGTTATTGCTGGCCTAGGTATACTTATGGAGGGTTATTGCTGGCCAAGGTATACTTCTGGAGGGTTATTGCTGACTTAGGTATACTTCTGGAGGGTTATTGCTGACTTAGGTATACTTCTGGAGGGTTATTGCTGGCTTAGGTATACTTCTGGAGGGTTATTGCTGACTTACGTATACTTCTGGAGGGTTATTGCTGACTTAGGTATACTTCTGGAGGGTTATTGCTGGCTTAGGTATACTTCTGGAGGGTTATTGCTGGCCAAGGTATACTTCTGGAGGGTTATTGCTGGCTTAGGTATACTTCTGGAGGGTTATTGCTGGCTTAGGTATACTTCTGGAGGGTTATTGCTGGTTTAGGTATACTTCTGGAGGGTTATTGCTGGCCAAGGTATACTTCTGGAGGGTTATTGCTGGCTTAGGTATACCTCTAGTGCCTCTAGTGCCATATAAAACTGGACATCCTGTAGTTAGGTGGATACAGAAAGTAGTTCGAATGAGTTTTTTTGGGGGGTTTGGTGATGGGGGCTTGGTCTGTCCACCTCTGGAGGGTTATTAAGACCACCACAATAACCTATTGACCATCCGGCGAGTATTCCTCGAGTCCGGAATATATCCCAGGACGAAAGTAAACTCCTAAGAGTACTTACACCGTGAGGCGGAGTAAACCTCTTGGTATATCTTCTCCTTCAAATCTTCCTTTCAGACTTGGGTCTAGCGAGCTGTAGTGAGTCCCAAGTACTCCTTGGTTACCTTGAGATGAGACCTTGAGATGAGTCCTTGAGACGAGATCTTGAGATGAGACCTTGAGATGAGACCATGAGATGAGACCTTGAGATGAGACCATGAGATGAGACCTTGAGATGAGACCTTGAGACGAGACCTTGAGACGAGATCTTGAGATGAGACCTTGAGATGAGACCATGAGATGAGACCTTGAGGTGAGACCTTGAGACGAGACCTTGAGACGAGACCTTGAGATGAGACCATGAGATGAGACCTTGAGACGAGATCTTGAGATGAGACCTTGAGATGAGACCATGAGATGAGACCTTGAGGTGAGACCTTGAGACGAGACCTTGAGACGAGACCTTGAGATGAGACCATGAGATGAGACCTTGAGATGAGACCATGAGATGAGACCTTGAGATGAGACCTTGAAATGAGACCTTGAGATGAGACCTTGAAATGAGACCTTGAGATGAGACCTTGAGATGAGACCTTGAGATAATTTCTCTGTGAGAAATTGCTCATATTACTCGCGCTTGTCTCGCGAGACAGGTATATGTTGTTGTTAAAGATTCGCTACCCGGAACAAAAAGTTCCAAGCAGCACGGGCTATGGTGAGCCCGTAATTTTTTTTTTTTTGAGACAGGTATATTAGGTCTCTAACCTCATTACACTAATGGTAAGAAATATATCCAAGGACGACCTTCATTTATTTGGCCTTAAATGAGGTATTAAACCGGGCAACGTACACAGTGAGAGAGAGAGAGAGAGAGAGAGTGTGTGTGTGTGTGTGTGTGTGTGTGTGTGTGTGTGTGTGTGTGTGTGTGTGTGTGTGTGTGTGTGTGTGTGTGTGTGTGTGTGTGTACGATTGCATCACTACTTCCCGTGAGAGGCAGTGTACGAAAAACACTGCTTCTCAAGTTAAAAAAATTATTCGTACACTATAAAAAAAAATCGTACATATAGTGTACGAAAACTCCACTCCTGTTCCTAGCCAGGACCTTTATTACTTTACACTTTCCTGAGCTAAACTCTAGTAGCCATTGGCTGGAACATTCTTTAATTGTTCGTAATCACCTAGTACTGTAGGGCAGTTCATCCAACCTGTTCTCTTAACAAATTATGTCTGAATTTGGCCGTTTGCCGGTATGGACGTAATTTGAAAATTAAAAATTATGGTAATTAATTTTTTTTATTATTATTTCCTACCTCCTCAGGTAGGTTATGAGGGCAGGACGTTCTCCTAAGGTTTCAAAACGTCATGAAAACCGTTAATTGAAAGTTTCCTCTCCTAACCTACCCGAGTAAGCCAGAGGACCCAAAACAGAAAACGGGACAGAACTTCCCTTTCGTGAGCCGATTTCATTTCAAATTACTGTACGCCCATTTTTGGCCAAACGAACAAACGAGCGAAAAGCGACGTAATTTTAAGAGGACGGGCCTCATAGCTGAATGGACAGCGCTTCGGATTCGTAGTCCTGAGGTTCCGGGTTCGATCCCCGGTGGAGGCGGAAACAAATTGGGCAGAGTTTCTTTCACCCCTGATGACCCCTGTTACCTAGCAGTAAATAGGTACCTGGGAGTTAGACAGCTGCTACGGGCTGCTTCCTGGGGGTGTGTGTAACAAAAAGGAAACCTGGTCGAGGACCGGGCCGCGGGGACGCTAAGCCCCGAAATCATCTCAAGATAACCTCAAGATAACGGGTTGGTCAACCGGAGTCTATCTCCTGCTCTAGTAAGCCAATCACGTAAGATAACTACTGGCACTCTGAGGCATCTCTATTATGGCACTCTGTTGATCTTGTTTTAGGTATAACTACTCAGAACAAAATGTTCATGTAGCACGGGCTATGGTGAGCCGTAATGTGACAACTCTGTTTCCTGTTGCTTAGGTACTCCTTCATCCACTGGAGCACCCTTCCCCGGTCACTCCTGCCTGTTTCTCCATGTTGTGCACGCGTCTCCTGTGGGGCACTGTATGCGTGCGCATCGGCATGCGTGCGCGAGTGCGTGCGTGTAGTGTGCAACGTGATTATCAAGCGAAGCAACATTTTTATATGCAAGATTACTATGTGAAGCTTGACACGAACCAGTGACCACAAATTCTCTCTCTCTTTCTCTCTGTACATACCTATCAGTGGCTACGGGAGGTGAGAGGCCTAACTCTTTATGCTTCGCCTACCAGGCCTATTCTACCTGTCGGTGTACTGTGGTTCACTCCACCGCGGGCATGACTGCCGGACAACGGGTTTTCACAGCTCAGTCGAGAGCAAATAATGTAAACGCCATTTTTGTTCTACCTAGAGCCACGTGGTCGTAAATGTGTGTGAGTGTGTGTGAGTGTGTGTGTGTGTGTGTGTGTGTGTGTGTGTGTGTGTGTGTGTGAGTGTGTGTGTACGTACACGTGCGGGCGTGTGGTTGTGTCCAACCTCGTGCTTTGGACGTGAATTAAGGCTCGTGCTGAACAACGTATGTATCCTTAAGACAAGAGAAATAAGGTTGATCAAGAGTTGTAAAGCATAAGGAGGAGGATGGTGAGAGGCGAGACTAGGATGGCCATAAGGAGGGCTTAATTGTACACCAACTACTTGGTGAACAATTAAGTCGTGTAGAGAATCGGGAAACTCAACAAGCTAAAGACCCCTTAGCATCAATCCCTCGCCTCAGAGCCGGCCCCACCCCCACCCACCCCGTCACCCAACCACTCAACTACCCGTCAGGCCGTAACGATCTCCATTCATTATAAAACGTCTTTGAAAAGTGATTCTACAGACAGATGACTCGCCTCGCAGATAAGCCTCAGAGCCCCAAACTCTCCCAGATACCCCCACTCTCATAATTCCCCCCTCCCCTCGCCCCCTCCCCCTCTGTTGCATCCTTAAACTGCATTTCATGTTGCAAAACAACTTGACCCCTGGCCACCTCTCCCCCACCTGCCTTTACCCAGTCATGACCACCAGACACCCCCCCCACAACTCCTCGGGTCCCCTGTATGGTCAGCCCATCTGTGGTGTTTTTCCTGCCATACAGAAGCGAGGAGATTTAGCAAAGAACCTGCCTCTTTGTCACAGTAATTCCCACAGCACATACTACCTACACATTGCCCTGTGTGTCTCTCTCCCACACCCACACACACACACACACACACACACACACACACACACACACACACACACACACACACACACACACACACACACAAACCCACACACACACCCCCACACACAAACCCACACACACACACCCCCCCCCACACACACACACACACACACACACCCACACACACACACACCCACACACACACATTCATCAACATGTCTCCTGCGACGGATAATAAACGAGCATTAATATACACATGGAATATTAATGCGGGGTGATTAATACTTAGCGTCAGCGGGACCCAGACAAAGGTGAGCACAGGGACTCTCTCTCCCCCGGCCAGCCTTCCCTCGCTCGGGATTAATGACAGGCGCCGCCGGAGAGTTTTCATACCCACGGATCAACTCTTGCCAGAGGTGACTAAAGGTGTTGTTGGCAAGACTGACAGCTGGGATTTATTAGACAAACATGATGAAGGTAAACATGGAGCTTCGCGAGAGAGAGAGGAAGAGCGGGGAAAGATAGGCAGGCGAGTGGGTATTGGAGAGAGAGAGAGATGGATATGTGGGTAAAGGAAGAGGTAAAGGTAAGGTGTTAGAGTGAGGTAGCAAAGTGTGATTGAGGTAAAGTTACACTTCAACGTGATGGCGCTCTGCACGCTACTTTAAAAGCTCCATCTTGGCTATACAGTGAATGGGGGGGAAGCAATACATACAGTGAGGAGTGTACTTGTCAACAGTGAAGGGAGAATAGTCGGTAGTGTTGGGGTACCGCGAGGTATGAAGGGCACATATTGACAGCTTCGTGTCACTGTAGACAGCTTCGTGTCACTGTAGACAGCTTCGTGCTACTGTAGACAGCTTCGTGTCACTGTAGACAGCTTCGTGTCACTGCAGACAGCTTCGTGTCACTGCAGACAGCTTCGTGTCACTGCAGACAGCTTCGTGCTACTGTAGACAGCTTCGTGTCACTGTAGACAGCTTCGTGTCACTGCAGACAGCTTCGTGTCACTGCAGACAGCTTCGTGTCACTGCAGACAGCTTCGTGTCACTGCAGACAGCTTCGTGTCACTGCAGACAGCTTCGTGCTACTGTAGACAGCTTCGTGCTACTGTAGACAGCTTCGTGTCACTGCAGACAGCTTCGTGCTACTGTAGACAGCTTCGTGCTACTGTAGACAGCTTCGTGTCACTGCAGACAGCTTCGTGTCACTGCAGACAGCTGATGTGCGACCTTCACACCTCGCGTTGGTCGAGGTCGACCTTCAAACTCTCCCCCTCGGTCGAGGTCGACCTTCAAACTCTCCCCCTCGGTCGAGGTCGACCTTCACATACAAGAGGACAGCCCAATAACTGTCACTTGTTCCTGAGCTGCAAGCACTCCCCCCCCCCCTAAGTGCCGAATATTAAATTCCATGGAGACGTCCCTATACCCCCCCCCCCCCAAGTTTAAGATGGAGAAGATCAAATAGCATTATGACAGGAAATCAATCTGGAAATAACCAATCACAGGTCAGAGAACTATTTAGATTTTGCAACAAATTTTTTTTCGCTTGCAGACGATGGAGTCACAATAACGTGGCTGACGTATGTTGACCAGAGCGCACACACTAGAAAGTGAAGGGACGACGACGTTTCAGTCCGTCCTGGACCAAAACACTCGACTTGAGAATAGTCCAGGACGGAGCGAAACGTCGTCGTCCCTTCACTTTCTAGTGTGTGGTCTAGTCACTAAATTTTCGCTTGACCAGTAGATAAACACCTGCCAGGAAGTTGTTGTTTAAGATTCGCTACCCGGAACAAAGTTCCAAGCAGCACGGGCTATGGTGAGCCCGCAAGAACCTCCCCAGGGTGTACAGTCTTTGCACCTCAGGGCACACAGTCCTTGCAGTTGAGACACAGACCAGCGTGAAATTTATTTCTATAGAAGACATAGAACAACTTCAAGCACCCGATATCAACAGTCTTCGACTGCAGCCGATATCAACAGCCTTCGACTGCAGCCGATATCAACAGCCTTCGACTGCAGCCGATATCAACAGCCTTCGACTGCAGCCGATATCAACAGCCTTCGACTGCAGCCGATATCAACAGCCTTCGACTGCAGCCGATATCAACAGCCTTCGACTGCAGCCGATATCAACAGCCTTCGACTGCAGCCGATATCAACAGTCTCCGACTGGGCAGCAGAAAATATCATGAGATGAATTCCAGGTCCTTAGTTTGGGTCAAAATGAAAACCTTAAATGAAATAGGGAGTACTTTACTCATAATAGTTTACTGTCATACAGTTTACTGACACATAGATTCACATCCTTCAGAACATCCTGTTTCATATCATGTTTCAATATCTACTTATGCACACACACCCGACTGTGGTGGCTGGCGTTCGGTTACACCCGACTGTGGTGACTGGCGTTCGGTTACACACGACTGTGGTGGCTGGCGTTCAGTTACACCCGACTGTGGTGGCTGGCGTTCGGTTACACCCGACTGTGGTGGCTGGCGTTCGGTTACACCTGACTGTGGTGGCTGGCGTTCGGTTACACCCGACTGTGGTGACTGGCGTTCCGTCACACCCCAGCCAAGAGATTGCCCCCACATCCAACACACACACACACACACACACACACACACACACACACACACGCACACGCACACACGCACGCACTCACACACACACACACACACACACACACACACACACACACACACACACACACACAGTGTTGTGGGTGCAGAGCCCCGCCACTCAGACGATAACAATGGCTCCAAGATTACCAATGCTCCCTTAACCTGAGCATCTCTCACAGCCTGACGACCGCCTTAAATGGTGACCATTAATCTCAAATTCAAACATGATGCTCATGGCTCACGCACCACGAATCTTAAGGCCTGCAAAGCGCCCATAATTGCACACGTTTACCAACACTGTGTTTGTAAAGTGGGATCGAACCCCGTATTCGTGGACGGTAGAGCGACGGATGCTCTCCCTACTTGCAGGTCGGCGTTCAATCCCCCGACCCATTCCATTGAGCATCATTCTTTCCTATCCTATCCTAAATCCTTGTCCCTCATATCCCTTCCATTGGCTATGTAGTCGTAATTCTTGAGAGTGAAGAATTCTGTGATCATTGTTCTCATGGTGTTCAAAGGAGAACTTCTGAACACTTCATTAACATCTCCAAGGGATACCTGATCACCTGGGCTGTGATTCAGACATCACACTGCGAACAGTGGCATGACGCCGCTATTATTTTTACGACGCCGGCGTCGTCAAAATGACGCCGGCGTCGTAGAAATGACGCCGAAGTCGCAGATTATCAAGGACTGGCGTCTCGACGCACCTACAAAGCTGATCTCTTAATTACAGTATGGTGCTTAGCCCATGATTTTGCAGTGACAGTGAAAGTGCCATCAGTGACTATGATAGTGACGGCAGTGACCACGACACTGGCAACAGTGACAGTCACAGCAGTGAATACTGCCAGCAAGAGCAGTGTCCCTGATAGTGAAAAACAGTGAGTGATCAGATCAATTTAGAATAAAGATCATAAGCTCAACAAGACAAAAAAAAAATTGTCTTGTTGTCTTGTCAAAAACAAATCTATTCGATTTATTGCTTTTTATTATTTTTGTTTGAGAAGCGTATGCTACAATTTCATCATCTTAAACCTATATGCTGGTCTTTGTTTGTTTGTTTGTTTCCACGACTTTTGGAAGGAAAGATGTCGTGTGGTTGGTCACACTGCCAATCTGTTATTAATTACCTGCATAGGACGATCGTCTGTTATTAGCGAGAAATGCGGTCCTGCCCTGAGAGTCTTAAGTCAGCGCTCATCACCCCAGCGACCCTTCCCGGCACCGCAACGCTCCCGGCACCGCAACGCTCCCGGCACCGCAACGCTCCCGGCACCGCAACGCTCCCGGCACCGCAACGCTCCCGGCACCACAACGCTCCCAGCACCACAACGCTCCCACCACCGCAACGCTCCCACCACCGCAACGCTCCCAGCACCACAACGCTCCCAGCACCACAACGCTCCCGGCACCGCAACGCTCCCGGCACCACAACGCTCCCGGCACCGCAACGCTCCCGGCACCGCAACGCTCCCGGCACCGCAACGCTCCCGGCACCACAACGCTCCCGGCACCACAACGCTCCCGGCACCACAACGCTCCCAGCACCGCAACGCTCCCAGCAGCACAACGCTCCCAGCACCGCAACGCTCCCGGCACCGCAACGCTCCCGGCACCGCAACGCTCCCAGCACCACAACGCTCCCAGCACCACAACGCTCCCAGCACCACAACGCTCCCAGCACCACAACGCTCCCAGCACCACAACGCTCCCAGCACCACAACGCTCCCAGCACCACAACGCTCCCAGCACCACAACGCTCCCAGCACCACAACGCTCCCAGCACCGCAACGCTCCCAGCACCACAACGCTCCCAGCACCACAACGCTCCCAGCACCACAACGCTCCCAGCACCACAACGCTCCCAGCACCACAACGCTCCCAGCACCACAACGCTCCCAGCACCACAACGCTCCCAGCACCGCAACGCTCCCAGCACCACAGCACTCATAGCCTCGCGGGCGTTCCTAGCCACGTATCGTCCATCCCAGCGGCTAGGAGAAGAGGCAGACGACATTGACAAACATCCATGGAGTCGAGGGAAGAGTTGCCAACATCAACACCTTTCCAACTTCCGGCTCAGACGTCTTACAAGGAGGCGTAACAAAAGTTTCGAATATATCATTTGAATATGAAATTTTGCTTGTATGATGCAGGCGAATGATTGGTTCATTAAACACACACACACAACGCGGGTTGAATAGGTAATTCAGCCTGGCTGGTTAATGTACACACACACACACAGGCATATGCAACGGAATGCATCCAGTGAAGAATGAATTAATGTGGCAGGGATTCAAATTCCTTCATCACATATAGTTTATTGTAGGACTGTGTGTGTGTGTGTGTGTGTGTGTGTGTGTGTGAGAGAGAGAGAGAGAGAGAGAGAGAGAGAGAGAGAGAGAGAGAGAGAGAGAGAGAGAGAGAGAGAGAGAGAGAGAGAGAGAGAGAGAGAGAGAGAGAGAGAGACTTATAATTAGCTGATCACGATTTTCTCCCTTCCCTTCAAAAACACACAAAAACCAAATTGAGAATCGAAAACTGACTTACCCACACGCGCGCCTCACAGACACCAGCCTCCTCCACCCTGCCAGCCAGCTATACAGTTCTTCTATCTCTTTGATCTCCGAGTCAACAGGCCGACCCCGCCATTAAGGAACGCGTCACACACCTGTGTGAACTTTGATTGAACTGGAATACAGGTACGTAGGCTCTCGTATCTTGCTACAAGAAGTGAGCCGTCACAGCGCCGACTAAGAAGCTGGTGCACACCGTCTCCAATATGATACGGAAACCTTCCGTGTCACAGATAATGTGCACGGCAGTACGGCCTTAACGTGCACAAACCTATCTACCCGATAGATCCGTCAAGCTAACAGCCACTACCAATGATAGGATTAATTTCCATCTATCGGCCGCTTTTAATAAGTTTATATTCGTCAATGTTCTTTATCATCCGTTGACAGCTTGTTCAAAACGGCGATTCATCAACATATTGTTCCAGGAGGTACGAGGCAGTATCACTCATCAACCACATACGATCTCCAGGCGCCGCACTGAGATGAATATTCTTGGGAAGATTCATATTTAACGACACCTGGATAACGTCTTCGAGCCCGTCACATAGGTTCGAAGTTACATGGGGGGCCGAGAAACCTCCAGAGGCATCCAGGAAAGCACCGATCAGCATTACAGAACTGTTGATGCTGAGACTGAATGACTGACTCGGCTCCCAACGCATCAGTGACAATGTCCAGCACTTAGGAACCCAAGCGCGATAGTCACTAGCAAATGAAGAGCACCCAAGATGCTAGAGAGCTTTGGTAACTCAATCCCACGACTCCAACCGCTTCGTAAACTTAGTAACGTAACAGCATACAGCGTTGTAACGAGCAATTGTAACAGCACTTTAATCAGCCTCCGTGGCTGAGAGCTCAATGATCCACTGTACAATATGCATTATAATGTATCATATCACCCTTCCTGTCCATGGACGACGGACGAGAGAATGTATATATTACATATGTATGTACGTATGTATGTATGTATTTATGTATGTATAGCAGGCATATCACACTGAGGGTCCCCCGAGAGCCCATCTGGGCCACATTAGTGTTCTCATGAGGGCCACAACCCCCAAAACTAATTGAAGTCATTTAGAAACAATTATTGCAGAATATATTGACTACTTAAAAGTTTTCTTGAAACACTCACCCCTTCTTCGTTCAGTTTCTCACGAGCCATCTTAAAGATCATGTGGAATCTGAAAAAATAAAATTAAATTAAACATAAAATCATCGGATAATAAACTGAAACGAAACTTAGGTCAGCTGAACAGTTAAGGTCATGTGTATTTTTAGAAGTTTTAAGTCGCTTGCCTCACAGCTGCATTCCTGTTTCTTTTGTGTTTTTAAAATCTGTTAAAAGATGATAGTTTAAATTACAAAAAACCTGATATTTTGGCTGTTAAATGACCAAATTACAGTATCCATTGTGCGGCCCACAGGTGTGTGCCCGGGCCACAGGTGTGCTTGCAAAGGGCCGCAGGTGTACTTGCAAAGGGCCGCAGGTGTACTTGCAAAGGGCCGCAGGTGTACTTGCAAAGGGCCGCAGGTGTACTTGCAAAGGGCCGCAGGTGTACTTGCAAAGGGCCGCAGGTGTACTTGCAAAGGGCCGCAGGTGTACTTGCAAAGGGCCGCAGGTGTACTTGCAAAGGGCCGCAGGTGTACTTGCAAAGGGCCGCAGGTGTACTTGCAAAGGGCCGCAGGTGTACTTGCAAAGGGCCACAGGTGTGC
Source organism: Procambarus clarkii (assembly GCF_040958095.1). Classification (NCBI taxonomy): domain Eukaryota; kingdom Metazoa; phylum Arthropoda; class Malacostraca; order Decapoda; family Cambaridae; genus Procambarus; species Procambarus clarkii. Next base: position 10,561,223 of record NC_091198.1, read on the forward strand.
TTGCAAAGGGCCGCAGGTGTACTTGCAAAGGGCCGCAGGTGTACTTGCAAAGGGCCGCAGGTGTACTTGCCAAGGGCCGCAGGTATACTTGCAAAGGGCCGCAGGTGTACTTGCCAAGGGCCGCAGGTATACTTGCAAAGGGCCGCATGCGGGACTCTCTGCAACTGTTATAGAGGGGTCACGGTAGTACAGTCGGGTTCTTTCTCGACGCACAACCGAGCATTCCGGGATCGAAACCCGGGCGGAACAGAAGTGATTGGGCGCCGCATTTCCTATCACCTAATGGTCCTATTCACCTAGAAGTAAATACAGGTAACCAGACGTTAGTCAGCTTGATGTGGTCTTCCATTCTGGGCGGGTCAGTAAATCGACCTTGGGAGAGGGGGAGGGAAGGGAACCTTGATATAACCCTACCGTGTATGAATACACTCTGGCTTCCTGTCCCCGGACACAATGAATTATAATCACCATTAAATACTAGTTATCACTGCTAATGTCCACGTCTGAGGTATTAAATAATAAAAAATACTTCACTTTTCAAGGATTACGAACGATTGAAAAGGATATCTTTAATTTTTTTTTAGCTTTAAACGGCAAAATCTGTCAGCAACTTGTCAACAGTCTAGTCCTAAGATAATAAATTTGGGTTTATCTTGAAGGCCTGGCCCCTAACAACCTGACGCTCGTTAGGGGGCGTTTAAGTGTGTACAGCGTCTCCCTTGGGACCTCGATAGGACCTTGGGTCTAACCCCCCCCCCCCCCCCCCCGAAGGAGGGTGCAGCCCTTAAGGGACGAACAGGAAGAAAAGAAGCAGGGGAAAGGGAGGGGAGGAAATAAGGGGGTAGGGACAGGGGGAAGGTAATGGTGGTGGGGCGGGGGGCAACGACCCCTGTGCGATGGTCCGCGCTCCAGTTCAGAGAAATGACGGACATTTATTAAACTATCCGACCCACCTTACAATTTGAGGAGAGCCAATTACTCCAGGCTTGGATATTGTGACTGGAACAGGTGATTGGTGGAAGGTGGTTCTTGCTCTTGTGTGGGTGGTGGAGTGGTGGTAGTGGTGGTGGTGGTAATACTGTGTTGTGTGTGGTGGTGGTGATGGTGTACTGTGTGCCACCACACAGTACCACCATACAGCACGCAACTCCACACACAATTTGTCAGAAAGCCTTTGACACAGTGCCTCACAAAAGGCTGTTTCAAAAGTTGGAGCAACAGGCAGGAATAAAAGGTAAGGTGGTCCAGTGGATAAGGGAGTATCTAAGCAACAGGAAACAGCGAGTAACGGTGAGGGGGGAGACATCAGAGTGGCGAGATGTCACCAGCGGAGTCCCACAGAGCTCTGTACTTGGACCCATCCTTTTTCTAATATATGTGTAAACGATCTTCCAGAGGGTATAGACTCATTACTTTCAATGTTTGCTGATGATGCAAAAATTATGAGAAGAATCAAGCCAGATGAAGATAGACAGAGACTACAAGACGACCTGGACAAACTGTAGGAATGGTCTAGAAAATGGCTACTAAAGTTCAACTCAGTTAAGTGTAAAGTAATGAAATTAGGCTAAGGTGGCAGAAGACTGAACACAAGGTACCATCTGGGAGGTGAAATCCTGCAAGAGTCAAATAGAGAGAAAGATCTGGGGGTTGATATCACACCGAATCTGTCCCCAGAGGCCCACATCAAAAGGATATCATCAGCTGCATATGCTAGATTGGCCAACATAAGAACTGCCTTTAGAAACTTGTGTAAGGAATCGTCCAGAACCTAGTATAGCACTTATGTCAGACCAATCCTGGAATATGCAGCTCCAGCCTGGAGTCCACACTTAGTTAAACACAAGACAAAGTTAGAGAAGATTCAGAGGTATGCCACCAGGCTCGTCCCGGAACTAAGAGGTATGAGCTACGAGGAAAGGCTAAAGGAGCTGAACCTCACATCCCTAGAAAACAGAAGAGTAAGGGGAGACATGATAACCACTTACAAAATTTTCACGGGAATTGACAGGGTGGACAAAGACAAACTCTTTAGCACGGGTGGAACATGAACAAGGGGACACAGGTGGAAACTTAGTACCCAAATGAGCCACAGAGACATTAGAAAGACTTTTTCAGTGTCAGAGTAGTTAACAAATGGAATACACTAAGCAGTGATGTGGTGGAGGCTGACTCCATACACAGTTTCAGATGTAGATATGATAGAGCCCAGTAGGCTCAGGAATCTGTACACTAGTTGATTGACAGTTGAGAGGCGGGACCAAAGAGCCAAAGCTCAACTCCCGCAAGCACAACTAGGTGAGTAAATATAGCACACACGACCCGGAAACGGTATGTAGACATTTGCGTCTCCCTCTGGCTGCATCTATCTTGTTTTGCGTCAATCATTGCGTCAGTCGTTTTAACAACCACGTGTCTCGGGTATTTAAACTCATCCATCACTTCCGCCAATTCGAATTGGCACAGAATTTCCTGTGTTGTTTCGCTCCTGTTGCTTTATTTTGGCCAACATTCAATTTTAATAGGTTTGGTTAGGCCTACGTTTTTGTTAGTTTAGGCTGGGATGGTTCCTGACCATCCTCGTCGCGCCGTGGGAGCTAACGACAGTTCCGGGTTGTTCCAAGGAATGAGTTTTTTAAGGCTTATTTGGTAAGACGAGCCTTACACACACACACACACACACACACACACACACACACACACACACACACACACACACACACACACGCACGCACGCACACACACACACACACACACACACACACACACACACACACACACACACGCACACACACACACACACACACACACACACACACACACACACACACACACACACACACACACACACACACACACACACACACACACACACACACACACCATAGCAGTTGACTATATGTAGCACCGGGGCTATGAGAACAGTACCGGGACTACTATGAGAACAGTACCGGGACTACTATGAGAACAGCACCGGGACTACTATGAGAACAGCACCGGGACTACTATGAGAACAGCACCGGGACTACTATGAGAACAGCACCGGGACTACTATGAGAACAGCACCGGGACTACTATGAGAACAGTACCGGGAACTAACTTCAACTAATGCTGAGAAGTTTTAGCTCCCGGTAAGCGACGGTGATGGAGAGAGACCGGCTGTTGTCAAAACATTCTTCGTTTCCAAGTTTCCAAACCTTGTCAATTCAGACGTGCAAAAGCCTCTACTCCCTCTCTCCCTCTCTCTCCCTCTCCCTCTCTCCCTCTCCCTCTCCCTCTCCCTCGTGTGCATGACGCCCCTCGCCCTCTGTCAAGCCACCGCCGTTGACATTTTACTCCCTCTACGCACACCTGCCAATACTAATATTCTCGTATCTCAAATCGATTCTTGATACGCACCTGTTCCCCATCCAGGTGAGCGGAGTCATTACCGACAATCATCATGCAACTATCACCGGAGCCGCTCCCTCGTCTGTCGCAGCTGATATCGAGAAAGAAGGCTCCCCCCCCCCTGCCTTGTCTTCGTGGTTCCTTGTCGCCTTTGTGCTATCTTCTCTGTCTCTCCCTGTCTCTCTACGGCAGCATTTGCCTCGTCACAACACCCAGATTATGTTACATGCTTTACGCCACGCTCCCCTGACCTGACCGCATCGTGAATTGAACCTGTATATACTTTCCCTGTTCTCCGGTACTTCGGGCGATCCTCGCCAGGCAGCAATCTGGCGAGCAGCTGTCAGCGCTGCAGCGTGAACCAGCCCGGGAGTGAGGCAGGCCGAGGGGAGTGAGGCAGGCCGAGGGGAGTGAGGCAGGCCGAGGGGAGTGAGGCAGGCCGAGGGGAGTGAGGCAGGCCGAGGGCAGCGATGGCATATCTGGCGGTGGGCCTTCGTCGGCGTCGGCACCGTTATTATCAGCAGTGTGGTGTCCCTCCTGTGGGCACAACACCAAGTGACAAGCTTCTCAAGCCTGCCTGTCTCCTGCCAGAGTCGCAACACATCTCTCCATCACCTCGCTCTGCTGCCTGTCTCCTCCCTCACACACATACACACAGACAGAATGAGATGCGGAGTACCTCAGAGATCGGTGCTGGGACCTATACTATTTCTAATTTATGTTAATGAGCTATGTGAGTGAAATCCTGCATGCCGCTGCTTGCTGATGATGCAACAGTCAATGAGAAGAGTCGAGTCAGCCGCAGATTGTACTACACTACAATACATGACAGATTTGTTGCAGAGTTGCTCCGAGAAATGGCTTCTAGAGTTCAACACAAGTATTTGTAAGGTCGAGGGGAAACATGATGATGAAACGCGAGGACGTCAGCTGTTATACCAGGCGAGGACGTCACCTGTTACACCAGGTGAGGACGTCACCTGTTACACCAGGCGAGGACGTCACCTGTTACACCAGGCGAGGACGTCACCTGTTACACCAGGTGAGGACGTCACCTGTTACACCAGGCGAGGACGTCACCTGTTACACCAGGTGAGGACGTCACCTGTTACACCAGGCGAGGACGTCACCTGTTACACCAGGTGAGGACGTCACCTGTTACACCAGGCGAGGACGTCACCTGTTACACCAGGCGAGGACGTCACCCACTACACCAGGTGAGGACGTCACCTGTTACACCAGGCGAGGACGTCACCTGTTACACCAGGCGAGGACGTCACCTGTTACACCAGGCGAGGACGTCACCTGTTACACCAGGTGAGGACGTCACCTGTTACACCAGGCGAGGACGTCACCTGTTACACCAGGTGAGGACGTCACCTGTTACACCAGGCGAGGACGTCACCTGTTACACCAGGCGAGGACGTCACCTGTTACACCAGGCGAGGACGTCACCCACTACACCAGGTGAGGACGTCACCTGTTACACCAGGCGAGGACGTCACCTGTTACACCAGGCGAGGACGTCACCTGTTACACCAGGCGAGGACGTCACCTGTTACACCAGGCGAGGACGTCACCTGTTACACCAGGTGAGGACGTCACCTGTTACACCAGGCGAGGACGTCACCTGTTACACCAGGTGAGGACGTCACCTGTTACACCAGGCGAGGACGTCACCTGTTACACCAGGCGAGGACGTCACCCACTACACCAGGTGAGGACGTCACCTGTTACACCAGGCGAGGACGTCACCTGTTACACCAGGCGAGGACGTCACCTGTTACACCAGGCGAGGACGTCACCTGTTACACCAGGTGAGGACGTCACCTGTTACACCAGGCGAGGACGTCACCTGTTACACCAGGTGAGGACGTCACCTGTTACACCAGGCGAGGACGTCACCTGTTACACCAGGCGAGGACGTCACCTGTTACACCAGGTGAGGACGTCACCTGTTACACCAGGCGAGGACGTCACCTGTTACACCAGGTGAGGACGTCACCTGTTACACCAGGCGAGGACGTCACCTGTTACACCAGGCGAGGACGTCACCTGTTACACCAGGCGAGGACGTCACCCACTACACCAGGTGAGGACGTCACCTGTTACACCAGGCGAGGACGTCACCTGTTACACCAGGCGAGGACGTCACCTGTTACACCAGGCGAGGACGTCACCTGTTACACCAGGTGAGGACGTCACCTGTTACACCAGGCGAGGACGTCACCTGTTACACCAGGCGAGGACGTCACCTGTTACACCAGGCGAGGACGTCACCTGTTACACCAGGTGAGGACGTCACCTGTTACACCAGGCGAGGACGTCACCTGTTACACCAGGTGAGGACGTCACCTGTTACACCAGGCGAGGACGTCACCTGTTACACCAGGCGAGGACGTCACCCACTACACCAGGTGAGGACGTCACCTGTTACACCAGGCGAGGACGTCACCTGTTACACCAGGCGAGGACGTCACCTGTTACACCAGGCGAGGACGTCACCTGTTACACCAGGTGAGGACGTCACCTGTTACACCAGGCGAGGACGTCACCTGTTACACCAGGTGAGGACGTCACCTGTTACACCAGGCGAGGACGTCACCTGTTACACCAGGCGAGGACGTCACCTGTTACACCAGGCGAGGACGTCACCCACTACACCAGGCGAGGACGTCACCTGTTACACCAGGCGAGGACGTCACCTGTTACACCAGGCGAGGACGTCACCTGTTACACCAGGCGAGGACGTCACCTGTTACACCAGGCGAGGACGTCACCTGTTACACCAGGCGAGGACGTCACCTGTTACACCAGGTGAGGACGTCACCTGTTACACCAGGCGAGGACGTCACCTGTTACACCAGGTGAGGACGTCACCTGTTACACCAGGCGAGGACGTCACCTGTTACACCAGGTGAGGACGTCACCTGTTACACCAGGCGAGGACGTCACCTGTTACACCAGGCGAGGACGTCACCCACTACACCAGGTGAGGACGTCACCTGTTACACCAGGCGAGGACGTCACCTGTTACACCAGGCGAGGACGTCACCTGTTACACCAGGCGAGGACGTCACCTGTTACACCAGGCGAGGACGTCACCTGTTACACCAGGCGAGGACGTCACCTGTTACACCAGGTGAGGACGTCACCCACTACACCAGGCGAGGACGTCACCTGTTACACCAGGTGAGGACGTCACCTGTTACACCAGGTGAGGACGTCACCTGTTACACCAGGCGAGGACGTCACCTGTTACACCAGGTGAGGACGTCACCCACTACACCAGGTGAGGACGTCACATGTTACACCAGGTGAGGACGTCACCTGTTACACCAGGTGAGGACGTCACCTGTTACACCAGGCGAGGACGTCACCTGTTACACCAGGCGAGGACGTCACCTGTTACACCAGGCGAGGACGTCACCTGTTACACCAGGCGAGGACGTCACCTGTTACACCAGGCGAGGACGTCACCTGTTACACCAGGTGAGGACGTCACCTGTTACACCAGGCGAGGACGTCACCTGTTACACCAGGCGAGGACGTCACCTGTTACACCAGGCGAGGACGTCACCTGTTACACCAGGCGAGGACGTCACCTGTTACACCAGGCGAGGACGTCACCTGTTACACCAGGCGAGGACGTCACCTGTTACACCAGGTGAGGACGTCACCTGTTACACCAGGCGAGGACGTCACCTGTTACACCAGGCGAGGACGTCACCTGTTACACCAGGTGAGGACGTCACCCACTACACCAAAAAAAGCTTGACGCATCGTAGCTGACAGTCCTACCTCGCATACCTGCCCTAATTACTTTCCAATTAACAGATAATGAATCACCTGCGCGCCACAGTACCTGTCCCCTACACCTGTCCCCTACACCTGTCCCCTACACCTGTCTCCTACACCTGTCCCATCACTACTCAGGAACATCCCGGATCCATCACTCTCAAAGCTGGGCACAAATTCTTGGGAACACTTTCGTCCAACAGTGTTCGAAATGTGAATTATCGTGGGGCCCTGGATGTGGTGGGTCCCTGGATGTGGTGGGCCCTGGATGTGGTGGGCCCTGGATGTGGTGGGCCCTGGATGTGGTGGGTCCCTGGATGTGGTGGGCCCTGGATGTGGTGGGTCCCTGGATGTGGTGGGCCCTGGATGTGGTGGCCCCTGGATGTGGTGGCCCCTGGATGTGGTGGGTCCCTGGATGTGGGGACCCCTGGATGTGGGGACCCCTGGATGTGGGGACCCCTGGATGTGGTGGGCCCTGGATGTGGTGGGCCCTGGATGTGAGGACCCCTGGATGTGGTGGCCCCTGGATGTGAGGACCCCTGGATGTGGTGGCCCCTGGATGTGGTGGCCCGTGGATGTGGGGACCCCTGGATGTGGTGGCCCCTGGATGTGGTGGCCCCTGGATGTGGTGGCCCCTGGATGTAAACAAGAGATAAGACTCAGCCACAGAATAACGGGAGAGAGCACAACCTGAGATCTCACCCTCTCCACTACTGCCCCCCCCCCTCCCTTGGCTGTTTCCCCTCCCTTCCCTTTCTCCCTCCCCCCCCCCATTATCCTCCCCCCCTCCCATTACTACGTCCCATTTTCCCTAGCATTCATCCCACCTCCCTACCCGGAACCTACCCCTTTCCATTTCCATTCTTTGGTTTTAGTGCATCAGAGACGTGTTACAGGTCCTGGTGCCTCTATCAGTAGTGGCATGGTGGTGGTGTATGGCTGTGTGGTGGAGGGCACGGGTGTGTTGTGGTTGTGGGGGGGTGGGGGGGGTGGGGGTGGGGGGGGTGGGGGTGGTTGTGGGGGGGGGTGAGGGTGGTTGTGGGGGGGGGGGTGAGGGTGGTTGTGGGGGGGTGGTTGTGGGGGGGGTGGTTTTAAGGGGGGTTGTGGGGGGGGTGAGGGTGGTTTTGGGGGGGTGGTTGTGGGGGGGTGGTTGTGGGAAAGGGGTGGGGGTGGTTGTGGGGGGTGTGTTGTGGTTGTGGGGGGTGTGTTGTGGTTGTGGGGGGGTGTTGTGGTTGTGGGGGGTGTGTTGTGGTTGTGGGGGGGTGGGGGGGGGTTGTGGGGGGGTGGGGGGGGGTTGTGGGGGGTGGGGGGGGGTTGTGGGGGGGGTGAGGGTGGTTGTGGGGGGGTGGTTGTGGGGGGGGTGGGGGGGTGGGGGGGGGGTGAGGGTGGTTGTGGGGGTGGTTGTGTGTTGTGGTTGTGGGGGGTGTGTTGTGGTTGTGGGGGGGTGTTGTGGTTGTGGGGGGTGTGTTGTGGTTGTGGGGGGTGGGGGTGGTTGTGTGGGGGTGCAGCGTGACCGTGGCGTTGGTGGTGTGGCTGTATTTACTTTTTTTGCATGTGCAGAATCGAGCTATTAGCTCTTGGACCCCGCGTTACGAACCTATTTATTTTTCCTCTATTATTTCTACTGCATATATTTTTCTCTCTCCAACACACACACGCAGGGCGGGACCTGGGGTTGGGAGGTTGAGAGGCGGGACCAAAGAGCCAGAGCTCAACCCCCGCAAGCACAATTAGGCGAGTACACGCACACACAGGAAGCAGCCCGTAGCAGCTGTCTAACTCCCAGGCACCTATTTACTGCTAGGTGAATATATAGGTACATCAGGGTGAATGAAACTCTGCCCATTTGTTTCGGCCTCTGCCGGGAATCGACCCAAGGCCCTTAGGACTACGACCCCAGAACGCTGTCCACCTCAGCCGCAAGGCTATTTGTACTCACCTATTTGTGCCTGCAGGATCGAGCATTGACTCTTGGATCCCGCCTTTCGAGCCATCGGTTGTTTACAGCAATGACTCCTGTCCCATTTCCCTATCATACCTGGTTTCAAAATTATGAATAGTATTTGCTTCCACAACCTGCTCCTTAAGTGCATTCCATTTTTCCACTACTCTCACGCTAAAAGAAAACTTCCTAACATCCCTGTGACTCATCTGAGTTTCCAGCTTCGACCCATGTCCCCTCGTTCTGTTACTATTCCGTGTGAACATTTCGTCTATTTCCACTCTGTCAATTTCCCTGAGTATTTTATACGTTCCTATCATATCCCCCCTCTCCCTTCTTTTCTCTAGTGTCGTAAGGTTCAGTTCCTTCAGGAGCTCTTCATATCCCATCCCTCGTAACTCTGGGACGAGACTCGTCGCAAACTTCTGAACCTTTTCCTTATGTGTTTCTTCAGGTGGGGACTCCATGATGGTGCGGCATACTCTAAGACTGGTCTCACGTAGGCAGTGTTGTGTGTGTGTGTGTACTCACCTAATTGTGCTTGCAGGGGGTTGAGCTCTGGTTCTTTGGTCCCGCCTCTCAACCGTCAATCAACAGGTGTAGAGGTTCCTGAGCCTACTGGACTCTTATCATATCTACACTTGAAACTGTATGGAGTCAGCCTCCACCACATCACTTCCTAATGCATTCCATTTGTCAACCACTCTGACACTAAAAAAGTTCTTTCTAATATCTTTGTGTGTGTGTGTGTGTGTGTGTGTGTGTGTGTGTGTGTGTGTGTGTGTGTGTGTGTGTGTGTGTGCGTGCGTGCGTGCGTGCGTGCGTGCGTGCGTGCGTGCGTGCGTGCGTGCGTGCTGCACCTTCCACAAAGTCATCAAACAACTCTAATGCTTGTTGGTACCAAGAGCAGAACACAGCACACGGCTCACACCATCAAGAACATCATCATGTGAACACTTTAGGGAAATTCAGTCGTGGGATCTGAGCACAGAGCCCCCACTGCCTGTTGTGGGTCCAGTTAGAGCCCCCACTGCCTGTTGTGGGCCCAGTTAGAGCCCCCACTGCCTGTTGTGGGCCCAGTTAGAGCCCCCACTGCCTTTTGTGGGCCCAGTTAGAGCCCCCACTGCCTGTTGTGGGCCCAGTTAGAGCCCCCATTGCCTGTTGTGGGCCCAGTTAGAGCCCCCACTGCCTGTTGTGGGCCCAGTTAGAGCCCCCACTGCCTGTTGTGGGCCCAGTTAGAGCCCCCACTGCCTGTTGTGGGCCCAGTCTTCCACTATGACAGAGGGCACAAACGTTTCTGGTGACTGGAGTATGTGCTGCTGGCAGGTGAAGGGAGTGCCGGCTTCCTGTTTCTCAACACCTAGTGTCCTTCTTTGGCCACTCGAGGAGCTGGTTTGTGAAATATTATAAGAGAAGTTAGTGGGGGGAGAAGGGGGAGAAGGGGGAGCTGGGGTCAGGGGATGGGGAGGGAGGCAGGGGGATGGGGAGGGAGGCAGGGGGATGGGGGAGGAAGGCAGGGGGAGGGGGGAAGAGTCCCAATCTCACTGTTCGTGTGGGAGAGAGAGAATGAGGGATATATCAGCGTGGGTATGGGAGTGACAGGAACAGCTCCATTACTATGGGTGTGCTAGGAAGTGTCTATCACCGTGGGAGGGGCAGAGAAACAGACGAACATCCTCAAAGGGTGACAAAAAAAAAATAGGGGATGTCTCGATTTTTGTTTTGTTTTTTTTGTTTACTTGTTCTTTCCCACGTTAATTTTTTTTTTTTAATTTCGCCCCGAATGGCAAAGTTTATTGGGCAGCGTCACTCATCCTGTGAGTGGACACACCGCCATAGTGACAGTATTGGGCAGCGCCACTCATCCTGTGAGTGGACACACCGCCATAGTGACAGTATTGGGCAGCGTCACTCATCCTGTGAGTGGACACACCGCCATAGTGACAGTATTGGGCAGCGTCACTCATCCTGTGAGTGGACACACCGCCATAGTGACAGTATTGGGCAGCGTCACTCATCCTGTGAGTGGACACACCGCCATAGTGACAGTATTGGGCAGCGTCACTCATCCTGTGAGTGGACACACCGCTATAGTGACAGTATTGGGCAGCGTCACTCATCCTGTGAGTGGACACACCGCCATAGTGACAGTATTGGGCAGCGTCACTCATCCTGTGAGTGGACACACCGCTATAGTGACAGTATTGGGCAGCGTCACTCATCCTGTGAGTGGACACACCGCTATAGTGACAGTATTGGGCAGCGTCACTCATCCTGTGAGTGGACACACCGCCATAGTGACAGTATTGGGCAGCGCCACTCATCCTGTGAGTGGACACACCACCATAGTGACAGTATTGGGCAACGTCACTCATCCTGTGAGTGGACACACCGCCATAGTGACAGTATTGGGCAGCGTCACTCATCCTGTGAGTGGACACACCGCCATAGTGACAGTATTGGGCAGCGTCACTCACCCTGTGAGTGGACACACCGCTATAGTGACAGTATTGGGCAGCGCCACTCATCCTGTGAGTGGACACACCGCTATAGTGACAGTATTGGGCAGCGTCACTCATCCTGTGAGTGGACACACCGCTATAGTGACAGTATTGGGCAGCGTCACTCATCCTGTGAGTGGACACACCGCTATAGTGACAGTATTGGGCAGCGTCACTCATCCTGTGAGTGGACACACCGCTATAGTGACAGTACTGGGCAGCGTCACTCATCCTGTGAGTGGACACACCGCCATAGTGAAAGTATTGGGCAGCACCACTCATCCTGTGAGTGGACACACCGCCATAGTGACAGTATTGGGCAGCGTCACTCATCCTGTGAGTGGACACACCGCCATAGTGACAGTATTGGGCAGCGCTACTCCTCCTGTGAGTGGACACACCGCTATAGTGACAGTACTGGGCAGCGTCACTCATCCTGTGAGTGGACACACCGCCATAGTGACAGTACTGGGCAGCGTCACTCATCCTGTGAGTGGACACACCACCATAGTGACAGTACTGGGCAGCGTCACTCATCCTGTGAGTGGACACACCGCCATAGTGACAGTATTGGGCAGCGTCACTCATCCTGTGAGTGGACACACCGCCATAGTGACAGTATTGGGCAGCGTCACTCATCCTGTGAGTGGACACACCGCCATAGTGACAGTATTGGGCAGCGCCACTCGTCCTGTGAGTGGACACACCGCCATAGTGACAGTATTGGGCAGCGCCACTCGTCCTGTGAGTGGACACACCGCCATAGTGACAGTATTGGGCAGCGCCACTCGTCCTGTGAGTGGACACACCGCCATAGTGACAGTATTGGGCAGCTTCACTCATCCTGTGAGTGGACACACCGCCATAGTGACAGTATTGGGCAGCGTCACTCATCCTGTGAGTGGACACACCACCATAGTGACAGTATTGGGCAGCGTCTCTCATCCTGTGAATGGACACACCGCCATAGTGACAGTATTGGGCAGCGCCACTCATCCTGTGAGTGGACACACCGCCATAGTGACAGTATTGGGCAGCGCCACTCATCCTGTGAGTGGACACACCGCCATAGTGACAGTATTGAGCAGCGCCACTCATCCTATGAGTGGACACACCGCCATAGTGACAGTATTGGGCAGCGTCACTCATCCTGTGAGTGGACACACCACCATAGTGACAGTATTGGGCAACGTCACTCATCCTGTGAGTGGACACACCGCCATAGTGACAGTATTGGGCAGCGCCACTCATCCTGTGAGTGGACACACCGCCATAGTGACAGTATTGGGCAGCGCCACTCATCCTGTGGGTGGACACACCGCCATAGCAGCATGTACAACACTCCCCAATAGGAAGAAAACCCCGCTGACTTTGTAGGACCCAATCTATAAACTCCAGGGCGCGCCCAATCGCTTCCCCTCAACGTAATCAAAATCACTCCGAGACATTCTGCGGAACAGTTGCATAAGCACACTAGCGTCTTTTATTTCTAGTCTAGACTAGAAATAAAAATGAATTTTGGAGAATTGATTTTTCAATTACCATCGACAGTAAAGGGAAACCTAAGAAAGAGAAAATTCGTTTTAGAATTGTTAATCTCACTTTTTCGGTCATATTTAATATATTTTATATATATATATATATATATATATATATATATATATATATATATTTATATATATATATATATATATATATATATATATATATATATATATATATATATATAATGTATGTTTTAATGTATGAATATGTAAAAACAACTTTGTATTGTGCACTGCCACACAAGGGTTCATGGGATGGGTTCATAAGTGATGCATCAATGGGTTCGAGTCCTGGGGAACCGGTAGACGTGTCGGAGACCCTTCCTACATTCACTCTTCCCCCCCCCCTCCCCTCCCCTGACCTGTAAGGGCACCTCCACTATGGTACAAAACTACCGCCATTAAAACTATGACGTCACACAGTACGCGAATATTGTTAATAACAAATGATGAGGCTTTATTGTTGTTAGGTTGGGTTAGGTTGGGTTGGATTGGGTTGGGTTGGGTTGGGTTAGGTTGGGTTGGATTGGGTTGGGTTAGGTTGGGTTAGGTTGGGTTGGATTGGGTTGGGTTAGGTTGGGTTAGGTTGGGTTGGATTGGGTTGGATTGGGTTAGGTTGGGTTGGGTTGGGTTGGGTTGGGTTAGGTTGGGTTGGGTTGGGTTGGGTTGGGTTGGATTGGGTTGGGTTGGGTTGGGTTGGGTTGGGTTTGGTTGGGTTGGATTGGGTTGGGTTGGGTTGGGTTAGGTTGGATTGGGTTGGGTTAGGTTGGATTGGGTTGGGTTGGGTTAGGTTGGATTGGGTTGGGTTGGGTTAGGCTTGTTTAAAGAGCGACGTGTTCAATTAGTTTTGTCGGGGACAAGCACCGTGTGTGTGTGTGTGTGTGTGTGTGTGTGTGTGTGTGTGTGTGTGTGTGTGTGTGTGTGTGTGTGTGTGTGTGTGTGTGTGTGTGTGTGTGTGTGTGTACTAACCTATTTGTGCCTGCAGGATCGGGCGTTGGCTCTTGGATCCCGCCTTTCTAGCCTTCGGTCGTTTAAAGCAATGACTCCAGTCCTCCTCCTCTCTCATACCTACAGTTTTAAACCCATAAACGGTGTTTCGAGGTCTCGTAGTCTCGAGTGACGAATCCCTCCCTCACCTCCCTCAACCCTCCCTCCCTCCCTCCCTCTCTCACCTCCCTCAACACTCCCTCCCTCCCTCCCTCTCTCACCTCCCTCAACACTCTCTCCCTCCCTCACCTCCCTCAACCCTCCCTCCCTCCCTCACCTCCCTCAACACTCCCTCCCTCCCTCCCTCACCTCCCTCAACCCTCCCTCAACCCTCCCTCACCTCCCTCAACACTCCCTCCCTCCCTCCCTCCCTCAACACTCCCTCCCTCCCTCTCTCACCTCCCTCAACCCTCCCTCACCTCCCTCAACACTCCCTCCCTCCCTCCCTCCCTCCCTCACCTCCCTCAACACTCCCTCCCTCCCTCAACCCTCCCTCACCTCCCTCAACCCTCCCTCACCTCCCTCAACACTCCCTCCCTCCCTCCCTCCCTCAACACTCCCTCCCTCCCTCCCTCTCTCACCTCCCTCAACCCTCCCCCTCCCTCCCTCCAAATCCCCCAGGATCTTAGAAAATATTTAAACCAATTTATGATCTTCACTTTGGTTTTAATGATGTGTGCGTGGCATCCCTCCGAGGCCCTGGGGCCCCCGGGGAGTGCCACAGGCACTGCGGTCATGTCCAGCGCCGTGGGAACCTGTCACTGTAACCCGACCTGACCTCCAGCCCAGCGTGACCCCTCCGCTGGACATACCACAGCTCACGGGACGCCACTATTCATTTTCAGCAGTTTGAACAATGTATTGTGGGATGAGCGAAGGTGTGTGGTGTGTTGGATAGGCGCTGGGGAGCTCCTGGATGAGGGATAGGCCCATTGGGGGCCCCTGGGGGTGGGTAGGAGCACCAGGGGGGGAGAGAGAGGCTCTCGTGGGCACATGGAGGTGATAGGGGGGAGTATCTTGAGATGATTTCGGGGCTTTAGTGTCCCCGCGGCCCGGTCCTCGACCAGGCCTCCACCCCCAGGAAGCAGCCCGTGACAGCTGACTAACACCCAGGTACCTATTTTACTGCTAGGTAACAGGGGCATAGGGTGAAAGAAACTTTGCCCATTGTTTCTCGCCGGCGCCTGGGATCGAACCCCAAGGGGGCCCCAAGAAGGGTTCGACCCATGGGTTCAAATTTCCCCCCATCTTCATATGAATCAACTTGTGGGCTTAAACAGTACGGTTATACAATAATACTTCGGTCTGGGTGCCTGCCACCAGGCGGGGCACTGAGGCTTATAAAGGTAGTTCTGCATATTTTTTTTCATAATATCATCGATTATGATGCTTCATTAAATGTTAATAATTTACAAACATTTATACGAATTAACTTTCCCATTCAGTTTACACACACACACACACACTCCTCCTGAGGCCCACATAAAAAGAATAGCATCTGCGGCGTATGCAAGGCTGGCTAACATCTGAACAGCCTTCAGGAAACTGTGCAAGGAATCATTCAGAACCTTTTATACCACATATGTAAGACCAATCCTGGAGTACGCGGCCCCAGCATACTAAAGTATATTATACGTCGTGATCAAGTCTCCTCTGTCTTTTCTATCTCGTACATATTGGTCGGTCCCTTTAAACTATTCTCGTATCCCAATCCCTTAGCCCTAACGTGCTTTTACGGCCCACACTTAAGGGGTTAAAAGTTCTAATTTACTTTGAGAAGGGGTTAAAAGCTCTAATTTACTTTGAGAAGGGGTTAAAAGTTCTAATTTACTTTGAGAAGGGGGTTAAAAGTTCTAATTTACTTTGAGAAGGGGGTTAAAAGTTCTAATTTACTTTGAGAAGGGGGTTAAAAGTTCTAATTTACTTTGAGAAGGGGGTTAAAAGTTCTAATTTACTTTGAGAAGGGGGTTAAAAGTTCTAATTTACTTTGAGAAGGGGGTTAAAAGTTCTAATTTACTTTGAGAAGGGGGTTAAAAGTTCTAATTTACTTTGAGAAGGGGGTTAAAAGTTCTAATTTACTTTGAGAAGGGGGTTAAAAGTTCTAATTTACTTTGAGAAGGGGGTTAGAATGACGAGAAACTTACCGACCGCGTAATGTGGGAATTCGGATAAAGACTAAAACCAAATTCAAAGTAAAGCTTCCCAGACTGACAAACAGCTGCTGAATGACGGGAGATCAGAGAGATGTGAAGAAATGTTTATCGGGCTGTTGTACAAATAATAATAATAATAATAATAATAATAATAATAATAATAATAATAATAATAATGTTTATTCAGGTAAAAGTACATAAATACAAGATGAGTTACAAACAGAATGTTGTAACTCATCTTCTTGAGGTTATCTTGAGATGATTTCGGGGCTTTTTAGTGTCCCCGCGGCCCGGTCCTCGACCAGGCCTCCACCCTTAGGAAGCAGCCCGTGACAGATGACAAACACCCAGGTACCTATTTTACTGCTAGGTAACAGGGGGCCATAGGGTGAAAAAAAATCTGGCCATTGTTTCTCGCCGGCGCCTGGTATCGAACCCAGGACCACAGGATCACAAGTCCAGCGTGCTGTCCGCTCGGCCGACTGGCTCCCCCCCCCCCCCCCCCCCCCACGAAGAGAGAGTGAATAGGGGAAAGAGATGAAAGGGAGTGTGAAATATAGAAAGGGAAATAAAAGAGACGGAGATGAGAAAGAGGAGGGACAGACAGAGAGCTGAGAGGGGGTGGGGGGGGGGGGAGGGAGATGATAGAAAAAGGGAGCGATGAGAGAGAACAAATTGAAGCCCAGGAGGTGAGAGATGCCATCTCACCGCAATGTGAGGGAGGGAGAGGGATGAGAGGGGAAGGACAGAGGGAGGGAAGGGAAGAGGGGACAGAAGGGAAGTGATTTATCACCAAACGAGTGAAAGATTCGGTTAACATGTGGGGATGTTTCCCCTCGTGTGGTGGGAACCTGTGGACAGCAGGTCCGTGGGGCAGCAGGTCCGTGGGGCAGCAGGCCGTGGGGCAGCAGGCCCGTGGACAGCAGGTCCGTGGATAGGGTCTGGGGGGGGGGACAAGCAGTGGGACCATCTGAGAGAGAGGACCCCTGACCCCTCACAGTGACCACCTGTGAGGGTGGTAACTGGGGTCACTAGACCAACCCTAATACCCCAGAGAATATTCTGTTCCGTCAAATTAAGAGTTATTTAGTAATATAGTGTGTAACCGGTTTAAGAACGTAACAACAACAAAAAAACGCAGAATGCCTATTGGACCATACGAAGCAGCGCCTATCCACCCAAACTCGTTCATATATTTGTATATATAACTGAAAGCTCACTGCCCAAAAGTGACTCGAACCCATACTGCCAGGAGCAACGCAACTGGTATGTACAGGACGCCTTAATCCACTTGACAGTGACAGTCGAGTGGATTAAGGCGTCCCTGTACATACCAGTTGCGTTGTTCCTGGCAGTATGGGTTTGAGTCACTTCTGGGGTGTGAGTTTTCAGTTGCATATTGTCCTGGGGACCATTCAGGCTTGTTCGCATATGTATGTATGTGTGTGTGTATATATATATATATATATATATATATATATATATATATATATATATATATATATATATATATATATATATAATGTCGTACCTAGTAGCCAGAACTCACTTCTCAGCCTACTATGCAAGGCCCGATTTGCCTAATAAGCCAAGTTTTCATGAATTAATTGTTTTTCGACTACCTAACCTACCTAATCTAACTTTTTCGGCTACCTAACCCAACCTAACCTATAAAGATAGGTTAGGTTAGGTTAGGTAGGGTTAGTTAGGTTCGGTCATATATTTACGTTAATTTTAACTCCAATAAAAAAAAATTGACATCATACATAATGAAATGGGTAGCTTCATCACTTCATAAGAAAAAAATTAGAGAAAATATATTAATTCAGGAAAACTTGGCTTATTAGGCAAATCGGGCCTTGCATAGTAGGCTGAGAAGTGAGTTCTGACTACTAGGTACGACATATATATATATATATATATATATATATATATATATATATATATATATATATAATGTCTAGCCTACGCTTGAAACAATCTATAGCGATCCCATGGCTATTATGATACTTGGTCATTTTAGTTTATAAAATTTGCCCGGAGGGGCGAGTTTATTGGGCAGCGCCACTCATCCTGTGAGTGGACACACCGCCATAGTGACAGTATTGGGCAGCGCCACTCATCCTGTGAGTGGACACACCGCCATAGTGACAGTATTGGGCAGTGTCACTCATCCTGTGAGTGGACACACCGCCATAGTGACAGTATTGGGCAGCGTCACTCATCCTGTGAGTGGACACACCGCCATAGTGACAGTATTGGGCAGCGCCACTCATCCTGTGAGTGGACACACCGCCATAGCGACAGTATTGGGCAGCGCCACTCATCCTGTGAGTGGACACACCGCCATAGTGACAGTATTGGGCAGCGCCACTCATCCTGTGAGTGGACACACCGCCATAGTGACAGTATTGGGCAGCGCCACTCATCCTGTGAGTGGACACACCGCCATAGTGACAGTATTGGGCAGCGCAACTCATCCTGTGAGTGGACACACCGCCATAGTGACAGTATTGGGCAGCACCACTCATCCTGTGAGTGGACACACCGCCATAGTGACAGTATTGAGCAGCGCCACTCATCCTGTGAGTGGACACACCGCCATAGTGACAGTACTGGGCAGCGCCACTCATCCTGTGAGTGGACACACCGCCATAGTGACAGTACTGGGCAGCACCACTCATCCTGTGAGTGGACACACCGCCATAGTGACAGTATTGGGCAGCGTCACTCATCCTGTGAGTGGACACACCGCCATAGTGACAGTACTGGGCAGCGCCACTCATCCTGTGAGTGGACACACCACCATAGTGACAGTATTGGGCAGCGCCACTCATCCTGTGAGTGGACACACCGCCATAGTGACAGTATTGGGCAGCGTCACTCATCCTGTGAGTGGACACACCGCCATAGTGACAGTACTGGGCAGCGTCACTCATCCTGTGAGTGGACACACCACCATAGTGACAGTACTGGGCAGCGCCACTCATCCTGTGAGTGGACACACCACCATAGTGACAGTATTGGGCAGCGTCACTCATCCTGTGAGTGGACACACCGCCATAGTGACAGTATTGGGCAGCGCCACTCATCCTGTGAGTGGACACACCGCCATAGTGACAGTATTGGGCAGCGCCACTCATCCTGTGAGTGGACACATCGCCATAGTGAGAGTATTGGGCAGCGCCACTCATCCTGTGAGTGGACACACCGCCATAGTGAGAGTATTGGGCAGCGCCACTCATCCTGTGAGTGGACACACCGCCATAGCAGCATGTACAACACTCCACCAATAGGAAGAAACCCCGCACACTGTTAGTCCAATGCCGTACACAGAAGACAACTATCATTCCCATAAATGAACCTTGGGACTACGAATCCCGAGCGTTGTCCACTCAGCCGTCAGGCCCCCCAACACAAAACCAACTATTATTCCCTTAAATGAAAAGCAGACAGTTACTATTTAGTATTAATGTTTATAGAATGTTTATTGACAATGAAAATGGAATGTGGAATGCTCGCTTTAGAGAACTAAAAGTGGCGTAGATAATGTGTTCATTTAACTGTCATATCCTCTAACGAGGTACCCAAAGGCACCCCAGTGGTACCTACAAGTACCCAAAGGCACCCCAGTTGTACCTACAAGTACCCAAAGGCACCCAGTGGTACCTACAAGTACCCAAAGGCACCCAGTGGTACCTACAAGCACCCAAAGGCACCCAGTTGTACCTACAAGTACCCAAAGGCACCCCAGTGGTACCTACAAGTACCCAAAGGCACCCAGTGGTACCTACAAGCACCCAAAGGCACCCCAGTGGTACCTACAAGTACCCAAAGGCACCCAGTGGTACCTAAAAGCACCCAAAGGCACCCAGTGGTACCTACAAGCACCCAAGGTACCCCAAAACAGCCTGAGGTACCTCCACGAGGCCGGTACACAAGGTTAAGTTAGGTTTCTCGAGGATATTGTGATTTTCATTTTGGCTTTATTTGGCTTCTTTGGAGACTGCCTCTTGAGTGCATTTGTTTGTCTTTCAAGTACGTTTGAGTGCATCTTGAGTGTATTTGCGTGATACAAGTTCAGGGACACAAAACTAGTGTTAGTATTCCCTTGACAGGGTTCAATTCTCCTGAAAATGGCCACCACATCTTAACTGCTTGACACTCTGTTCACTTGAGACAGTCAAGTCCCAGTTCCGTCAGGGGTACAAGTGACTGGCACCATAGAAAGTGGCAAGAAATAGCCGGTCAAGTTGGGGTCACTTGGGGTCAATTATCTTTTTTTTTTTAATCCTTTTACTGTGACAATTTTCCAATCAATTACAAATGGGTCGTCTTAGAATACATCTTTACCCATTTTTAACTGGTAATATAGAATTAGTTACGTTTGTTAACCAAGGTCGAGGACCGGGCCGCGGGGACACTAAAGCCCCGAAATCATCTTAAGATAACCTCTCTCAAGGTAGAATATTTTACTCATTAAGCTGCGTGCCAGTTCCAACAAATCTTATTCCTGGCCAACGAGCGGTCGTTAGCAGGATAAGTTACGATGATAATTGGCAAGGTCCGTTCCGACCTCTCACGAGCTTCGAGTCAACGTGGGCGATTCACCGCAATAAATAGTGAATTGTGATGAATAAATCTAGTAAAAGGGTGCGGTGCAGAGCAGTGTGCGTGTGTACTCACCTATTTGTGCCTGCAGGATCGAGCACTTTAGCTCTTGGACCCCCGGCTTTCTATAGCCGACGGTTGTCTTAAGCAATGACTCATGGCCTATTTCCTTACGATGTATAATTTGTAAATTATGAATGGAGTTTGCCTCTGTATCCTAATCCATTAGTTCATTCCATTTCCTCCTTACTTTTACGCTAAATGAAAACTTTCTAACATCTCTATGACACATCTGAGTACCAAGCTTCTAACAGGTGTCCCCTTTGTTTTATTGGTATTCATCGTGAATATTTCCTCTATGTCCACTCTGTCAATCCCATTAAGTATTTTGTATGTCTCTATAATGTCTCCACAGCTCTGAGGAATGCTGAACTCCGTAAATACTATATGAATACTGAAACACTTGATGATGACTTGTACCCAAGATTGACCATGTAATGTATCAATTATACAATGTATGTGATGTAACTATATAACCTGAGCTTGTAAAAGCATCTTAATCACCTTCAGTGGTTAAATGCTTAATAACACACTTGTTTCTATTATATATATATTATATATATATATATATATATATATATATATATATATATATATATATATATATATATATATATATATATATGTGTGTGTGTGTGTGTGTGTGTGTGTGTGTGTAAAGAATGTGTGGAAGCGGGTCCGAATTGCATTTCAGGTTTGCAAATGCACATTAATGACATTAAGAAAAAGAGACATATCTATCGAACACTTTATGTAGGGCAGACGCAAATCTGCGTATCTATGTATTTATGTCTGTAGGTTAGATTAGCATTTTAAAAGCACTATAATCACCTTCTGTGGTTGATTGTTCAATAAATCACTGGTACAAGAATTCAACCTACTACGAACCCCTTAGTTTGATGAAAGGGAACAGTAGAGCAACAGAAGTACACTTACATCGCATCAGGCTTGGATACCCATGTGCATGGGAAATAGGCTTACAGGTTCCGGAAGATGAGAGGAAATGTCAACACTGTGGAGAAATGCCCGACAGACCACTGGAACATTATCTAACACAGTGCACAGTTACAAACCCATTAAGATTTCAACTTAGATTCAACAGAGCAGAAGAAGTTGTTAAACACACATGGCAAAATCTTACTGAAGCGACCATACGAGTCATAAATACTCATCCTCCGCCCAAGTAAAACAGAAACAAGCAACACTTAGTGGGCCAGCCAGAGGCTTAGGGCCCGCGCAGGAATATCCCTGCAAAAAAAAAAAAAAAAAAAAAAAAAAAATCACTGAACTATATGTTTAACAGATCTCTCACCCTGTCTATGGAGGACAGATGAAAATGTATATATGCTGGTTAGCACTGTAAATGTGTGGCTACGTCTGTGGTAGAAAATAATAATAAGGAAAAAAAAAAAACTGCAGGTAGTGGTGGTGGTGGTGATGCTCGTGTGCCTAACAAACATGAACGTAATGACATTACAAACAACATTCAACTTCTGCAAAGTCCGGGTTCGAATCCTGATTAAAACGAACAACATCATCACTGTCGTAATAAACAAATTTTGTTGTTGTACCAGCGTAGAGAGCACCGACAGCTTCGAGCAAGAGAGGTGAGGGGCATTAGTGGCCACAATGCCCAACAGGTTAGTGCTCTGTGTGATACCTTCTCTCATGCGTGTAGCTTTCTGGATACGAGATGCTAACTTTGCAATGTTTGGCACTGTAAAGATCTTACTTCATTGTGGCACTAATGGTTCCTCTTCCTTAGAGGTACTGAGGTTTCTAGTAAGTATATATATATATATATATATATATATATATATATATATATATATATATATATATATATATATATATATATATATATATATTAGCCTTGTACCATGCATGTAATCAATATTGTAATTTTTTTTGTGTAATGACATTTTCAAATAAAGTTAGATAAATATACACATATACCAAAAGAATACGGGGTGGTAGAAGAAGAAAATATTAAAGTGTTCAGTGAGGATCCACAAGGTCTTCTCTGAGTACTCTTTATTTTCTTCTCCGAGGCTATGGGTCCCTACACTTGCACCAGAGGTGGTACCCCTTATATATATATATATATATATATATATATATATATATATATATATATATATATATATATATATATATATATATATATATATATCCACACATCACCTCCCCTACGCCTCCCTCTACACATGCGCTTACGATATCGTAAAGATTGCGTGTTTATCGCGCCATCATTAACAAAAAACAAAACAAAAAAATTATCATAATAGTTACTATTTAAAGTCTGAATAAACGTTGATATCCTGGATATATTTCCTAACACTTTCTAGATTGTGTATTAGTGTCTGATGATCATTGTGCCAAATGTTCCTATGGAGTTATAGATTAATGATATTGTGATGAACAACTGTTCATCACAATGTTATGATTATGTTATGTGGATGTTAACATAATATTGCGTATTCTGGGGGGGGGAAAGAGAGAGAGAGAGGGAGAGGGAGAGGGAGAGGGAGAGGGAGAGGGAGAGAGAGAGAGAGAGAGAGAGAGAGAGAGAGAGAGAGAGAGAGAGAGAGAGAGAGGAAGAGAGAGAGAGAGAGAGAGAGAGAGAGAGAGAGAGAGAGAGAGAGAGAGAGAGAGAGAGAGAGAGAGAGAGAGAGAGAGAGAGAGAGAGAGAGAGAAAGAGAGAGAGAGAGAGAGAGGGGGGGGGGGGGGAAGGGGAGCCAGATATAAATGTGGACAATTAGAGCCGCTAACAATACCATTAATCACCATCATCTCGAGAATAAACCAGCGTTTACGAACACCCATCACAACTACAGCCATTTATATCGTCAACACCCTGGAGTTTCTCTCTGGCATGCGGCCGCACCCACTCCTCTACGCCCACAACACTCCTCCACACCCGCACCACAACACCCACATCACTATACCAACACCACAACACCCGCACCACTACACCACACCACAACACCCACATCACTACACCACAACACCACCACGTCCATACCAACATTCCGCATCTCCAAATCATCCCAGTTAAGTCCCTAATCTTGATCGAATCCCAAGTCCCTACTTCCCCAAGGCTGTCTGTAAGTAAATGACAAAGTGCCACTGCCTGTTATAAACTCCTTATATTAATTAAGACCCCGGCCTGGCCTGCATTATGTAATCCCAAGTTGGCCGTGTTCCTAGGCTACAACTCTGGTCTGAATGCCCCTATCAAATGAACAAATCCACAAGAGCCGTGACAAGGGTTCGAACCTACGTCCGAGAGCATCCCAGACGCTGCCTTAATCGACTGCGCTACGACATGGTAAAAAGAATTGCAACCGAAAGTTCTACTGACCTTACTTGTCCTCTGTATCAACCTACCCTGGCTTAGTGCCCTGGAGAGGCCACCCCAGACCGACAACCAGAGCGCAACTCCATAGTCTCCTGAGACTGATAGATGCCTACTGCATGTACCTTATTTTAGCAATGGGGAATGGTTGTCTAACATCCAAGAGTTGGTGAAACATTTATCACTAGAGCAGGACTTGGAGCAGTTGCCGACTTCTAAGGCCGACATCTTTGGTGTTATTCTCACCCAGACTACAGTTATTCACCATGACATCGAGGTGAGAGACAACCAGTCAAGTCACACCCATATAGAGTCAACCCGGCAAAGCTGAACCTCATCCGGAGAGAAGCTGACTACATGCTTCAGCATGGATTAGTGAGACCAAGCAGCAGCAGCAGCAGCAGCAGCAGCAGCTGGGGTAGTCCTTGTATTTCAGTTCCAAAGCAACATGGAACTCACAGGCTGTATACTGATTACCGTAAAGTGAATGTAATGACTGTGAATGATAATTTTCCCATACCTAGCTTAGATGATTGCTTAGATAGTAATTGGTAAAGCAAAGTTTGTGACCAAACTAGATTTGTCAAAAGGGAACTGGCAAATTCCTTTAACACCAAGTGCACGGGAGCTGAGTGCATTTGTAGCAGCAGATGGGCTGTATGAATTCACTGTAAGGCCTTTTGGGTTGAAAAATGTCCCAGCTACCTTCCAGCGTCTTTGGAACTTAGTGTTAAAAAGACTTAGCACAATTTAGAGCTTACTTGGATGATACTGTAATTTATCGCAATAATTGGGAGGACCATACGAAAGGTTGAGCTAAACAATTGAAATGCTTAAAGGAGGCTAATTTAGCTGTAAACTTGCACAAGGGCACCTTTTCCAGAGGTGGTATTTGTTATCTATGGCATGAAGTGGAAATGGGAAGGTGTTACCACTCAAGAATAAAATAAATGATATAATACAGTATCTAGTGTTGATTAGCAAGAAGGAGGTACAAAGATATCTAGGAATGTGTGCATATTACAGCAAGTTCTGTAAAAAAAAAATTCCAGCAATTGCAGCACCTTTGACAAACTTGCTATGTAAACATGTGAAGTTTAGATGGTCTCAGGAGTGTCTCAACAGAATTATCAACCGTAGAGAGAAGAGACATTACCATTATTACCAGCGGCTCAAAAAACGTGACATTTATGTATCAGCCAAAACTGTTGAATTGACCACCGACCACAAACCTCTCTTGACCTCTATTGCTAGCATGATTTGCACACAGACAACATAGAGCACTGACACTGCCATGAGTGAGAGGGGCCCTCTAGCCCAGCTCCCTGGAGAGTAGTGTGTGTCGGCTGTCAGGGGTAATATAGAGACGATGGCGAGCCATCTGAGTAAAGATTAAATCATGCTGGAGTAGGCAGTAGCCTGTCTATAGTGTTTCATTACGTAATGGAAAGGCAGCAGCAGCGGCGGCGATCCCATAACTACCTTCTGAAGTATTTCTCCTCGTTTCTTAATTTCATTCGAAGAAATTCGTGTGTGTGTGTGTTTACTAGTTGTGTTTTTACGGGGGTTGAGCTTTGCTCTTTCGGCCCGCCTCTCAACTGTCAATCTAACTGTTTACTAACTACTTTTTTTTTTTTTTTCCACACCACACACACACACCAGGAAGCAGCCCGTGACAGCTGACTAACTCCCAGGTACCTATTTACTGCTAGGTAACAGGGGCATTCAGGGTGAAAGAAACTTTGCCCATTTGTTTCTGCCTCGTGCGGGAATCGAACCCGCGCCACAGAATTACGAATCCTGCGCGCTATCCACCAGGCTACGAGGCCCCTATCGCTATCCACCAGGCTACGAGGCCCCTATGTGTGTGTACTCACCTAGTTGTACTCACCTAGTTGTGCTTGCGGGGGTTGAGCTCTGGCTCTTTGGTCCCGCCTCTCAACCGTCAATCAACAGGTGTACAGGTTCCTGAGCCTATTGGGCTCTATCATATCTACATACTATGTGTGTGTGTGTGTGTGTGTGTGTGTGTGTGTGTGTGTGTGTGTGTGTGTGTGTGTGTGTGTGTGTGTGTGTGTGTGTGTTTGTTTGTTTTATCATAAATTTGACATTATTATGTTGGATGTTTGGGAAAGGGAATTATCAGGGGGAAAGCGCCAAGCCATTACGACTATATAGCACTGGGAAGGGGGTCAGGCTAAGGCTCTGGGATGGGACCAGGAATAGTTGTCTGTTCCAGTTTTCCTGGGAAAGGTTCCCTGGAACACTTACCTCTTTCTCTACTACCCCCCTTCCTTCCTCTCTTTCCTTCTTCCTAGCTCATTCCCTCCCACTCCTCCTCCTTCCCTAACAGCAGCTCCACCTTCCTCCACGGGAGCCGAGCGGACAGCACGCTGGACTTGTGATCCTGTGGTCCTGGGTTCGATCCCAGACGCCGGCGAGAAATAATGGGCAGAGTTTCTTTCACCCTGGTGAAAGACCTGGAGGCCTGGTCGACGACCGGGCCGCGGGGACGCTAAGCCCTGGAAGCACCTCAAGGTAACCTCAAGGTAACCCTATGCCCCTGTTACCTAGCAGTAAAATAGGTACCTGAGTGTTAGTCAGATGTCACGGGCTGCTTCCTGGGGGTGGAGACACTAAAAAGCCCCGAAATCATCTCAAGATAACCTTCCTGATAACGACTGTCAGCATCCAGTAGGCTTTTAAACGTTCTTAATTGCCTTAGCCATTACGATGGCCTCGTAATGGCTCGTAAACTCGTTGTATTGTTTGAAATGTGACTTATGGGGTCTGCTTTTTTTTGCTTTTTTTGCCACTGTTTTTGTGGGTTTTTATCAACGTTGAATTTCAAGCATGTGTTTGTGTATGTTAGCAGTACAATCATGAGAGTTAAAATAACATAACATTTAACTTGCAAGCTTGAAAGTTAACAATACAATCGAAGGTTTCGATGCTAGTTACGCCACCCTAGTAACCCTGAACAAGTGATGACACATTAATCCAGCCAATTAATGAAATTAATCCAGCGCTCTAATTAATCCAGCTCCTCTGCTATGGTAAAAACGTTAATTTCGAAACGGGAGGGGGGGGGGACCCCTTATAAAACTATCAAATAACATTATATAACAAAAATGTGAAAGATTTTGGAGTAGTCATGTTAGAAGAGCTTAATTTTAAAGAACAAAAATAAAGAAGGTGTCTCAGCTCTAAGAAAAAATCTCAGGCGGAAACAAAACTTTCAAAGAAGAGATGACAAAGCAATGATTGTACACTTTGAAGACACTATTGCTCTCTAGAGAGGAATATTATTGCACACTAACGAAATTGTTAACCTGGAGAATGTATATACAACTTTAATGATCGAGTAGATTCAGTAAATATCTCCCAAAATCAATCTGTATTGAGGAATTGGTTCCAAATCTGCACACGGAAATAACTTCTTACAAACCAGGGGGTATGGCAGGAAGTGCACAAATTGCCGCATTTAAAAGTTGAGGTACAATAGGTTTGCTATGAGATAATTCTATCATGATTTAGGGCCCAAGATTGTGCAATTTTCTCCTTCCATCTATAAGAAACAGGGCCAGCGTCTCAGTACCATGTACTCCATTCCCCCGTGGTACTCAGAGCTCGTACTTGGTACTCTAGCAACAGCACAAACGGGTGAAAAACGGCTACTGAAAAAAAAGTGAAGAGACACTTGACTCTTTTTCACCCTTCTGGAAAACATTCAAAATAAAACAGATCTTCTAGCAGCGACGACTACAGTTTATCCGTTGTTTACCTGTAATCGATTCTGAGAGAGTTCGATTCCCCAAGCCCCCGGCTTGGGATGTGGATAGTCTTGCATTTTTAGACTTCCCAAGCTTGTACGGGAATGGGGCTTGTGTTGCGTTAACTTGCTCGTTATAAACAGATGTTGCTTGTAGCAGATGTTGCTGGTAGCAGCCACCAGGCCGCAGATGTCCATTACCACGTGGCTGGCTGGCACTTCCTGCTGGAACGTATTCCATTGCCTCTTGAAGCCCTCCTGCAGCAGTTTCCCCAAGTGTTCCAAAAGCAAGATTTACAACCACGGGCTCACCATAGCCCGTGCTACTTGGAACTTGTTCCGAGTAGCTGAATCTACAACAAACAACAACAAGGTTTACAAGAGCACAGGGTGAACCAACAGGCACAGCACCCCAGGCGAGGCACAGCAGCACCCCAGGCGAGGCACAGCAGCACCCCAGACAAGACACAGCAGCACCCCAGACAAGGCACAGCAGCACCCCAGACAAGGCACAGCAGCACCCCAGACAAGGCACAGCAGCACCCCAGACAAGGCACAGCAGCACCCCAGGCGAGGAACAGCAGCACCCCAGACGAGACACCGCCTTCACTCCAGAACCAGCACACCTGAAGATCAATTACCAACTAGAAGCCAATTAACACCATTAACACTTTTGCTAGTAACTTGCTCTTATTACCACCGTTACTACCACTCCTACTACTAGGGTTACAGCTAGCAGCTATAGCACCAGGTGTGGACCACATGTGTCCCTGGGTCACAGGTCACGGGAGGTCATAATGAGAGAGAGAGGGGAGAGTCGTACAGGTTCCTCCCCTCGAGGGGTCAGACGACAGACTGTGGGAAGGTGTTAGTGAGGTGCCACCAGCGACGGGTCGTTACAGATAACGAAAGAGTTGGGAGGCAAAGAGATGATAAAGAGAGTGATGGGTAGGTGATGGGGGGCGTGGCTGGTGATGGGGGGCGTGGCTGGTGGTGGATGTTATCATATTCAACGGATTTGTTCATTGATGCATCACGCTATTGTGATTTCTGTGTGCAATTCAACGTTCTATAATAACAATCACTGAGAAATCTATTAAGTGTTCACGCAAGGCAAAGTTCCGCTTCACTAGACTAGAACAACAATTTAAGAGGCGCTAAGCCCACACTTTGCTTCACGTATAATGATAGTGTGTGGACCCTTAGCCTCGGAGATGAGATAAAAAGACATTCGAGAGAGGATAAAAAAAAAATCGATTTGGTTGTTAGGCAAAACGGTCCTCGACTACTAAGCCTAGTAGTGCGGAACAGACTATTAGAGGTCACTAGATGATACTCAAGTACCAACATCGCGCAGAAGACGCTATTCAACTATACATTTATAGAGCCCTGTATTTTAATACACAGCTCTATATTTTAATAATATTATATTTAATGATAGTAAACATTCAACCTATCCTCCTGAAACGATTGTAAACATTCAACCTATCCTCCTGAAATGATTGTAAACATTCAACTTATCCTCCTTAAATGATATTAAACATTCAACCTATCCTCCTGAAATGATTGTAAACATTCAACCTATCCTCCTAAAATGATTGTAAACATTCAACCTATCCTCCTGAAATGATTGTAAACATTCAACCTATCCTCCTGAAATGATTGTAAACATTCAACCTATCCTCCTGAAATGATTGTAAACAATCAACCTATCCTCCTGAAATGATTGTAAACATTCAACCTATCTCCTGAAATGATTGTACTAATATCAACATGTAGTGATGTACCACCAGTAAGCCATCTTTTGTACTATTAATTGTATACAGTATGGAAAAAAAATAAAAATAAACATCAAACTTCAATACTTTTAGGTCCTAATATAGTACATATATGTACTATATTAAGCCTGAGATAGCGTGTATTAATAAGCCTATAGGATGGTTGGGTTAGGGTTTATTAGCAACATAAATAGCAAAAACCTATTCCAGTTTGTCCCTAATTCAATAGTACCAAATTCTACTTTCTAATTGGCTATTACGTCAATATATCTTTGGTAGGCCACATACCAAAGTATGTGATATCTGTAAGTGATATCTAAACAGGAGGATAGCCGGCCTTACCCATCTTTAATGCGGTTGACAATTGATAAGACTGGAGGCGTGAATCGCCTAATTCCTCGTGTTTTAAAAAGGTTTCAGTTGGGCAGCAGTTAGTTGCTTCTGGGATCATTCCTTATTGTGGTTGTTCATAGCGAGGTTGACAGAGCTGCCGTCTCCCGCTCTGGGGGTCGGGAGTTCGAGGCTCCTATAGGGCCCCGAGTGAATGAAATGTTATCACCCCTCGTTTATTATGGGTTATCTTGAGGTTATCTTGGGTAAGGCTACTAATGAAATAAAATAGTCTTTCCTCCTGTCATTCAGATTTTATGAGAGGATGCCTTGCATGGCTTGAGGGGCAAGCACAGGAGAGGATACCTTGGATGCAGTGACGGGTGCAGTGAGAAAACCCAAGCAATAGGGTGCACAAGCAACGAGGAAATCCTCTGGTGGAACGGGACAAGCAGCCCGTGAACCTGGACGTGTGTTTGGTGGTCACTGGGCGACCACCAAACCACCTGACAGCATGCACCAAACCGGTTTCTAGTCTCTAGACCTCCCTCCATACCCCCTTCCGCTCGTTCCTCCTCCGTTTCCCCCTTCCCTTCCTTCCCTCCGTCCGACCCTCCCTCTCACCCTCCTCTAGTAGCCAGAATCCCTCCGTGTGCTGTAGATCAAAATGAAATCTCACAGCGTTCGTAACAATTCTGAATTCTAAATTCTGAATTCTAAATAATTCTGAATATAATAGTAATCGTGGTTGTCCGGGGTCAGCGAGTAGACAGCTGAGTCCGCCGGCTCGTCCCCTTAACTTGTACAACCAAACACCGGCAGGACCTGTGTGTGTGACCCGCCTTTTTTTTCCTGCCGCTGGCTCCGGTTGTCTTGGCTGGAGGAGTAATTCCGCTCACATCTTACGCACGTAATGTTGGCGGTGGTGTGTGTGTGTGTGTGTGTGTGTGTGTGTGTGTGTGTGTGTGTGTGTGTGTGTGCGCGCGCGCGTGTGTGTGTGTATGCTTTTTACCTGTGTTTAGCTTACAATGGAAACTTAATCAGAGCGTAAAGATTCATGTTTGAGTAAAAACTAGGAATGTGTGTGTGTGTGTGTGTGTGTGTGTGTGTGTGTGTGTGTGTGTGTGTGTGTGTGTGTGTGTGTGTGTGTGTGTGTGTGTGTAATCACGTAGTTGTACTCGCCTAGTTGTGGTTGCGGGGGTTGAGCTCTGGCTCTTTGGTCCCGACTCTCAACCGTCAATCAACTGGTGTACTAAGCCTACTGGGCTCTATCATATCTACATTTGAAACTGTGTATGGAGTCAGCCCCCACCACATCACTTCCTAGTGCATTCCATCTGTTAACTACTCTGACACTGAAAAAATTCTTTCTAACGTCCCTGTGGCTCATTTGGGTGCTCGGTCTCCACCTGTGTCCCCTTGTTCGCGTACCACCCGTGTTAAAAAGTTTATCTTTATCTACCGTGTCAATTCCTCTGAGAATTTTGTAGGTAGTGATCATGTCTCCTCTTACTCTTCTGTCTCCCAGTTTCGTGAGGTGCAGTTCACGCAGCCTTTCCTCGTAACTCATGCCTCTTAGTTCTGGGACTAGCCTAGTGGCATACCTCTGAACTTTTTCCAGCTTCGTCTTGTGCTTGACAAGGTACGGGCTCCATGCTGGGGCCGCATACTCCAGGATTGGTCTTACTTATGTGGTGTACAAGATTCTGAATGATTCCTTACACAGGTTCCTGAAGGCTATTCTGATGTTAGCCAGCCTCGCGTATGTCACAGATATAATTCTTTTTATGTGGGCTTCAGGAGACAGGTTTGGTGTAATATCAACTCCTAGATCTTTCTCTCTGTCCGTTTCATGAAGTACTTCATTTCCCATTCTGTGTCTGGCCTCCTGTTTCCACCGCCTAGTTTCATGACCTTGAATTTACTCGGGTTGAACTTTAGTAGCAATTTGTTGGACCATTCATTCAGTCTGTCTAGGTCATCTTGTAGTCTCATACTATCATCCTCTGTTTTAATCCTCCTCATAATTTTTCCATCATCAGCAAACAATAAGAGGAACGATTCTATACCCTCTGGGAGATCATTTACATATATCAGAAACAGTATAGGTCCAAGGACTGAACCATGCGGGACTCCACTGGTGACGTCTCGCCAATCTGAGGCCTCACCCCTCACAGTGACTCGCTGTCTTTTGTTGCTTAGGTACTCCCTTATCCAACGGAGTACCTTCCCTTTCACTCCTGCCTGTATCTCCAGCTTTTTCACTAGCCTCTTGTGTGGTACTGTGCCAAAGACTTCCAAGCATTCCAAAAATATGCAGTCTGCCCACCCTTCTCTTTCTTGACTGGTCATAGAATTCAATTAATCTTGTGAGGCAGGACTTGCCATCCCTGAACCCATGTTGAAGCTGTGTTACAAAGTTCTTTCGCTCCAGATGTTCTACAAGCTTTTTTCGCACAATCTTCTCCATCAGCTTGCATGGTATGCAAGTTAGGGACACTGGCCTGTAGTTAAATGCTTCCTGTCTATCCCCATTCTTGTATATCGGGACTACATTAGCAGTCTTCCAAATTTTTTACAATTTCCCCGTTACCAGTGATTTGTTATACACTATGGAGAGTGGCAGGCACATTGCTTCTGCTCCTTCCTTTAGTATCCATGGGGAGATTCCATCCGGGCCTATAGCCTTTGTCACATCCAACTCTAGCAAGAGCTTCCTTACATCCCTACTGGTAATCTCAAACTCTTCTAGTGGTTCCTGGTTCACTATTCCTTCTCTTATATCTGGAACTTCCCCTTGCTCTACTGTGAAGACCTCCTGGAATTTCTTATTCAGTTCCTCGCACACTTCCTTGTCGTTTGTAGTGAATCTCAATGCCCCTATTCTCAATTTCATTACCTGTTCCTTTACTGTTATTTTTCTCCTGATTGTGTGTGTGTGTGTGTTCGTTCCTTGGGGTTACGCCTGTCTTGCTGTCACGGGAAAATAGGGAAGAATCGTACCGTAGTTCAGGTGCATTGGGGCAGCAATAGGGAGGGAGGTGTAGCGGTACAGTCAAAATGAGACTGGTGCAGTGGTACAGTTACAGTGAGGCAATATTGCACTGATGTAATCATGCAAGTTTAACCGCCCACCTGTGATGGACCAGCTACGGTGGCCCAAACACAAAGGACCAAGGACAGTGAAGGGGCTTCTATCGATTTAGGGACAGTGAAGGAATGCTAGGGATCTAGAGACAGTAAAAACTTCAGTCATGTTTTACCTGTATCATCAATAGCTAAATGCTCTCTAATTTATGTATAGGAAGGAATTATCATGGGAAAGCGCCAAGCCATTACGACTATATAGCACTGGGAAGGGGTAAGGATAAGGATTTGGGATGGGACGAGGGAAGGAATATTGCCCAACCACTTAGACGGTCGGGCATTGAACGCCGATCTGCATGAAGTGAGACCGTCGCTCTACCGTCCAGCCCATGTGGGGGGGGGGTAATTTATGTATAGCTGATTTATTGTTTGCTCTGCTCTACGCCTGTCCAGTCCAGCCTGTAACGCTGTACAAGTTGGATCAGAAATAACGTTTCTGACTTTGGTTAACTACAGTTTCGACCTGACTGGACTTTGTCTCGTTTCCAGAAGCCCTTTCCATCTGCTGCCCCCTGTTCCTCCTTCCCTTCCATCTCCATCCATTTCCCCTCTCATCTTCCCTCTTCCTTTCCCTCCTCCACCCCCCTTCCCTCCGCCTATCCCTGCCGCACCCTCCAGCCGTTGTGTACACATGTACCAACCCGTTCTCGCACTTTCTTACAGTCAATATTGACTTATTAAATACGTGCATATGTGACATACTAAACATACTAGTTTACCTTGAAAAGCTTCATTAGAAAACACCGACCTTACGTAACCTTATTAGTATGTTAAGATAAGCATCTTATTGCTTCATAATTACAATTACTACTTAACCTATACCTATAATAGGTCAAGTAATAATTGTAAATACGAAGCAATAAGATGCTTAACATACTAAGAAGGTTAGGTAAGGTCGGTGTTTTTTATGAAGCTGTTCAAGGTAAACTAGTATGTTAAGTATGTCACATATGCACGTATTTAATAAGTCAATATTGACTATACGAAAGTGCGAGAACGGGTTGCATGTACATGTGTACTGGCTCCTTCATATTTCCAAAGAGCCAAAGCTCAACCCCGCAAGCACAATTAGACGAGTACATGTACGCTACAAATGTTAATTCAATTTTGTTTTCTGAATTTTCTGCACCTAAAGTTGTTATCCAAGTCCTGTAGTTCTACCTGGCGTTATATTAAACATTTCTTCTTATTTAACCTTATTTCCCCCTAACAATCTTGTATGCCGTTATCAAGTCTCCTCGACTTCGTCTCTATTCAAGTGTGGGTGGGATCCAGCTCCTGTGTCTGCTTCTCAGAGCCACATATCTGTAAATCTTCCTCCGGAGCTCGCCACACTAGCCTACAGTTCCAAAATGGACGCTGTAGAATGTTGACCACGTACGTCAGATCACTGCCAGAGTATGCAGCAATGGTATGTATTGTATGATCTTACAAAATGACAATGCTATTAATAAAACAAACTGTTCCCTAAATATAATATATTTCAAAAGTCTATTGACATTGAAGGTGATATAAAGACAACTTTTAATCTTGTCAGCAAACTGGATTTTTTTTATTAGGTAAATAAATTTATTTAATGAGAAAGAAAACAGTGAAAAACTGCTTATATTTTTTTAAGCCAGATTTCAGAGTCATATTTCTAAGCCAGAGTCATATGTCTAGGTCACATTTCCGAGTCATATGTCTAGGTCACGTTTCCGAGTCATATGTCTAGGTCACATTTCCGAGTCATATGTCTAGGTCACATTTCCGAGTCATATGTCTAGGTCACATTTCCGAGTCATATGTCTGGGTCACATTTCCGAGTCATATGTCTAGGTCACATTTCCGAGTCATATGTCTAGGTCACATTTCCGAGTCATATGTCTAGGTCACATTTCCGAGTCATATGTCTAGGTCACATTTCCGAGTCATATGTCTAGGTCACATTTCCGAGTCATATGTCTAGGTCACGTTTCAGAGTCATATTTCTGAGTTAAACCATATAATGCACCAACTCTCCTGTTCAAAATCGATCTCCTCAAGCTTTTCCAATAAGTTTTCCAGTCGTGGTAAGTGGGGTGAAATCCTGTTTCTTGACTTGTTCCGACAGCTGAGTGAGCTAAGATTTGAACTCTCAGATGATTTAATTCTCATCTTAAATTAGTTTTTATCTTTTCCATGTCATTTCTTGTTCAGCTAATTCGGAAATATTTATAATTTAACATTTCGGTCCATCAAAAGTTAGTAATAGTTCTTTTTTACTTTTTTTTTTTTTTTTTTTTGCAAATCATCACACGAGGCAATTGGCCAATGGGTTGTCCTTGTGAGGCTTTAGACGAGTTACAGCTCTTGGTGCCCACCTTTCCAACTAAGGCTCCATTGTGTTAACTCGGCTATGTAAGTTCAGTATGGCCCCGCTCTACACACTCACACTCACACTCACACTCACACTCTCACTCTCACTCTCACTCACACACTCTCTCTCTCTCTCTCTCTCTCTCTCTCTCTCTCTCTCTCTCTCTCTCTCTCTCTCTCTCTCTCTCTCTCTCTCCTTTCATGGCATCCTCCTTCCCCTCCTTTCCCCTTACACTACCTCCTCCTCTCCTCTCACATTCTCCCTCTCCCTTCCCACCACTCTCCATTTCCCTTC
The DNA here is from genome assembly GCF_040958095.1 of Procambarus clarkii. Classification (NCBI taxonomy): domain Eukaryota; kingdom Metazoa; phylum Arthropoda; class Malacostraca; order Decapoda; family Cambaridae; genus Procambarus; species Procambarus clarkii. Next base: position 10,597,226 of record NC_091198.1, read on the forward strand.
CCTTTCATTGCCTCCCACCAAATCTCTCCCCCCTCTCCCTTCTTATTCCTTCCATCTCTCCTTCCTTTCCCTCACGACCTCTCCATCTCCCTTTCCCCTCGCCTCCTCCCGTACGCTCGACCCTATACTGAAAGCTTTATTTCTCTGTCCCTTTTCTCGTTTCACCAATCACCTCCTTCACCTTGTTCTTCCTCTTCGGGTCAATTCCCTTTGCCCTTGCTCCCCCCTCTCCCAACTCACTCTCTCTCTCTCTCTCTCTCTCTCTCTCTCTCTCTCTCTCTCTCTCTCTCTCTCTCTCTCTCTCTCTCTCTCTCTCTCTCTCCCTCCCTCCCTCTCACCCCCTCCATCCCCCCCCTCACTCACTATTTCTACACATTACCATCTCAGATAGTTAGCCTTCTTGTACACATTCGTTCCCGCCTGCCTCGTACGGGTCAATAGTCTGCACACTCCCAGGAAGTAGCCCGTAGCAGCTGTCTAACTCCCAGGTACCTATTTACTGTTAGGTGAACAGAGGCATCAGGGTGAAAGAAACTCTGCCCATTTGTTTCTGCCTCGGCAGGGATTCGAACCCGGGGCATTAGGACTACGATTCCTCCGAACGCTGTCCACTCAGCCACGAGGTCCTCCCCTTGTGTGTGTGTGTGTGGGGGGGGGGGGGGGAGGGTTCAGTGATGTTCCCTGGCCATTACTCCTCTTCCTTCTTCCTATCTCTTAATTAGTCCATTCTTCTATTACATTTGTTGATCTCTTCATCCCCTCATTATTTGTTTCCAGATCCTCCACTTCCCCTCTATTCTTCAGAAACATTTTTATTTAGTCCCTTCCCCCCCCCCCCTGTTCGTACTCCTACTTCCCCCCCCCCCTCCCCCCATCTTCCTCTCGTCTTCCCATACTGCCTCATCCTTCTCACAATGTCCCTTCTTAATATTTTCTTTATCCCTTTCCACCACTCCTCTCCTACTTGGCGTCTCTCTCCCTCCCTCCCTCTCTCTCTCTCTCTCTCTCTCTCTCTCTCTCTCTCTCTCTCTCTCTCTCTCTCTCTCTCTTTCATTTGTTGGTGCTAAGTCGCATGTCCTCCAACCATACTCACTTTCCTCATGTCTTCCTCCCTCTCTGGGCACTCTCTCTCTGGGCACTCTCTCTGGGCACTCTCTCTCTGGGCACTCTCTCTCTCTGGGCACTCTCTCTCTCTGGGCACTCTCTCTCTCTCTGGGCACTCTCTCTCTCTGGGCACTCTCTCTCTCTGGGCACTCTCTCTGGGCACTCTCTCTCTCTCTCTGGGCACTCTTTCTCTCTGGGCACCCTCTCTGGGCACCCTCCGTGCCCTCCCTTCCTTCATGAGCCAATGGACTAAACCTTTGTGGCGGGGTTCCCATGGCCGTCATGTGCAGTGTTCGTGAGGAGCTTTCCCCTCGCTGCCTTAACCCGACACAGGTGTTGAGGGGAGACGGTGACCTTCTGTCAATAAAAGCAGGAGAACACGGTCGACCTTCGGGCCGCTGCTGTGAGGGGGCCCTGACGCTCTCCTGGCTGCTGCTGTGAGGGGCCCTGGCGCTCTCCTGGCTGCTGCTGTGAGGGGCCCTGACGCTCTCCTGGCTGCTGCTGTGAGGGGCCCTGACGCTCTCCTGACTGCCTGGCACCTCCCTGGTGCCTCTAGGTCATTTAGGTTCCTCTTTAGTAATTAGTCGCATGTTCACTACAAGCTTATTACGACGGAAGTCAAATGGTCAATACTGGAAGGAGAGAGAGAGAGAGAGAGAGAGAGAGAGAGAGAGAGAGAGAGAGAGAGAGAGAGAGAGAGAGAGAGAGAGAGAGAGAGAGGAGAGAGGAGAGAGAGAGAGAGAGAGAGAGAGAGAGAGAGAGAGAGAGAGAGAGAGAGAGAGAGAGAGAGAGAGAGAGAGAGAGAGAGAGAAATGATGAGAAAGGGGGAGAAGGACGGGGTTGACAGGTCGCCCTGGACAGATTAACACCCGTCACCTTCCCATCTCCCCCCTCTCCCCCCCCCCCCTCCTCTTCTGTCCCTCCCCCACCACCACCCCCACCCCAACACTCGTGTCTTGTGGGAAACCCCAAGGAACACTGGTGGGAAAGGAAGGGAAAGATAAAGAAGGTTGTGGGAAAGAGGGGAAGGGTGAGACGGGGCAGCGTCTTCCGAGGGGACTAATGACCCGTGCAGGAACCCAATAAAGGGGAAAACAAGAGGGTACAAAGACCTTCCAGGGGCTGACAAAATATGTGAGTGGTTCCCCTCTTCAACCTTTGGGTACAATAGGTGAGGGAGGGTTGTGAGGAGGGGTTGTGAGGGGTGGGTTGTGTGGGGTGGGTTGTGCGGGGTGGGTTGTGGGGGTGGGTTGAGGGGTGGGTTGTGAGGGTGGGTTGTGAGGGGTGGGTTGTGAGGGGTGGGTTGTGAGGGGTGGGTTGTGAGGGGTGGGTTGTGAGGAGTGGGTTGTGTGGGGGTGGGTTGTGGGGGTGGGTTGTGATGGTGGGTTGTGGGGGTGGGTTGTGAGGGGAGGGTTGTGAGGGGTGGGTTGTGGGGGTGGGTTGTGGGGGTGGGTTGTGAGAGAGGCTAGGAGGGGAGCTGAGCGTGCAGGCTTCACCAGTGCTGACCTACACCGACACAATTGGACTCCTCCACCACCACCACTAACCATCCAGTGAACAGTAACAGCGATAGGAGACCCGTTTTAACGTGCTTCAGGGGTTGGGCTGTAGTTCCTACCCTCCGCTTTCAAGTTGTCAGTGGTCTAATACAATGACTAATACACCGCCATAGTGACAGTATTGGGCAGCGCCACTCATCCTGTGAGTGGACACACCGCCATAGTGACAGTATTGGGCAGCGCCACTCATCCTGTGAGTGGACACACCGCCATAGTGACAGTATTGGGCAGCGCCACTCATCCTGTGAGTGGACACACCGCCATAGTGACAGTATTGGGCAGCGCCACTCATCCTGTAAGTGGACACACCGCCATAGTGACAGTATTGGGCAGCGCCACTCATCCTGTAAGTGGACACACCGCCATAGTGACAGTATTGGGCAGCGCCACTCATCCTGTAAGTGGACACACCGCCATAGTGACAGTATTGGGCAGCGCCACTCATCCTGTAAGTGGACACACCGCCATAGTGACAGTATTGAGCAGCGCCACTCATCCTGTAAGTGGACACACCGCCATAGTGACAGTATTGGGCAGCGCCACTCATCCTGTAAGTGGACACACCGCCATAGTGACAGTATTGGGCAGCGCCACTCATCCTCTGAGTGGACACACCGCCATAGTGACAGTATTGGGCAGCGCCACTCATCCTCTGAGTGGACACACCGCCATAGTGACAGTATTGGGCAGCGCCACTCATCCTCTGAGTGGACACACCGCCATAGTGACAGTATTGGGCAGCGCCACTCATCCTCTGAGTGGACACACCGCCATAGTGACAGTATTGGGCAGCGCCACTCATCCTCTGAGTGGACACACCGCCATAGTGACAGTATTGGGCAGCGCCACTCATCCTCTGAGTGGACACACCGCCATAGCAGTATGTACAACACTCCCCAATAGGAAGAAAACCCGCTGGGTTCCACTACACTTTTTGTTCCTTAATCTCACATGTCATTTATTTACTGGAAGCTAAACATTTACCTTATGCCTCCAGGAGGGTAGGAATGGCCTATTAAGCTACTCAATCCCTTTGAGATGTATTTAAATGTCTCAATAAACGTAGTTGAACTTAGACTTAAGACCTCCAGTAACCTTGGTTGTCTGCTCATCTCTCCCACAGCATCTTACAGCATCCAGGAAACCATTTCTCTCCGGAAGTAGTTCATCTTAGTCAATGCAGTTCCCCCGCGACTCTTCACGGACCCCGATATATAACATATTTCTGTTTTTAACAATATTTTCTCCCCCCCTTCTTAAACAAAAATTGGCACCCATAGTGAAATACTGCCGTCTGTCTTAAGGAAGTTTCAAGCCTTCATTAGGCTTCTCTCCTTCCGACAGTGTCTTTCCTCCTGGTGTTTTTTTAACTAACAAGGATAATGAGGGTCTTGCAATGAAAAAAATCTGGTAATTGACACAAAGTGAAGATGAAAGAGAGCAGAGAGACAGATGTAGATTTGTGGTGTCTCTCAGGCGGCCGTGAGCATTCACTCACTCACCGGGGAGAGAGAGAGAGAGAGAGAGAGAGAGAGAGAGAGAGAGAGAGAGAGAGAGAGAGAGAGAGAGAGAGAGAGAGAGAGAGAGAGAGAGAGAGAGAGAGTTGTGGAGGTGGGAGGGGATGGGGGGTGAGGAATGGAGGGGTTGATATGGGTGGGAGAGGGGAATCTACTTTATATGCTCTTAAATAATTATGGAGTCTATGAATGAATGGAATTTAGACCTTCCTGAGCCTATTGGGCTCTATCATATCTACACTTGAAACTGTGTATGGAGTCAGCCTCCACCACATCACTTCCTAATGCATTCCATTTGTCAACCACTCTGACACTAAACAAAAAGTTCTTTCTAATATCTCTGTGGCTCATTTGGGCACTCAGTTTCCACCTGTGTCCCCTTGTGCGTGTGCCCCTTGTACTCACCTAATTGTGCTTGCGGGGGTTGAGCTTTGGCTCTTTGGTCCCGCCTCTCAACTGTCAATCAACTGGTGTACAGATTCCTGAGCCTACTGGGCTCTATGGTGTGTGTGTGTGTGTGTGTGTGTGTGTGTGTGTGTGTGTGTGTGTGTGTGTGTGTGTGTGTACTCACCTAATTGTGCTTGCGGGGGTTGAGCTCTGGCTCTTTGGTCCCGCCTCTCAACCGTCAATCAACTGGTGTACAGATTCCTGAGCCTATTGGGCTCTATCATATCTACGTTTGAAACTGTGTATGGAGTCAGCCTCCACCACATCACTTCCTAATGCATTCCATTTACTAACTACTCTGACACTGAAAAAGTTCTTTCTAACGTCTCTGTGGCTCATTTGGGTACTCAGCTTCCACCTGTGTCCCCTTGTTCGCGTCCCACCAGTGTTGAATAGTTCATCCTTGTTTACCCGGTCGATTCCCCTGAGGATTTTGTAGGTTGTGATCATGTCCCCCCTTACTCTTCTGTCTTCCAGTGTCGTGAGGTGCATTTCCCGCAGCCTTTCCTCATAACTCATGCCTCTTAGTTCTGGGACTAGTCTAGTAGCATACCTTTGGACTTTTTCCAGCTTCGTCTTGTGCTTGACAAGGTACGGGCTCCATGCTGGGGCCGCATACTCCAGGATTGGTCTTACATATGTGGTGTACAAGATTCTGAATGATTCCTTACACAGGTTCCTGAACGCCGTTCTGATGTTAGCCAGCCTCGCATATGCCGCAGACGTTATTCTCTTTATGTGGGCTTCAGGAGACAGGTTTGGTGTGATATCAACTCCTAGATCTTTCTCTCTGTCTGTTTCATTAAGTACTTCATCTCCTATTCTGTATCCTGTGCCTGGCCTCCTGTTTCCACTTCCTAGTTTCATTACTTTGCATTTACTCGGGTTGAACTTCAACAGCCATTTGTTGGACCATTCACTCAGTCTATCCAGGTCATCTTGTAGCCTCCTACTATCATCCTCTGTTTCAATCCTCCTCATAATTTTTGCATCGTCGGCAAACATTGAGAGGAACGAATCTATACCCTCTGGGAGATCATTTACATATACCAGAAACAGTATAGGTCCAAGGACTGACCCCTGCGGGACTCCACTTGTGACGTCTCGCCAATCTGAGACCTCACCCCTCACACAGACTCGTTGTCTCCTGTTGCTTAGGTATTCCTCTATCCACCGGAGTACCTTCCCTCTCACTCCAGCCTGCATCTCCAACTTTCGCACTAGCCTCTTGTGTGGCACTGTATCAAAGGCTTTCTGACAATCCAAAAATATGCAGTCTGCCCACCCTTCTCTTTCTTGCCGTATTTTTGTTGCCTGGTCGTAGAATTCAAGTAACCCTGTGAGGCAGGACCTGCCATCCCTGAACCCATGTTGATGCTGTGTTACAAAGTTCCTTCGCTCCAGATGCTCCACTAGTTTTTTTCGCACAATCTTCTCCATCAGCTTGCATGGTATGCAGGTTAGGGACACTGGCCTGTAGTTCAGTGCCTCCTGTCTATCCCCTTTCTTGTATATCGGGACTACGTTAGCTGCTTTCCAAATATCTGGCAGTTCCCCTGTTGCCAGTGATTTGTTATACACTATGGAGAGTGGTAGGCTCAGTTCTCTTGCTCCTTCCTTTAGAACCCAAGGGGAGATTCCATCTGGGCCTATAGCCTTTGTCACGTCCAACTCTAGTAAACACTTCCTTACTTCCCCACTGGTAATCTCAAACTCTTCCAGTGGTTCCTGGTTAGTTATTCCCTCACTTACCTCTGGAATTTCTCCTTGTTCTAAGGTGAAGACCTCCTGGAATTTCTTATTCAATTCCTCACACACTTCCTTGTCATTTGTAGTGAATCCTTCCGCCCCTATCCTTAATCTCATAACCTGTTCCTTTACTGTTGTTTTTCTCCTAATGTGGCTATGCAACAATTTAGGCTGAGTCTTTGCCTTGCTTGCGATGTCATTTTCGTATTGTCTTTCTGCCTCTCTTCTCATCCTGACATATTCATTCCTGGCATTCTGGTATCTTTCTCTGCTCTCCAGTGTCCTGTTATTCCTATAGTTTCTCCATGCCCTTTTATTTTGCTGCTTAGCTAGCCTACATCTTTGATTAAACCATGGGTTTCTCATCTTCATTTCTCTGTTTTCCTTTTGGACTGGGACAAACTTGTTCGCTGCGTCCTTGCACTTCTGCGTGATGTAATCCATCATATCTTGGGCCGTCTTTCCCCTGAGCTCTGTTTCCCATGCTATATCTGTTAGGAATTTTCTTATCCCCTCATAGTTTCCCTTTCGGTATGCTAACCTTTTGGTTTCGGTATCCCTCCTCGAGTTCAATAACCCTTCTTCAATCAAGTACTCAAACACCAGTACACTGTGGTCGCTCATTCCTACTGGGTCCTCAAAACCGATTTCTCTTATGTCGGAGTCGTTCAGAGTGAAGACTAAGTCGAGTCTCGCTGGTTCGTCATTGCCTCTCATCCTTGTGGGTTCTCCGACATGCTGGGTTAAAAAGTTGCTTGTCACCACCTCCAATAGTTTGGCTCTCCACGTATCCTCGCCTCCTGTGTGTGTGTGTGTGTGTGTGTGTGTGTGTGTGTGTGTGTGTGTGTGTGTGTGTGTGTGTGTGTGTGTGTGTGTGTCCTTACACAAAGCTCTCCACCGGCCGCACTAAGATGATGTTGGAGGAGGAGGGTGAGGGGGGGGGGAGGGGGGTGAGGGGGGAGGGGGTGGGGGGGGGAGATTTGAGGGGGGTAAGGTGGCGGCGGGGAAGAGGAAGGCAGGAAATGGGATGAGGGGGAGGGGGGGGAGGGGGGCGTAGGAGGAGAGTGCTATCCGTCACCAGGATCCACCGTGATCAATGGTACGTACACCAGACAATTTTTGACATGATCTAGGTCAGATATCCCAAGATGACTACCACACACACTATCACCGCCACAATCAACGAACTGGACAACAAATTTCAGCCAATAGCGTGTCTAAACCATGAGCACTGGACTTGTGCTTGACAAGGTACGGGCTCCATGCTGGGGCCGCATACTCCAGGATTGGTCTTACATACGTGGTATACAAGAATCTGAATGATTCCTTACACAAGGTTCCTGAAGGCTGTTCTGATGTTAGTACATAACACTCTCCCACTGCTAACGAGGAGTCACAACAACGTGGCTGAAATATGTTGACCAGACCACACACTAGAAAGTGAAGGGACGACGACGTTTCGGTCCGTCCTGGACCATTCTCAAGTCGATTCTGACCTTTCTCACATTATCACTACGCTTCAGAGGGTGCCTGACGGCTGAGTGAACAGCGCTCGATATTCCTAGTCCTAACGGTCCGGGTTCGATCCCCCGACGGAGGCAGAAACAAATTGGCAGAGTTACTTTCACCCTGATGCATCTGTTCACCTAGCAGTAAATAAGTACTTAGGAGTTAGTCAGCTTATTGTGGGGGTTACATCCTGGGCAGTTCCACTCTCAAGAACACAACCCCTCACCATTATACCCATTCGACGAACCCCTTTAAATAATCTATACTCCCTAAAGTGTTATATAAAACACACACACACACACCCATTAATAATTCCTGTTATCCAATTATTAAAGAGGATATCGATTAATTTAAATAAAGTCTCGAGGCTGCTCCTCGATATATAGTGGAACAGGTGAGAGTGTTCGCTTATCTGGAAATTACACAGTGTCCCTGTCAACGTAATTATTATTTCCAGCGACACGAGCCCCTTATCAGGCCTGAACTTCAGCGTGTAATTACATCTTCTGTTTCTGTTTAGCGATAAAAAGGTTCACCCGCGCAAAGTTTCCACACACCTGACTTGCTTTTATTTTAGCCGTTTGCTTGTTGGTTTGTCGTTAATTGGGTGAGTTTTATGGACTAATGTTTATTTTTGTGTTTTCCTTGTGGTGCGCGCGCACTCATACACACACACACACACACACACACACACACACACACACACACACACACACACACACACACAATGCTTGATTTGATATTTACCCTAAATGAATGGGATATAAGGGAAGTTAAGATGGAAGCGCCCTTGGGAATGAGTGATCACAGTGTATTGAACTTTGAGTACCTGGTAGAGCTAGGACTTATCTCCCCCCAAAAAGAACTAGGAATCAAAAGGCTGGCATACCGAAAGGGGAATTATGAACAGATGAGAAGTTTCCTAAGTGAAATACCTTGGGACACAGACCTCAGAGACAAGTCTGTACAGGGTATGATGGACTATGTTACCCAAAAGTGTCAGGAGGCAGTAAACAGGTTCATCCCGGCCCAAAGGGAAAAATCCGAGAAGCAACAGAAGAATCCATGGTATAATATGGCATGTATGGAAGCGAAGAAACTGAACAAAAAGGCGTGGAGGAACTTCCGGAATAACAGAACACCAGAAAGCAGAGAAAGATACCAGAGAACCAGGAATGAGTACGTCAGGGTGAGAAGAGAAGCAGAGAAAAATTTTGAAAATGATATAGCAAACAATGCCAAGACCGAACCAAAGCTACTCCACAGTCACATCAGAAGGAAAACAACAGTGAAAGAACAGGTATTGAAACTTAGAACAGGCGAGGACAGGTATACAGAGAATGACAGAGAGGTGTGTGAGGAACTCAACAAGAGGTTCCAGGAGGTCTTCACAATAGAACAGGGTGAGGTCACTGTGCTAGGAGAAAGGGAGGTAAACCAGGCGGCCTTGGAGGAGTTCGAAATTACGAGAGAGGAGGTCAAGAGACACCTGCTGGATCTGGATGTTAGAAAGGCTGTTGGTCCAGATGGGATCTCACCATGGGTACTGAAAGAGTGTGCAGAGGCACTTTGCCTGCCACTCTCCATAGTGTATAGTAAGTCACTAGAGACGGGAGACCTACCAGAAATATGGAAGACGGCGAATGTGGTCCCAATATACAAAAAGGGCGACAGACAAGAGGCACTGAACTACAGGCCAGTGTCCTTGACTTGTATACCATGCAAGGTGATGGAGAAGATCGTGAGAAAAAACCTGGTAACACATCTGGAGAGAAGGGACTTCGTGACAAATCGCCAACATGGATTCAGGGAGGGTAAATCTTGCCTTACAGGCTTGATAGAATTCTACGATCAGGTGACACAGATTAAGCAAGAAAGAGAGGGCTGGGCGGACTGCATTTTCTTGGATTGTCGGAAAGCCTTTGACACAGTACCGCATAAGAGGCTGGTACATAAGCTGGAGAGACAGGCAGGTGTAGCTGGTAAGGTGCTCCAGTGGATAAGGGAGTATCTAAGCAATAGGAAGCAGAGAGTTACGGTGAGGGGTGAGACCTCCGATTGGCGTGAAGTCACCAGTGGAGTCCCACAGGGCTCTGTACTCGGTCCTATCTTGTTTCTGATATATGTAAATGATCTCCCGGAGGGTATCGATTCATTTCTCTCAATGTTTGCGGACGATGCTAAAATTATGAGAAGGATTAAAACAGAAGAGGACTGTTTGAGGCTTCAAGAAGACCTAGACAAGCTGAAGGAATGGTCGAACAAATGGTTGTTAGAGTTTAACCCAACCAAATGTAATGTAATGAAGATAGGTGTAGGGAGCAGGAGGCCAGATACAAGGTATCATCTGGGAGAGGAAATTCTTCAGGAGTCAGAGAAGGAAAAAGACTTGGGGGTTGATATCACGCCAGACCTGTCTCCTGCAGCACATATCAAGCGGATAACATCAGCGGCATATGCCAGGCTGGCCAACATACGAACGGCATTCAGAAACTTGTGTAAAGAATCATTCAGAACTTTGTATACCACATATGTCAGGCCAATCCTGGAGTATGCAGCCCCAGCATGGAGTCCATATCTAGTCAAGGATAAGACTAAACTGGAAAAGGTTCAAAGGTTTGCCACCAGACTAGTACCCGAGCTGAGAGGTATGAGCTACGAGGAGAGACTACGGGAATTAAACCTCACTTCGTTGGAAGACAGAAGAGTTAGGGGGGACATGATCACCACATTCAAGATTCTGAAGGGGATTGATAGGGTAGATAAAGACAGTCTATTTAACACAAGGGGCACACGTACTAGGGGACACAGGTGGAAACTGAGTGCCCAAATGAGCCACAGAGATATTAGAAAGAACTTTTTTAGTGTCAGAGTGGTTGACAAATGGAATGCATTAGGAAGTGATGTGGTGGAGGCTGACTCCATACACAGTTTCAAGTGTAGATATGACAGAGCCCGATAGGCTCAGGAATCTGTACACCTGTTGATTGACGGTTGAGAGGCGGGACCAAAGAGCCAGAGCTCAACCCCCGCAAACACAACTAGGTGAGTACAACTAGGTGAGTACACACACACACACACACACATGGACTATGTCACCCAAAAGTGTCAGGAGGCAGTAAGCAGATACATCCCGGCCCAAACGGAAAAATCCGAGAAGCAAAAGAAGAATCCATGGTATAATAGGACATGTATGGAAGCAAAGGTACTGAACAAAAGGGCGTGGAGGAACTTCCGGAATAACAGAACACCAGAAAGCAGAGAGAGATACCAGAGAACCAGGAATGAGTATGTCAGGGTGAGAAGAGAAGCAGAGAAAAGTTATGAAAATGATATAGCAAACAAAGCCAAGGCCGAACCAAAGCTACTCCACAGTCACATTAGAAGAAAACAACAGTGAAAGAACAGGTAGTGAAACTTAGAACAGGCGAGGACAGGTATACAGAGAATGACAAAGAGGTGTGTGATGAACTCAACAAGAGGTTCCAAGAGGTCTTCACAACAGAACAAGGTGAGGTCACTGTGCTAGGAGAAAGGGAAGTAAACCAGGCGGCCTTGGAAGAGTTTGAAATTACGAGAGAGGAGGTCAAGAGACACCTGCTGGACCTGGATGTTAGAAAGGCTGTTGGTCCAGACGGGATCTCGCCATGGGTACTGAAAGAGTGTGCAGAGGCACTTTGCTTGCCACTCTCCATAGTGTATAGTAGGTCACTGGAGACGGGAGACCTACCAGAAATATGGAAGACGGCGAATGTGGTCCCAATATACAAAAAGGGCGACAGGCAAGAGGCACTGAACTACAGGCCAGTGTCCTTGACTTGCATACCATGCAAGGTGATGGAGAAGATCGTGAGAAAAAATCTGGTATCACATCTGGAGAGAAGGGACTTCGTGACAAATCGCCAACATGGGTTCAGGGAGGGTAAATCTTGCCTGACTGGCTTAATAGAATTCTACGACCAGGTGACAAAGATTAAGCAAGAAAGAGGGGGCTGGGCGGACTGCATTTTCTTGGATTGTCGGAAAGCCTTTGACACAGTACCGCATAAGAGGCTGGTACATAAGCTGGAGAGACAGGCAGGTGTAGCTGGTAAGGTGCACCAGTGGATAAGGGAGTATCTAAGCAATAGGAAGCAGAAAGTTACGGTGAGGGGTGAGACCTCCGATTGGCGTGAAGTCACCAGTGGAGTCCCACAGGGCTCTGTACTCGGTCCTATCTTGTTTCTGATATATGTAAATGATCTCCCGGAGGGTATAGATTCATTTCTCTCAATGTTTGTGGATGATGCCAAAATTATGAGAAGGATTAAGACAGAAGAGGACTGTTTGAGGCTTCAAGAAGACCTAGACAAGCTGAAGGAATGGTCGAACAAATGGTTGTTAGAGTTTAACCCAACCAAATGTAATGTAATGAAGATAGGTGTAGGGAGCAGGAGGCATGCAGATACAAGGTATCATCTGGGAAAGGAAATTCTTCAGGAGTCAGAGAAAGAAAAAGATTTGGGGGTTGATATCATGCCAGACCTGTCTCCTGCAGCCCATATCAAGAGGATAACATCAGCGGCATATGCCAGGCTGGCCAACATACGAACGGCATTCAGAAACTTGTGTAAAGAATCATTCAGAACTTTGTATACCACATATGTCAGGCCAATCCTGGAGTATGCAGCCCCAGCATGGAGTCCATATCTAGTCAAGGATAAGACTAAACTGGAAAAGGTTCAAAGGTTTGCCACCAGACTAGTACCCGAGCTGAGAGGTATGAGCTACGAGGAGAGACTACGGGAATTAAACCTCACTTCGCTGGAAGACAGAAGAGTTAGGGGGGACATGATCACCACATTCAAGATTCTGAAGGGAATTGATAGGGTAGATAAAGACAGGCTATTTAACACAAGGGGCACACGCACAAGGGGACACAGGTGGAAACTGAGTGCCCAAATGAGCCACAGAGATTTTAGAAAGAACTTTTTTAGTGTCAGAGTGGTTGACAAATGGAATGCATTAGGAAGTGATGTGGTGGAGGCTGACTCCATACACAGTTTCAAGTGTAGATATGATAGAGCCCAATAGGCTCAGGAACCTGTACACCTGTTGATTGACGGCTGAGAGGCGGGACCAAAGAGCCAGAGCTCAACCCCCGCAAACACAACTTGGTTACTACACACACACACACAGACTAGTCCCAGAAATAGGAGGCATGAGTTATAAGGAAAGGCTGCGGGAAATGCACCTTATGACACTGGAAGACAGAAGAGTAAGGGGGGACATGATCACAACCTACAAAATCCTCAGGGGAATCGACCGGGTAAACAAGAATGAACTATTCAACACTGGAGGGATGCGAACAAGGGGTCACAGGTGGAAACTAAGTACCCAAATGAGCCACAGACACATTAGAAAAACTTTTTCAGTGTCAGAGTAGTTAGAAAATGGAATGCATTAGGCAGTGATGTGGTGGAGGCTGACTCCATACACAGTTTCAGATGTAGATATGATAGAGCCCAGTAGGCTCAGGAATCTGTACACCAGTTGATTGACAGTTGAGAGGCGGGACCAAAGAGCCAAAGCTCAACCCCCGCAAGCACAATTAGGCGAGTACACACACACACTAAAAACAGCATGATCTTAAACATCAAGACATGGTTTCATTTTCACCCAAGTCTGCATGACAAATTAGCGGACTAACAGACGCACAGAATGAATTAAAAAAACCACTTCAATTGTGTTTCTTACCTCTCAAAATGCAAATTTTCACCAACATCTCAAAATACGTTGTTGGTGGCGAGGGAGGAAATTATCAGGGAAATGCGCCAAGCCATTACTACTATATAGCACTTGGAAGGGAATCAGGATAAGGATTTGGGATGGGACGGGGGGAGGGGGGGGGGGAGGGAGGGGACGAAGGAATGGTGCCTAACCACTTGGACGATCGGGGATTGAACGCGGACCCGCATGAAGCGAACCTTGTTGGGGAGTCATGGAGGCATTGTGTGTATAACCCACAGAAGAGGCAAGAGAGGGAGGGGGGGGGGGGGAGTGGGGGAGAAAGATAGAGACAGGCTGCCTATCTTAACACTGAGAGGGGCCCCTAGGCTGCCTATCTTCACACTGAGGGCCCCTAGGCTGCCTATCTTCACACTAAGGGCCTCCTAGGCTGCCTATCTTCACACTGAGGGGCCCTAGGCTGCCTATCTTCACACTGAGGGGCCCTAGGTTGCCTATCTTCACACTCAGGGCCCCCTAGGCTGCCTATCTTCACACTGAGGGGCCCTAGGCTGCCTATCTTCACACTGAGGGGCCCTAGGCTGCCTATCTTCACACTGAGGGGCCCTAGGCTGCCTATCTTCACACTGAGGGGCCCCTAGGCTGCCTATCTTCACACTGAAGGCCCCCTAGGCTGCCTATCTTCAGACTGAGGGCCCCTAGGCTGCCTATCTTCAGACTGAGGGCCCCCTAGGCTGCTTGGCTACAGCCTGTCGAGTTCGCCGGACAATTGCTTGCGACCCTCTGACCAAATGCCTTCATCATTATTCATCATCATTCATGTAACCCGCAATTCCCCGGGCAAAATGATGGAGCGAGGACGGGAGCGTTGGCGGAGAGGCCGGGGGGGGGGGGGGGAGGAGGAGAGGCGAGGGGGTGAGATTTGGGGAGGGAGGAGGCGGGGGGGGGGAGGGAGTGGAGGGGAGGCGGGGAGGGGGGAGGGAGTGGAGGGGAGGCGGGGGGGGGAGGGAGTGGAGGGGAAGCGGGGGGGGGAGGGAGTGGAGGGGAAGCGGGGGGGGGGAGGGAGGGGTTGGCGGGGGGGGGAGGGAGGTGTTGGCGGGGGGGGAGGGAGGTGTTGGCGGGGGGGGGAGAGAGGGGGGGTAGGAGAAGGGGGGGAGGAGAAGGCGGGGGGGGGAGGAGAAGGCGGGGGGGGGGAGGAGAAGGCGGGGGGGGGAGGTGAGGGGGGGAGTAGGGGGAGACGGGGGGGGGGAGGAGAAGGCGGGGGGGGAGGTGAGGGGGGGAGTAGGGGGAGACGGGGGGGGGAGGGGGGGAGAAAGGGGGGAGGAGGGGAGACGGGGGATACGAACCCATATATATGTGTGTGTGAGTGTGTGTGTGTACTCATCTAGTTGTACTCACCTAGTTGTGCTTGCCGGGGGTTGAGCTCTGGCTTTTTGGTCCCGCCTCTCAACTGGTGTACAGATTCCTGAGCCTATTGGGCTCTATCATATCTACATTTAAAACTGTGTATGGAGTCAGCCTCTACCACATCACTGCCTAATGCATTCCATCCGTTAACTACTCTGATACTGAAAAAGTTCCTTCTAACGTCTCTGTGGCTCATGTGGGTACTCAGTTTCCACCTGTGTCCCCTTGTTCGCGTCCCACCAGTGTTGAATAGTTTATCCTTGTTTATCCGGTCGATTCCTCTGAGGATTTTGTAGGTTGTGATCATGTCTCCCCTTACTCTTCTGTCTTCCCGTGTCGTAAGGTGCATTTCCCGCAGCCTTTCCTCGTAACTCATGCCTCTTAGTTCTGGGACTAGTCTAGTGGCATACCTTTGGACTTTTTCCAGCTTCGTCATGTGCTTGACAAGATACGGGCTCCATGCTGGGGCCGCATACTCCAGGATTGGTCTTACATATGTGGTGTACGAGATTCTGAATGATTCCTTACACAGGTTCCTGAACGCTGTTCTCATGTTAGCCAGCCTCGCATATGCCGCAGACGTTACTCTTTTTATGTGGGCTTCAGGAGACAGGTTTGGTGTGATATCAACTCCTAGATCTTTCTCTCTGTCCGTTTCACTAAGTACTTCATCTCCTATTCTGTATCCTGTGTCTGGCCTCCTGTTTCCACTGCCTAGTTTCATTACTTTGCATTTACTCGGGTTGAACTTTAACAGCCATTTTGTTGGACCATTCATTCAGTCTGTCTAGGTCATCTTGTAGCCTCCTACTATTATCCTCTGTTTCAATCCTCCTCATAATTTTTGCATCATCAGCAAACATTGAGAGAAACGAGTCTATACCCTCTGGGAGATCATTTACATATATCAGAAACAGTATAGGTCCAAGGACTGACCCCTGCGGGACTCCACTTGTAACGTCTCGTCAATCTGAGACCTCACCCCCTCACACTGACTCGTTGTCTCCTGTTGCTTATGTACTCCCTTATCCAGAGGAGTACCTTCCCTTTCACTCCAGCTTTTTCACTAGCCTCTTGTGTGGTACTCTATCAAAGGCTTTCTGGCAATCCAAAAATATGCAGTCTGCCCACCCTCCTCTTTCTTGCTTGATTTTTGTTATCTGGTCGTAGAATTCAATTAACCCTGTGAGGCAGGACCTGCCATCCCTGAACCCATGTTGATGCTGTGTTACAAAGTTCTTATAACTTAGTAGTCTGTTTGTAGAAGCAATAAGTCAGAGAAAAAGGACGTTCTACAAACAGAGTCTAAATTAAGTCTAAACCTGAACTGAAAAATTCGTTGGTATTATCATATTCTGATGATCTAGTAAATCTTGCTCCAGCCCTGAATAACCTTAATATTAATCTAGCGTTCAAAAATGATAATATAGTTAAGTCCATGTTAATTTAGAACTCTCCCTCGTCTGTAGCAGGTTGTGTGTATTTCATCCCTTGTAATGAATGTGCATGTGTTTACATCGGCCAGACTGGTAAATCTCTTTCCTCGCGTTTAAAACAGCATTCATATGCTATTCGTACAGCCCAGCACTCCAGTGCATTGTATTTACATTCCAGTTCATGTGATCATTCTGTCGACTTCACCGGGGCAAAATGTATTGTTAAAAATAAGGATTTCGTTGAACGAAATGTGATCGAGTCTGCTCTGATCAAACATTGTAACAACAGCCTTTATGTGAGCCCCGGTATGTACAAGTTGGATCCCTATATAAGCCTCAATAAAACACGTCAAAGCAATATAGCATCCATTTAACCCGTATGTCACTTGGGGATATTAATAGGAGCTGCCTCGTATGGGCCAATAGGCCTTCTGCAGTTACCTTCTTATATTTCCTTTCCTTGACCGGGGAGCCGGTCGGCCGAGCAGACAACACGCTGCACTTGTGATCCTGTGGTCCCAGGTTCGATCCCGGGCGCCGGCGAGAAACAATGGGCAGAGTTTCTTTCACCCTATGTTCCTGTTACCTAGCAGTAAAATAGGTACCTGGGTGTTAGTCAGCTGTCACGGGCTGCTTCCTGGGGGGTGGAGGCCTGGTCGAGGACCGGGCCGCGGGGACACTAAAGCCCCGAAATTATCTCAAGATAACCTTCTTCGCTTATTCCTGGTGATCAGATGATTAGCAGAAAACGCGTTAAGCATTCTCTATTTTTCACATGTGGTTATTCTGCATATATATATATATATATACATATATATATATATATATATATATATATATATATATATATATATATATATATATATATATATATGCGGAAAATCTACAGAGAAATATGAAATGAGGTGAACGTTTCGGCTTTGTTAAAGCCTTTGTCAACACCAGACTGACTCTCCCTCGTCAACACCAGACTGACTTTGAGTCAGTCTGGTGTTGACAAAGGCTTTAACAAAGCCGAAACGTTCACCTCATTTCATATTTCTCTGTGGATTTTCCGCATAAAATGATCAGTGTTTTGTGATCGTCAATTGCATATATATATATATATATATATATATATATATATATATATATATATATATATATATATATATATATATATATATATATATATATATATAATATATATTATATCTTTATAATTCTCCTGCGCTGTCTTGAGATAAATATTGCAGTCGTAAAGAGTTGTGCCACAGATAATTGACACAGGTGAATGTGGTAGAGAGCGTGTGGAACGTAATGGACGCTATGCACTTATGCCATGCACTTACACCATGCACTTAAGGAACTTTAAAGTATAAAGCAACACTAGCTATAAGTGCCGTCACAAGTTTATCGCGAATGACTAGCGAGACGGAACCGCTGATCACAAGGGCCAGTGACCTCGGGCAGGATTAAATAGCACGCTAATTGGACTGAGGTTCGAAGCGGGTCTTATAAAGCAGTCTCCAAGCCGCGCTCTGCCACCACCACCACGGGCTCTAAGAAGCCCTCCTTGAGCTCCTATACTCACTATCTGGCTAACTGGCCACCGCTCACCACCCAGGTGGAGACATATCACATATCTGGGAGTCTGGCCTGCTTCACGCTTCACACAACAGTTAGCTCAACTTGCAGATATAACCACACATAACAATATCATAGAATTGCAATATCTTTTAGCCTAAAGTCTGTTGTGTTCCATCTGGCGATAATTTGACCTATAAGACTGTTGCTTGCAGCAGCCAGCATGCCACATATCCATCCACAGCCCAGCTGAGCTGCCATTTCCTACAGGAACTTATCCACTTGACGTATCCACTCCTGTTCCGGTACACAGGGTGGGGGTGGGGCATAAGGTCGTGCCCCGGCAGGGGGTGGGGCGCCCCGCAGTGCCCCGTGGAGAGGTGGGATGTGAGGGGACAGGGGGCGTGAGGGGACAGGGGGCGTGAGGGGACAGGGGACGTGAGGGGACAGGGGACGTGAGGGACAGGGGGCGTGTCTGTGGTCCCCAGGGTAGCTGGGGACCCCGCCGGGAACATCACAACATGGACGAGGACCCGTCACTCGGGGGATTGACTGGGCGACTAATCAAGACGTATAGAGATTGGTAAATCTTTTTTCTTCACAGTTGTGGGAAGGTGTTGACAGGTGTCGCCTCAGGTGTGTGCTGGGGGTCCTGTCAGGTGTGTGCTGGGGGGTCCTGTCAGGTGTGTGCTGGGGGGTCCTGTCAGGTGTGTGCTGGGGGGTCCTGTCAGGTGTGTGTGCTGGGGGTCCTGTCAGGTGTGTGCTGGGGGTCCCCTCCTGTGTGTGTGCTGCGGTCCCCTCAGGTGTGCTGGGGTCCCCTCAGGTGTGTGCTGGGGGGTACTCTCAGGTGTGTGCTGGGGTCCTGTCAGGTGTGTGCTGGGGGTCCCCTCAGGTGTGTGCTGGGGGTCCTGTCAGGTGTGTGCTGGGGGTCCTGTCAGGTGTGTGCTGGGGGTCCTGTCAGGTGTGTGCTGGGGGGTCCCCTCAGGTGTGTGCTGGGGGTCCTGTCAGGTGTGTGCTGGGGGTCCTGTCAGGTGTGTGCTGGGGGTCCTGTCAGGTGTGTGCTGGGGGGTTCTCTCAGGTGTGTGCTGGGGGTCCTGTCAGGTGTGTGCTGGGGGTCCTGTCAGGTGTGTGCTGGGGGTCCTGTCAGGTGTGTGCTGGGGGTCCTGTCAGGTGTGTGCTGGGGGTCCCCTCAGGTGTGTGCTGGGGGTCCCCTCAGGTGTGTGCTGGGGGTCCCCTCAGGTGTGTCCTAGGCACTTGGAAGGGATCAGCATAAGGCTTTGGGACGGAACGAGGGCCAAGGAATAATACCCAACCACTTGGACGGCCGGGGATTGAACCCCGACCTGCATGAAGCGAGGCAGTCGCTCTACCGTCCACCCCCAAGTAAAAAGGGAGATAAAGATAAGAAGCCATTAGTGGTGACAAGGAAGCAACTCAGCAAGAAATATCTTGATAATAAAAAATACTTGTATTCACTGAACAATTAGTATTCGATTTTTCAATGTTGCCAGAGAGACAAAAAAGTCCGAGAACGAGTGCATTAACTGCCGTGCCCGAGGCCGTCCCCACATGCTGATTGTATAATGAGGGTATAAATTCTTGCTTCTATTGTAGCTTGACTTTAATTCATACAACAAGCGATTAGCGCGCACACACACACAGACCGCTTGACCGCGGGTTAATCAAGGCCAAGCGTTCGAAAAACTTACGCTAAGTTAAAACTTATGTTAAGTTAACATTTCCTCGAGATATTTACATGCGAGTACACATGTATGTACTCGAGGCGTACATGTATGTACTCGAGGCGTACATGTATGTACTCGAGGCGTACATGTATGTACTCAAGGCGTGCATGTATTCCCTTGAAAGATTCACTGGATTATTTAAATGTATGAATGTTCAAAATACTCGCAAGAGAGGATTAGTAACCCCCCCTCCCCCCCTCCCCCCCTCCCTAGTGTGTCCTCGGGCTGGTCTCATGGTGTTGAACACATTCGAACATTGCCAGTGAATATTTTGAACTTGTAGGGATCAGGTTCTCAATGAAGTTCAAGAAAGATGCAGACTGAGCCACTGCATTGTTCAAGCTATTACAGTCTTAATGTCTTAGATAAATCAAAGCTTAATACTGTAAAATAACCAAATATGTAGAGTCAATAACCATAATTAAAGATACAATCTTGAGGTTATCTTGAGATGATTTCGGGGCTTAGCGTCCCCCGTGGCCCGGTCCTTGACCAGGCCTCCTTTTTGTTACACATCCTCCAGGAAGCAGTCCGTAGCAGCTGTCTAACTCCCAGGTACCTATTTACTGCTAGGTGAACAATGCCATTAGAACGAAAGAAACTCTGCTCATTTGATTCCGCCTCCACCGGGCATCGAACCCGGAACATTAGGACTACGAATCCCAAGTCCTGTCCATTCAGCTGTCAGGCCCCAACCATAGGGGGAAAGGGGGGGGGGGGGTTAAATATCAAAATGTTGTGGATTCCCTCCTACATTGACCTGTTGGGACATGATCAAGTTGTCCGTGATTTTCCACACTACATTATTGAATGTCCACTCATTAGACCTTTCAGACTTACCGGTATGAGGTACCTGGAACTTTGTAACCTACTCTACCCACTCTCGTGTTCTTGAGGGTATCATCTATTGTGTCTTATCACCCGGCGAGACGGGCTTCTTATCCAGACACACACACACACACACACACACACACACACACACACACACACACACACACACACACACACACACACACACACACACACACTGCACAGACACAGACGGGGCCTGGTAGCCTGGTAAATAGCGCGTATGACTCGTAATTCTGCGGCGAGAGTTCGATTCCGGAGGCAGAAACAAATGGGCAAAGTTTCTTTCACCCTGAATGCCCCTGTTACCTAGCAGTAAATAGGTACCTGGGAGTTAGTCAGCTGTCACGGGCTGCTTTCTGGGGTGTATGTGTGTGGCGTGGAAAAAAAAAGTAGTTAGTAAACAGTTGATTGACAGTTGAGAGGCAAGCCGAAAGAGCTAACCTCAACCCCCGCAAACACAACTAGGTGAATACACACACACACACACACACACACACACACACACACACACACACACACACACACACACACACACACATACACCAATCCTCCTTACAATAAAGGAAAGCGGATGATTCCATTGCAATATAATCCCAGGTGATGTGTGTGGTGGTGCTGTATCTCATGGTCGGGGTGC
This sequence comes from Procambarus clarkii, assembly GCF_040958095.1. NCBI lineage: Eukaryota > Metazoa > Arthropoda > Malacostraca > Decapoda > Cambaridae > Procambarus > Procambarus clarkii. Next base: position 10,618,481 of record NC_091198.1, read on the forward strand.
TGGCGCCCTGCCTGGCCTCCCACCGATTTCTCGTCCATTTGGCCAGTTTATTGGCCAGAGTCCTGGAGGGTCGCCAGCTCGCACAGTAGCGCGGCAAACGGCGTCCTTCCCGCCCGGGGCCGGGTCAGTGCCACCTGACCCGGCGCCGGCCCTGGCACCACCCACTCGCACACTGCCGCCAGTGCCATCGTTAATATGGTGGTTGGCACTGCTGCGGCTCGTCACAGCCGTCAACACGCCGCCAGCCCAACCTGGTGGTTGTCAGGTGCCGCTCCTACTGTGCCTGTATCTGATGCTGTTCTTCAACCCACAGCGAAATGTGGACGGAGGAAAAACAAAATGCTATACTAAAAAGATTTATTTGCAAGTCTTGCAGCTGTCAGCGAGACGTGCGACTACTCACAACTTTTAAGATTCAACAGCGTCACTGGACGCTGCCTGGGCGCCAGGCTCTAGCTCTAAGAGGTAAGGTGAGACCCGGAGAGGTCGCAGGCCAGAGGCAGAGGAGAGCCACATACCACCGAACAAGAGGGTGCCTGAGGCTTGGCCCCCGCCAACAGACACGTGACCTCCTCCCCCACCCCAGGCAGCGGAGTGGGGGAGGTGGGGTTATCCACCCCTCTATAGCCCTGGTGTCGGGTGGACAAGCCGCTGCTGGTGTCACTCCCTCCAGTTGCACGGAAGGTTAGTTAGAGGTTACCGAGAAGGGGGATATGGGGTTTAAAAGGCCTTTCCTAGGGGGGTCAGTTAGGGTCATTTACTTTCTTGACCTGGCTATTCGACCCGCAGGAATACAGGCAGTTGTACGGGAGTTCAAGAACCGTGGAAGACGGTTGGGCAGCAGTGTACAGTGCTGAACCACATCCTTATCCTCCAGTTTCTCTCTCCCTCTTCCTCTTGGTCTCATTCTTTTCGTTAAACGCATCTTACAAGTATAATAGGTCTACCAATTTCAACCGGTTGAGGAAGGAAAGGTTGAGAACAGTTCCTTGTCAGTTGGGAGGGGGCGGGTTGCTGCCAGTGTCCCGCGTCCTACGGGTCAAATCATTCAAAATTAAAGGGCGGGTGAGGGCCGCGGATTTCGGGTTCTGGGGACATTTGGCGCGACCCCGTGACCCCTGGGGTCTGGTCAGGGTTTAACATAGTGACTAACGGTTTGTGTAGGACCAATGGTGCCGCTGCCCGCACGTCCGTTGTCCGTAGCGTCGCCGCCCGCACGTCCGTTGTCCGTAGCGTCGCCGCCCACACGCCCACTGTCCGTAGCGTCGCCGCCCGCACGCCCATTGTCCGTAGCGTCGCCGCCCGCACGACCATTGTCCGTAGCGTCGCCGCCCGCACGACCATTGTCCGTAGCGTCGCCGCCCGCACGCCCACTGTCCGTAGCGTCGCCGCCCGCACGCCCACTGTCCGTAGCGTCGCCGCCCGCACGCCCACTGTCCGTAGCGTCCCCGCCCGCACACCCACTGTCCGTAGCCAGTTTTCCGAACCACAAGTTACTCCTCGAGGGTCCGTCTACTGTAATAAGATACATTACATAAACAACGTCTTACAGGTCCCCAAGCCACAGTGAAGAAGACACAGGATATAATACCCTTCACCCACTGAGTAAGGACCTAGTGAGAAAGTTCACCTGCCAAAGCCGTCACCATAACACAGAAAAAAACAAGGAGCATCTTCCCTGACCACAAGCTTCTTGTCTCAAGTCATTCGTACATAAAGTTTGCACCTTTGGTGTCCCCTCGACCATTGTACGTGGATGATGTTTGCACAGGACGAGACGTTTGGGCAAGTTCACCTGATGCCTCTGGTTCCCCTAGCAGTAAATATCTCACTTGTAGGAGAGACGACAGGGCCTTCTTGGCGCTTGGGGATTCCTAAGACAATCACAGCAGCTCCCTTTTAGCATTGACCTCTTGACCGGTGCCGCCACTGGTCAAGCCGGGCTCCCACAAGGCGATAGAAGAGGGGGGTCAGGTGGAGGAGGAGGAAGGCAAGCACAGACACCATAACCATTCCTTATACTCCCAGACATTCTGAGTCACAGAAGTCTAGTATGAACGTTCCCTTCCAGTAATCGTCACTTACCAGGGAGAAATGTCTCGCAAGACAGAGCGAGTATTTCATTCTAATTCTACAAGGATCGAGAGAACTTAAAAATGGTCTCTCTGGAATCTCCAACCCCTGTTGAGATATGCAACGAAGCAACTGCACAGATTTGCATACGGGTTGCATCGTGAGATGGTGGCAAGATGAGACTCGCTCTCTCACATGAGGTAAGGAGCCATCTGTTGGACACGACTAAGGCTGTTGAACAAGACACTCTCACCATGGATACTAAAAGGAGTGGAAGCCACTATGCCCGATGGATAAGGTGGATAATAAGCCAGGAGAACTACCAGAAAGTTGGAAGACAGCCAATGTAGTGAGAGTACATAACAAGGAAGAAATTTAAACTACAGTCCGCTGTCCCTAACTGGCGTACCATGCAGGGTGATGCAGAAGATCGTGAGAAAGAGGCTAGTAGCACATCTGGAGAGATGTGCTACCTTACCTTGACGTGCTTCCGGGGCTTAGCGTCCCCGTGGCCCGGTTGTCGACCAGACCTCCTGGTTGCTACTGGAAATATTATGGCCCCCCCCCACCCCCCTTAGGTTGAGGTAGGTAAAGCCTTGCCTTACAAACAGGGACCAGATTCACGAAGCTGTTACGCAAGTACTTACGAAAGTGTACATCTTTCCTCAATCTCTGGCGGCTTTGGTTACATTTATTAAACAGTTTACAAGCATGAAAACTTGCCAATCAGCTGTTGTTATTGTTGTAAACAGCCTCCTGGTGCTTCGGAGCTCAGTAACTGTTTAATAATTGTAAACAAAGCCGCTAAAGATTGAGAAAAGAAGAACAGGTTCCTAAGTGCTTGCGTAACTGCTTCGTGAATCTGGCCCCTGGAGAAACTACTCAGACAAGACAGAGAAGGGTGATCAATTATATATATGTATTTGAGTAGCCCGAAAGCCTTCCACATTGCAAGGCACAAAAGACTAGTGCATGGATTGGAGAAGCTTGTATACAAGCTTCTCCATCACCCCTATAGGGGTGATGGAGAAGGTGTTCCACTGAATAATAAAGTACCTCAATGACTGTCTAACTGAGTAGACAGTTAGTCATGGAGAGGTTGGTGGTGTGGTGACA
>NC_091198.1:10629169-10661669 GCF_040958095.1 Procambarus clarkii
TATATATATATATATATATATATTTGTATTTGCATGTGTTTACCCACACTAAAGTTCTGGTGTTGCTAAGTTCATCTCAACGAAACGCCTCAAGCTCAATAAAAGGTAAAATATTTTTTCAAGATTTCCTCTTTGAACTTTCTTCTCAAGTACAAAGCCTGACATGTTATCAGAAAACTAGGACACGCAAATGTTGTGTGTGCTGGGTGCCAGGGTCACTGAGTGGTGTGTGCTGGGTGCCAGGGTCACTGAGTGGTGTGTGCTGGGTGCCAGGGTCACTGAGTGGTGTGTGCTGGGTGCCAGGGTCACTGAGTGGTGTGTGCTGGGTGCCAGGGTCACTGAGTGCTGGGTGCTGGGTGCCAGAGGTCACTGAGTGGTGTGTGTGCTGGGTGCCAAGGGTCACCGAGTGCTGGGTGCCAGTGTTCGGGACACTAACGAGGCTCCACGGACTGGTTGTGATCATTACGTGAGTAACCTCAGGGCAGGAGAGGTCAACACCGAGGTCAACAAACACCCACGCGAACACGGACCGCAGCAACCCACTGACATGTTTAGTACTCGTCTGTTCTAAGGCCCTGAACACTCCTCAGTCTTGGAGAATATCTTTTCGCATGTTGCTGATTGACTGCCCTGCTGGAGTGTGCTAACTCAGACAAGTTTCCTTCGCAGGGCAAGGTCTCGTTTTCCTCCAAGGAGTGCTGGACCAACCGGGTTGTGGTGGGTATGTGGGCCTGCGGGCCGCTCCAAGCAAACAGCCTGGTGGACCAAGCTCTCACAAGTCGAGCCTGGCCTCGGGCCAGGCTTCGGGAGTAGAAGAACTCCCAGAACCCCATCAAGCAGGTATCAACCAGGTATCAACCAGGTATCAACCCCTACTGCCTGGAGCCCGGCTTAAGGTACTCCTGCAACAGGTACTCAAACTGAAACAGCCTAACCATGAAATTAACCTGTCCTAGGCCTTAAAGAGCAGTTCTAGTCCTAGCATACCCCAATCCCAGACCAAATTTAGTACATATATGTACTATACTAGACCTACGAAGAATTGAGAGAGTTGGTGCCGTATTTTTTTGCGCTCTCGAAATACAAATTTTACTAAACGTGGATTTGTGTTCAGCAATCCATATTTTGTTCATTTTAGCCATAGCGTCTAAAGTTTTTAGCATTTTGAAGGTATATTGAAATTTTGCAGCTGTAGCGTGTTTGACCCTAAGGCCACCACAAATATAGGATTATTGACCGACCAAGCAGTCTTAAACATAGTATATTCCCCCTTGAATATGGAGCATACACCGAGGTATGCTCCATGTAGTACAGAACTGGAGTACTCTCTCGGCTATAGACCAAGAAACAGAGTATGTACACCTCTCGTTTCGTATGTGTATGTCCTGTATATGTCATGCCCAGTAGCCTCATTATACTGGTGCGTTTTGTTATAACATCGTTATATCATCCGCGTTATACTCGGATGTTCGATTCCTTTGTCGTATCTGCTCTTGTTGTTGTTGTTGCTGGAGATAAACGTTCATAAACGTCACTTCCTCGACGTCTTTCTGTTCATTCCACTTGTCAACTACCCTGAACAAGGTTCCAATACTTCCTTACATTTCCTCAACTCGTTTGCACTTCCATTTTCCACCCATGTCCTTTTGTCACACTTTTAGAAGTGTGATACTGAGTTTAAGGTGATGGTCCATATCTATATTTTCGATTCCTCTCGGTATCTTGTATGTTGTGATCATGTCACTTCTGTCTCTTCTCTCATCTAGGGCTGTATGGTTTAGTCCCATTAAGTTTGTTCTTGTTGCGTTACCCTCTTAGTTCTGGGACTAATCGTGTTGAAGAGCACAGCATTTTTTCAATTATTGTTTTGTATTTCACGAAGTCTGAGTTCCGGTTATGTGATGATGGTGATGGTGGTGGTGGTGGTGATGGTGTTATTAGTGGAGGTGGGTGACCCGCACTGCACCTAGGTGGATGTGTGTGTGTTCCCAGTTTATGACGGAAGGTGTACAGTGTTCCTGGTGTAGGATGAGAGAGGCAGAGGCGTGTCTGCTACATTATAGATGTGCAGTTTGTGTCTGGCTTCGGCTGTTGTGGGCAGGTTGTTAATTGTTTCGTGATGTGGAGTGTGTGGCTTGACGTGGACACAGGTGTGGCAAGGGAACAGGTGTGGCGTGGGCACAGGTGTGGCATGGGCACAGGTGTGGCATTAGAACAGGTGTGGCGTGGGCACAGATGTGGTGTGGGCAAACCACACCTGTGCTGAGGAGGACCAATAGAGCTGGAAGACCCAAAGGATTAGGATGACTAGAGGGTTCGGAGGACCATGAGACTGGGAAGACAATGGGGTTCGGAGGACCATGAGACTGGGAAGACAATGGGGTTCGGAGGACCATGAGACTGGGAAGACAATGGGACTGGGAGGACCATGGGGGCAGGGAGGACCATGGGGGCTGGGAGGACCATGGTGGGCTGGGAGGACCATGGGGGCTGGGAGGACCATGAGAATGGGAGGACCATGGTGGGCTGGGAGGACCATACAACTGGGAGGATAATGGTGGGCTGGGAGGACCATGAGGGCTAGGCGGACCATGGTGGGCTGGGAGGACCATGGTGGGCTGGGAGGACCATGGTGGGCTGGGAGGACCATGGTGGGCTGGGAGGACCATGGTGGGCTGGGACGACCATGGTGGGCTGGGAGAACCATGGTGGGCTGGGAGGACCATGGTGGGCTGGGAGGACCATGGGGGCTGGGAGGACCATGGTAGGCTGGGAGGAAGACCATGGGGGGCTAGGAGGACCATGGGGGCTAGGAGGACCATGAGGGCTAGGAGGACCATAAGGGCTAGGAGGACCATAAGGGCTAGGAGGACCATGAGAGCTAGGAGGACCATGGGGGCTAGGAGGACCATGGGGACTGGGAGGACCATGAGGGCTAGGAGGACCATGGGACTGGGAGGACGGCACTCAGGGACACAGAACAAGTCACGAAGGAGGGAAGTGGCTTTCTCTTTGAGGAGAGCTATTGTCTCTCTCCTGTGTTGAGTCTGCAGGTGTGTGTCTCCTGTGTTGAGTCTGCAGGTGTCTCTCCTGTGTTGAGTCTGCAGGTGTCTCTCTCCTGTGTTGAGTCTGCAGGTGTCTCTCTCCTGTGTTGAGTCTGCAGGTGTCTCTCCTGTGTTGAGTCTGCAGGTGTCTCTCTCTCCTGTGTTGAGTCTGCAGGTGTGTCTCTCTCCTGTGTTGAGTCTGCAGGTGTGTGTCTCTCCTGTGTTAAGTCTGCAGGTGTCTCTCTCTCCTGTGTTGAATCTGCAGGTGTCTCTCTCCTGTGTTGAGTCTACAGATGTGTCTCTGTGTTGAGTCTGCAGGTGTGTCTCTCCTGTGTTGAGTCTGCAGGTGTCTCTCTCCTGTGTTGAGTCTGCAGATGTCTCTCTCTCTCCTGTGTTGAGTCTGCAGGTGTGTCTCTCTCCTGTGTTGAGTCTGCAGGTGTCTCTCCTGTGTTGAGTCTACAGATGTGTCTCTGTGTTGAGTCTGCAGGTGTGTCTCTCCTGTGTTGAGTCTGCAGGTGTCTCTCTCCTGTGTTGAGTCTGCAGGTGTGTCTCTCCTGTGTTGAGTCTGCAGGTGTCTCTCTCCTGTGTTGAGTCTGCAGATGTCTCTCTCTCTCCTGTGTTGAGTCTGCAGGTGTGTCTCTCTCCTGTGTTGAGTCTGCAGGTGTGTCTCTCTCCTGTGTTGAGTCTGCAGGTGTCTCTCTCTCCTGTGTTGAGTCTGCAGATGTCTCTCTCTCTCCTGTGTTGAGTCTGCAGGTGTCTCTCTCTCCTGTGTTGAGTCTGCAGGTGTGTCTCTCTCGTGTGTTGAGTCTGCAGGTGTGTGTCTCTCCTGTGTTGAGTCTGCAGGTGTCTCTCTCTCCTGTGTTGAGTCTGCAGATGTCTCTCTCTCTCCTGTGTTGAGTCTGCAGGTGTCTCTCTCTCCTGTGTTGAGTCTGCAGGTGTGTCTCTCTCCTGTGTTGAGTCTGCAGGTGTGTCTCTCTCCTGTGTTGAGTCTGCAGATATATTCGTATCTCCTATGTTAGCAGGGGCCTGATAGTGTGTCAAATTTAATCTACGATAAATAACAAAGCAACACCCCGGCGGCGCAGGATAGGTATTAAAACAGTCCTCGAACCAACATTCTTCCTACAAATTAAAAGAAAAAAAAAAGAATACCAACGCGTCACTTTCAGTGTTAATTTAATTCGATCTCAAGACGTGTGTTAGACGGTGTTACCTGCCAGATTATGTTACGTGTATAACACGAGTCTGTGTTAAGCTGATCCCTTTTGTTACGGTAACATTTCGACGTGGTTTTATATACAAACAATAAAACATATGAAGTGATAGCAAAGCACATTAGATATATATATATAATTTGGCATATGAGTCCTTGTAACTGGTAATGGTCCCAGCATCTTATAAGATCCATCAACAATAATCTGAGACGTGCTGTAATTGATGTGTTCTGCTCTGTGTTAATGTGTGTGTGTGTTAATGTATGTATGTATGTATGTGTGTGTACTCACCTATATGTACTCACCTATATGTGCTTGCAGGATCGAGCATTGACTCTTGGATCCCGCCTTTCTAGCTATCGGTTGTTTACAGCAATGACTCCTGTCCCATTTCCCTATCATACCTAGTTTTAAAAGTATGAATATTATTTGCTTCCACAACCTGTTCCCCAAGTGCATTCCATTTTTCTACTACTCTCACGCTAAAAGAAAACTTCCTAACATCTCTGACTCATCTGAGTTTGTGTGTGTGTGTGTGTGTGTGTGTGTGTGTGTGTGTGTGTGTGTGTGTGTGTGTGTGTGTGTGTGTGTGTGTACCTCCTGACTCATGCTGAGTATGTTGGGTGGGGGGTGTACACTCCACCCTATCATCGATGAGTACCTGCCAGGTCTTACTCAATGAGTCTAAGGTGCTCCTGCACCTCCTCAGGAACGCTTCTCCCGTCACTGCTTTCTAAAATGTGTTTATAAATGACTTTAAAAGCACTAGCACTCAAAGGTCTTTAAACTGCACCAAAATGTGCAGTTTCCTTAATATTCCTGAATCTTTAATCACAAAAGGAGAGATTTTTACGCTTATAATCGTTTTCAAACAAACTTAAAGTAATTAACCTGTGAAATGCCAGTACGATTGATCAGACCACCTACCAGGAGGCCTAGTAATGGACCGGGCCGCGGGGACGTTGATCCTCGGAACCACACCACACGGTAACCTGCAACCCCGAAAATCAGAAAATTAGAACGCTTGTCAGCATAGATTTCTGCCTGTTGACAGCAATTGACAACAATAATGTCAAGTGCCCAGCTAGGGGGAGAGGGGGTGGGGGGGGGGGGGGGGAGGGTCATCCAAGCTTTTCAAGCCGATGATGTTATGTTTGTGTTTTGTAAGAAGGTTGTGTTGCTGTACCCAACACTCAGTTTTTACTTAGATTGTTTGCACTCTTGTTTATATGTGTAGCGAGAAGAGAATAGGTCACTGGTGAGATCATTTTGTGTAGGTGTGGACAAGAGGTCAGGTCACAGTGTATGAGGTGTGGACAAGAGGCCAGGTCACAGTGTATGAGGTGTGGACAAGAGGCCAGGTCACAGTTTATGAGGTGTGGACAAGAGGTCAGGTCACAGTGTATGAGGTGTGGACAAGAGGCCAGGTCACAGTTTATGAGGTGTGGACAAGAGGTCAGGTCACATAGTTTATGAGGTGTGGACAAGAGGCCAGGTCACAGTTTATGAGGTGTGGACAAGAGGCCAGGTCACATAGTTTATGAGGTGTGGACAAGAGGCCAGGTCACAGTTTATGAGGTGTGGACAAGAGGCCAGGTCACAGTTTATGAGGTGTGGACAAGAGGCCAGGTCACAGTGTATGAGGTGTGGACAAGAGGCCAGGTCACATAGTTTATGAGGTGTGGACAAGAGGCCAGGTCACAGTTTATGAGGTGTGGACAAGAGGCCAGGTCACATAGTGTATGAGGTGTGGACAAGAAGCCAGGTCACATAGTATATGAGGTGTGGACAAGAGGCCAGGTCACATAGTAAACACAGTTCAGAGTTCATAGCTTAAGAATGTTTACATTCTCGATCGAATATTATGCTCTGACATCGCTTCATCAAGAACGCAAACTATAGTTACTAGCTGAGATATTCCAGTAAAGTATTCTTCAAAACATCTGGGGCATATAATATCCTCAAAGAGCCCACTTGTCGCTCACATTATATAAGTTAAAAAGGGTACCACCTCGGGTGCAAGTGCAGAGACCCATAGCCTCGGAGAAGAAAATAAAGAGTATTCAGAGAAGACCTTGTGGATTCTCACTGAACACTAATCATTTTTTCTCCTCGTTTTATTTAAACTTTGTTACAAAAAAAAGGAGTTACATATAGGGTACAAAAGATGAGTATCATAAGCTGTCGAGTTCCTCCAGCTCCTCTCCCAGATAATATATATATAGTATTATATAATATAATATATAAATATCCCAAGGGAGAGAAAACCTGAAAGCAGATAAATACGTACTGTCTTAACCCTACGTTTATCTTCTTCAAGATGTTAAATGGGTTATCATAACTCCACTTTTAACTTTCCTTACAATTTTGTCAATCACTACAATAGAGGCGCGATGAGCCCGTGTCACACTGATGACATCTGTAGTTGAAATATGAATATTATTAAGGCAAGAGTCCCGTGAGCTTCTTCAGGCCAGCGACTGGGCTTCAAATTGGTGAGGTTTAATTACCTTTATATTTCAGATCATTATGACATAAAATGAATGAAGCCCAGCCTGAATGTAGCCCAGCCTGAATGTAGCCCAGCCTGAATGTAGCCCAGCCTGAATGAAGCCCTGCTTGAATGAAGCCCTGCTTGAATGAAGCCCTTGCTTGAATGAAGCCCAGTCTGAATGAAGACCAGTCTGAATGAAGCCCAGCCTGAATGAAGCCCAGTCTGAATGAAGCCCAGCCTGAATGAAGCCCATCCTGAATGAAGCCCATCCTGAATGAAGCCCATCCTGAATGAAGCCCAGCCTGAATGAAGCCCAGCCTGAATGAAGCCCATCCTGAATGAAGCCCAGCCTGAATGAAGCCCAGCCTGAATGAAGCCCAGCCTGAATGAAGCCCAGCCTGAATGAAGCCCAGCCTGAATGAAGCCCATCCTGAATGAAGCCCAGCCTGAATGAAGCCCATCCTGAATGAAGCCCAGTCTGAATGAAGCCCAGCCTGAATGAAGCCCAGCCTGAATGAAGCCCAGCCTGAATGAAGCCCATCCTGAATGAAGCCCAGCCTGAATGAAGCCCAGCCTGAATGAAGCCCAGCCTGAATGAAGCCCAGCCTGAATGAAGCCCAGCCTGAATGAAGCCCATCCTGAATGAAGCCCAGCCTGAATGAAGCCCAGCCTGAATGAAGCCCAGTCTGAATGAAGCCCAGCCTGAATGAAGCCCATCCTGAATGAAGCCCATCCTGAATGAAGCCCATCCTGAATGAAGCCCATCCTGAATGAAGCCCAGCCTGAATGAAGCCCAGCCTGAATGAAGCCCATCCTGAATGAAGCCCAGCCTGAATGAAGCCCATCCTGAATGAAGCCCAGCCTGAATGAAGCCCAGCCTGAATGAAGCCCAGCCTGAATGAAGCCTAGCCGATGTGTGAGGATAGATTACGATATCCACTACACAGCTTGCGGAATCACCTCCAAATGGTATTGTTCTCCGTCTTGTATAACAATTATCAATTACCAAATTTTGATTCTAAATCCCCACAACAGCGACGACGATGTAAACAAAACGACAACGAACCGAGAACCAGGACGACAAAGACGTTGTCTCGTACCATTCGAACCGCAACCACTTCTGGTCTGGTAGGTAGAGCGGCGGCCTCGCTTCTTGCACAGTAAGGGGGGTCGATCTCCGCTGGTCCAAGTAGCTTGGTACCGTTCCTTCTCCCCCTCCCAACATGTTGCAAGTGGTCCTCATAGGCCTTCCATGCGCTACATAGGCCTATTGGAGCCTTCCATGCGCTACATAGGCCTATTGGACAGTCGTTGCGTGCCGATGGTTGCATCGTTCGGCGCCTCGTGGGTGGAGATCGATGGGTTGGCATCGTTCACATCATTTGCCAAGTCAAAGAAATATGCAAATGTCCATCCTGTTGCCTTCTCGGGGCCACTAACTGGGACTTTCTCCATGCCTGTGTTGTACAAATTGGTATTGAGCTGTACATGACTTTTATGTGTAACAAGAAGCACGCTGCAGGCAGCCCCGAGCTGCAAGCTGTAATGGATCACTTCGAACTCTCTCCTCGTCTCTGTAATTTATTGTTCAGATACGTCGTTTGAATCGTATTTTTCTGTCATTCATAGTACCATTCTTGTGTGTTTATTACGCTTGTCTGCAAGATCGAGCTGTTAGCTCTTGGACCCCGCCTTTCTAACCGTCGGTTGTCGATTGTACTGACTTCCGATAGATTTTCCTCTTATCGTATCTCCTGTATATATTTCACACACACACACACACACACACACACACACACACACACACACACACACACACACACACAGGGGGCCTCGTAGCCTGGTGGATAGCGCGCAGGACTCGTAATTCTGTGGCACGGGTTCGATTCCCGCACGAGGCAGAAACAAATGGGCAAAGTTTCTTTCACCCTAAGTGCCCCTGTTACCTAGCAGTAAATAGGTACCTGGGAGTTAGTCAGCTGTCACGGGCTGCTTCCTGGGGTGTGTGTGTGTGTGTGTGGTGTGGAAAAAAAAAAAAAAAAAAAAAAAAAAAAAAAAAAAAAAAAAAAAAAAAAAAAAAAAAAAAAAAGTAGTTAGTAAACAGTTGATTGACAGTTGAGAGGCGGGCCGAAAGAGCAAAGCTCAACCCCCGCAAAAACACAACTAGTAAACACAACTAGTAAACACACACACACACACACACACACACACACACAGTTTCAAGTGTAGATATGATAGAGCCCAATAGGCTCAGGAATCTGTACACCTGTTGATTGACGGTTGAGAGGCGGGACCAAAGAGCCAGAGCTCAACCCCCGCAAACAGAACTAGGTGAGTACAACTAGGTGAGTACACATATATATACACACACGCGCGCGCGCGGGCTACGAGGCCGTCTACGGTCATTAGGTGTGTGTGTGTACTCACCTATTCGAGCTTGCAGGATCGAGCACCAGCTCTTGTATCCCGCCTTTCCTACCCGTTGGTTGTTTAAAGCAATGACTCCTGTCCTATTTCCCCCCCTGTCATATCGACTTTTAAAATTATGAAGGGAGTTCGCTTCCACAACCTGCTCCTTTAGTCATTCCATTTCCCCACTACTCTCACGCTAAATGAAAACTTTCTGACATCTCTACACCTCATCTGAGTTTCCAGCTTCCACCCATGTCCCGTCGTTCTGTGGATGCGATGAGTACCCGTGGGTGGATGAAATGAGTACCCAATGAGTACCTTGAGTACCCGTGTACCTAAGACCCCGAGTCTCATCGGAGACACATCTGCACATATGATGAATGAATGTATTCATGAGAGTCCACCCATTCCACACATGCATCATCACATGGCTGCAGGTTTGGTTCTCTCCTCCCCCACATCTGTCAACGTTCTGGCTACACCAGTCTGCCTCTACTCCCACTGTCTCTCAAGGGGTGACGGATGCACCCCCTGCCTCCTATGTCCAGGAGGAGGTGGTGGGGGGGAGGGGCATACACATAAGGGGGTAGGATAAGTTATGCCCCCTTATGTGTAGTCAGGAATGGGTGGGCCTCGTGTTTAAACACCCTGGGCAATACCATGAATGAAATTAAGTGTGTGTGCGTGTGTGCGTGTGCGTGCGTGTGGAGCTCAGCATACCCCTAACAGTAGCAGGGATGGCTGTGGGGTGCCCACGGGAGACCATAGCACAGTCTGGTCCGGGTGACGCCAGACCAGTCAGGCAGGCGGGCGGGCAGGCGGGCGGGCGGGCGGGCGGGCGGCGGGGGCGGCGGGCGGGCGGGAGTGGGCGACTGGACAAGCTTTCTCTTGCAGGTTATGCGTCATGCCCACAGGACGGCGCCACTTGGGACAGTCCCAGCTGGCGTCCCATGCGCACCGCTGCACCCGTACGCATGGCCGCAGCGCCTCCCTCACTCCGGAAACAGGTCAAACATCAACAAACTGAAGCTGCCGTACCTCCCCTCAAGCCATTCCTCCTCTGTATGCGACTATAGAGTCTTGTAACACCGTCCTCGCCATATAAGGCTGTGAAAAGGTAAACATTGAGTGAACGGTCATATCCAACTCGGCTTAAGATTTCACTGGAGTTAGTCCTCGGGGTCACTGTAGGTGGTGCTGGGGTCACTGGCACCACCTGCAAGCCCGGGCTTGTCTCAGTGGCTTGGGTGCTGGCTTACATGGGGGCAAATTAAGGCAAATATAAGAATCAGTGTTCGGCCGCCTCTCGCTGACACCCCTTTCCCGGACAAAGAACAAGTCAGCGGTGAGAGAGAAATCCATAGAGTACTGAGCTTCGTGTAGAGGCCAATGGTGTTGTACACACGGACCCCTCTGCTTGCTACACAAGGACCCCTCTGCTTGCTACACACGGACCCCTCTGCTTGCTACACAAGGACCCCTCTGCTTGCTAAACATGGATTCCTCTTCTTGCTACACAAGGACCCCTCTGCTTGCTACACAAGGACCCCTCTGCTTGCTACACATGGATTCCTCTGCTTGCTACACAAGGACCCCTCTGCTTGCTACACAAGGACCCCCTCTGCTTGCTACACAAGGACCCCTCTGCTTGCCACACAAGGACCCCTCTGCTTGCTACACAAGGACCCCTCTGCTTGCCACACAAGGACCCCCTCTGCTTGCCGCACAAGGACCCCTCTGCTTGCCACACAAGGACCCCCTCTGCTTGCCACTCAAAGACCCCGCTGCTTGCCACACACGGACCCCTCTGCTTGCCACACAAGGACCCCCTCTGCTTGCCACTCAAAGACCCCGCTGCTTGCCACACACGGACCCCTCTGCTTGCCACACAAGGACCCCTCTGCTTGCCACACAAGGACCCCTCTGCTTGCCACACAAGGACACCTCTGCTTGCTACACATGGGCCCCTCTGCTTGCCACACAAGGACCCCTCTGCTTGCCACACACGGACCCCTCTGCTTGCCACACAAGGACCCCTCTGCTTGCCACACAAGGACCCCCTCTGCTTGCCACTCAAAGACCCCGCTGCTTGCCACACACGGACCCCTCTGCTTGCCACACAAGGACCCCCTCTGCTTGCCACTCAAGGACCCCTCTGCTTGCCACACAAAGACCCCTCTGCTTGCCACACACGGACCCCTCTGCTTGTCACACACGGACCTGCTTGCCACAAGCAAAGCCATAATGAAGGCATATCCTCTTAACATGGACGTCTCACCACTTAAGGAAAACAGCATCAACTCAAGAAAATATATAATTCAAGTGGTCAGGTAATTCACACTGGGACAGGTAGACGCCAGTGGTCTGATGAGTATAGTAAGAAAGGACAGTCTCCTCCTGTCCAGTTGACAGGAGACAGAGGTACTCAGTCGCGTCAAGGGGCAGCGTGAGCAGGCTTGAAAAGTATGCTTTCATTGTGCAATTTTATGCTGTTTCAGATTTACACGTAGAGTACACCTGGGTGTGAAAGGTATACATCAATAATGTATTTATCTAATATTACATATATATATATATATATATATATATATATATATATATATATATATATATATATATATATATATATTTAATTTTTGGTGGTCAATAATTATATCTCTCACACGAACGCGCGCGCACGCACGCACACACACACACTCTGGTTCGTAAAAGGTACATGGGAGTTACCTGTTGTGGACTGTATCCTGTGTGTGTGTGTGTGTGTGTGTGTGTGTGTGTGTGTGTGTGTGTGTGTGTGTGTGTGTGTGTGTGTGTGTGTGTGAGATGTGTGTGTGTGTGAGATGTGTGTGTGTGTGTGTGTGTGTGTGTGTGTGTGTGTGTGTGTGTGTGTGTGTGTGTGTGTGTGTGTGTGTGTGTGTGTGTGTACTCACCTAGTTGTACTCACCTAGTTGTGTTTGCGGGGGTTGAGCTCTGGCTCTTTGGTCCTGCCTCTCAACCGTCAATCAACAGGTGTACAGATTCATGAGCCTATCGGGCTCTGTCATATCTACACTTGAAACTGTGTATGGAGTCAGCCTCCACCACATCACTTCCTAATGCATTCCATTTGTCAACCACTCTGACACTAAAAAAGTTCTTTCTAATATCTCTGTGGCTCATTTGGGCACTCAGTTTCCACCTGTGTCCCCTTGTGCGTGTTCCCCTTGTGTTAAATAGACTGTCTTTATCTACCCTATCAATCCCCTTCAGAATCTTGAATGTGGTGATCATGTCCCCCCTAACTCTTCTGTCTTCCAGCGAAGTGAGGTTTAATTCCCGTAGTCTCTCCTCGTAGCTCATACCTCTCAGCTCGGGTACTAGTCTGGTGGCAAACCTTTGAACCTTTTCCAGTTTAGTCTTATCCTTGACTAGATATGGACTCCATGCTGGGGCTGCATACTCCAGGATTGGCCTGACATATGTGGTATACAAAGTTCTGAAGGATTCTTTACACAAGTTTCTGAATGCCGTTCGTATGTTGGCCAGCCTGGCATATGCCGCTGATGTTATCCGCTTGATATGTGCTGCAGGAGACAGGTCTGGCGTGATATCAACCCCCAAGTCTTTTTCCTTCTCTGACTCCTGAAGAATTTCCTCTCCCAGATGATACCTTGTATCTGGCCTCCTGCTCCCTACACCTATCTTCATTACATTACATTTGGTTGGGTTAAACTCCAACAACCATTTGTTCGACCATTCCTTCAGCTTGTCTAGGTCTTCTTGAAGCCTCAAACAGTCCTCTTCTGTTTTAATCCTTCTCATAATTTTAGCATCGTCCGCAAACATTGAGAGAAATGAATCGATACCCTCCGGGAGATCATTTACCACTGTATATGTGTGTGTATGTGTGTGTGTGTGTATGTGTGTGTGTGTGTGTGTGTGTGTGTGTGTGTGTGTGTGTGTGTGTGTGTGTGTGTGTGTGTGTGTGTGTGTGTGTGTATGTGTGTGTGTGTATGTGTGTGTGTGTGTATGTGTGTTTGTGTGTGTGTGTGTGTGTGTGTGTGTGTGTGTGTGTACTCACCTATTTGTGCTTGCGGGGGTTGAGCTCTGGCTCTTTGGTCCCGCCTCTCAACCGTCAATCAACTAATGTACAGGTTCCGAAGCCTATTGGGCACTATCATATCTACACTTGAAGCTGTGTATGGACTCAGCCTCCACCACATCACTGCCTAATGCATTCCATTTGTCAACTACTCTGACACTGAAAAAAATTCTTTCTTCCGTCTCTATGACTCTTTTTGGGCACTCAATTTCCACCTGTGTCCCCTAGTGCGTGTGCCGCTTGTGGTAAATAGCCTGTCTTTATCTACCCTATCAATTCTTCTGAGAATCTTGTATGTGGTGATCATGTCCCCCTCTAACTCTCCTGTCTCCCAGTGACTTGAGGTTTAATTCCCGTAGTCTCTCCTCGTAGCTCATAACCCTCAGTTCGGGTACTAGTCTGGTGGCAAACCTTTGAACCTTTTGCAATTTAGTCTTATGCTTGACTAAATATGGACTCCATGCTGGAGCCGCATACTCCAGGATTGGTCTGACATATGTGGTATACAAAGTTCTGAAAGATTCCTTACACAAGTTTCTAAAGGCCGTTCTTATGTTAGCCAACCTGGCATATGCCGCTGATGTTATCCTCTTGATATGAGCTTCAGGGGACAGGTCTGGCGTGATATCAACCCCCAGGTCTCTCTCTCTCTCTCTCAGACTCTTGAAGTATTTCATCTCCCAAATGATACCTTGTATCTGGTCTCCTGCTTCCTACATCTATCTTCATTACATTGCATTTGCTTGGGTTAAACTCTAACAACCATTTGTTCGACCATTCCTGCAGCTTGTCCAGGTTTTCTTGAAGCCTCAAGCTGTCCTCCTGTCTTAATCCTTTTCATAATTTTGGCGTTGTCAGCAAACATTGAGAGGAATGAGTCTATACCCTCTGGGAGATCATTTACGTATATCAGAAACAGGATAGGTCCGAGTACAGAGCCCTGTGGGACTCCACTGGTGACTTCACGCCAATCTGAGGTCTCACCCCTCACTGTAACTTTCTGCTTCTTATTGCTTAGGTACTCCCTTATCCACAGGAGCGCCCTACCAGTTACTCCTGCCTGTTTCTCTAGCTTATGTGTCAGCCTCTTATGGGGTACTGTGTCAAAGGTACTGTGTGTGTGTGTGTGTGTGTGTGTGTGTGTGTGTGTGTGTGTGTGTGTGTGTGAGAGAGAGAATGCGCGCGTGCATGCATGCGCGCGCGCACTCAATTTACGGAAGGTGACCCCTGCAATCATTATGTAAATCAAGAGATATAACAGAACATAGAAGCAGATGATCACCACGGGGTCACACACACACACACACACACACACACACACACACACACACACACACAGGTCAGTGTCCGAGGCTTTAAGAACCCCGCAACAAACGGCCGCCGTAGAACCAAGACCAACGAAGGCCAGTTCCTTAAAAGACGTCCTCTTGCGCACCTTTTTGTATAACTGCAAGACGGCTTGCAACAATCTCGAACTGATGCACGAACTTCTGCAACAATAGCCAACCTTTTATTACAGCAGTTAATGTTTAAGAGGAGAAATCACAAGGAGAAAGATTTACCCGTGATTTACCTGAGTAAGGAGAGGCGACAGAGGGAAGATAAGCACACAAGGAAGTCTTGAGAGCGAAGAAAAAGGGGTGGCACAATAGGGGTTGTGAAGAGGTTTAGAAAAAAACAAAAGACATTAGTGTTACCAATGATGTGGCCGGGGTTTGAGGTGCCAGTGGTGGAGGTTTAATCGCGGTGCCACTATAGTGCCAGGCGTCATTACCTGAAGTGCCAGGGGGTAGAGGAGGCAGGCAGGGCCGGCATCAACTTCTCATCAAATCACCGATTATATGGACCTTTGCAAGTTGCTAGGAGTGAATGGGTGTTGATTGTTCACCGGTGCAATGTTCACCACATTCACGCATTTATCTATTAAGATGAATTGTGAATGTGGTGGCATCAAGCAACCGGGGATGTGTGAGTGTTGCCGCCTCGGGCTCTCCGCCAGTAACATCAATAGCGTTGTATAAATGTTGCATGTGCAAGCTGCTACTGGCAAGCACATGCTGTTGTTGTTGCTAGACTCCCACACACACGCACACACACACACACACACACACACACACACACACACACACACACACACGCACACACACACAACTGGCTGCTGTAGTTCTATAAAACACGAAGATTAATTACGGTTTACTATATAAGATTGTGAAAGTACGCGGTGCGCAGATACCACGTTGTGGAGGCTGTCAGGTGTGGTGATGGCGGCGGCGGCAGGTGTGTCGGTGGTGGGTGCAGGTGTGGTAGTGGTGGTGGCAGATGTGTCGGTAGTGGCAGCAGCAGCAGAATGAATATTTCATACCACATGTAACACACACACAAAGCTACACTAATTAATGCAGACATATTTATGAAGACCATGTAACCATTTCTGCACTTCAATGGGAGTGGTATCTCCCCTTGGGGCCTTCAGGGGCCAGGGATCATCCACTTGGAGCCTTCAGGGGCCAGGGATCATCCCCTTGGAGCCTTTAGGGGCCAGGGATCATCCCCTTGGAGCCTTCAGGGGCCAGGGATCATCCCCTTGGAGCCTTCAGGGGCCAGGGATCATCCCCTTGGAGCCTTCAGGGGCCAGGGATCATCCCCTTGGAGCCTTCAGGGGCCAGGGATCATCCCCTTGGAGCCTTCAGGGGCCAGGGATCATCCCCTTGGAGCCTTCAGGGGCCAGGGATCATCCCCTTGGAGCCTTCAGGGGCCAGGGATCATCCCTTGGAGCCTGTGCGCGGGAAGAACAGGCAGTTATGAATCAGACGAAGATTCCAAAAGCCAAAATTAACGAAGCACGAAAATAAACCCAAGTAGAGTGGCCAAGATGAGGATTAATGACTGCAGCAGCAATCTGCGGGACCCGAGGGAGGGCTAGGGGCCCGCCCTACCATCGTCCCTGGAACACCAATATAAATGTGGTGTCTTCCCTATTGGTTACGGCCTGGTCGGGCTCCGCAGGGGCTCCACGTACCCATAATCCACCTCAGAGCCCCCACGGTGGGCAGAGGAACCCCAGGAAGAGAGAGGAGGAGGAGAAGACGTCTTATCCTTCTCTCAACCTAGCAGGAGGACCTGCTGAGGCTTCAACTAACCTACGAAACCACTCTGAAAACCTCACAATAAGGTTTCCAGGGTCATCTGAGATTCTTCAGCGAAGAAATGTACTCTGATCCATTGCCAAAAGCCCAGATCGGGAGGTAAGTTGTCTAGAGAAAGAATTAAGACAGTATGATCATGTAACACATGGAGGGATATTTGAAGCCAGACAGGATGATAACTGAGATTCAGCTTAAGTTCCAGCCCATCCCATTCCATTCCACACAGGGTGGGAGAGGATACAACACCCATGAGACTCATTACATACCCCCTGGATGTTCCACGAGGAGCGCAGAGTTTGCCCTGTAGATGACCAGATGGAGACTTTTCAAGTCTCTGATCATGTCACACATGAAAGTTTAACCTCAGCATGTAGGTTTTATAGAAATAATATATGCACACAGACTGTCAGTGTCAGATTAAACAACAGGTTGACCTCCACACAAGCAGAACTAGCAGCATTGCAACTAGCTACCAGAATATTAAAAAACACTGGAGGAGGAATAATAATTTGTGATTCAAAATCTGCTCTTCAAGCAATCGAAAACTTCTCCTGGAAGATCGACAGCAAGAACCTCATACTACCAATTATAAATGACCTAATTGCTGCACAGAGAAAAGGGGTCTCGAATCTCCTTTGTATGGATACCTTCACACATAAATATAACCCATCATAATGAGACAGACATTGCAGCCAAATTAGCGTGTAACAAAGATGAAGTTGAATTAGATCTAGGTATCCCCATCTCTGCTGTCAAAACTACATTGGTCCAAACACTCAGGTCTGATAGAGAAATTATCGACTCCTAACGACCTGAAAGCACCAGTATAAAAAACTATGATTTGTTCAGATCTGAAACCTATATCTATGGGCAGCACAAAACGTCTACCAGACTGTGTGACACAGTGGTTGCCAGGATCAGGTCGGGTTACCGTTACCTGTGGCAGGTGGCTACAGGTGATGGATCTCCCAATCCTGAGCACTCCAGGTGCAAACTCTGTGAGCAGGAACTGCGGCATGATCTCCCGCACTACATCACCGAATGCCCAGTTATTAGACCATTCAGACCCGTTGGCATGAGGTACCTGGAGCTTTGCAATTACTTTATTCACTCTCGTGTTCTTAAAGATATCCTCATATTGCACCCAGAGTCTGCCAGTGCAGACAACTGATCACATGCCTCTGTATGACTAACCATCCTGTGTGATGGGGACTTTTAGCATCACGTAGCTAGCTTTCAACACACTGTACTCCACTTCATATAGTCTAGAGTAGCTGTACATATGCAGATGTACCTAATATAGTAATAAAAAAAATGGTCTCTTATCATCAGAACCTTTGCATCTCTATCACCACAACCTCCCCGACCCCGACGTTCAAGTTAAATCAAGTTCAATCCCCGACCGTCCAAGTGGTAGGGCACCCTTCCTTCCCATCCCAAATCCTTATCCTGACCCCTTCCCAGTGCTATATAGTCGTAATGGCTTGGTGCTTTCCCCCCTGATAGTTCCCTTCCCTTCCCCCCTCCCCTTGCCGCTTATTCTCGACGTGGTACACCAGTCCCCACCTGTCATTACGTCCTCTTAATTGTACTCTCTTCCCCCATTATGTACAGGTGTAAGAGTGAGAGGTGTGGGTGACAGGTGTGGGTGACAGGTGTTAGGACGAGAGGTGTGGAAGACAAATGTGACTGACGGGTGTGAACAAGAGAGACAGGTGTATGAGAGGAGAGGGTGTGGTAATCCCCTGGTGCCCACAGCCCCGCCTCATGACCACAAGAGGGGGCAGGAGAGACCACAAGAGGAGGCCACAAGAGGCCACTAAACACCCTGCTCTGCTAATCCACTGGGGGGGGGGGGGCCACCCTGTCCAACCCTAACCTAATTCCAATTAGTTTAGCTCTGGGAGATCACGATGATGTGTGTGTACAGTCGCCTAAATATACTAACATAGTTGTACTTGCGGGGGGTTGAGCTTCAGCTCTGGGTCTGAAGGCTGTCACTTGTATCCAGACGCAGGTGGGTCTTATCTGTCACAAATGAATAGAGCGTCAGGATCTGATAGATCCCCTCCCCCCCCCCCCCCCCCCACAGCCTGCAGCAGCAGCTGTTTCACTCACAGGTACCTATTTGTTGCTAGGAAAAACAGATGCATCAAATGAAAGGAATTCTTCTGCCCCCTTTGTTTCTGCCTCTATTGGGAATCGATCCCGGGTCCGTGAACTGCGAGTCGGGAACGCTGTCCACTCGGCTACGAGACACCTGCGTATCAGGAAGCGTCCCTTTCTGTCTGCGGGACTGTATTATCCTAGTACTGTATTATCGAGCCGTACTACGAATGTTTTTCTAGCACGTATAATTTTGAAAATTGTATATTATTTTTTAAATTCCTAACTCGAGAAAAAAAAAGTTAACATCAAAAAAACTACTTGAGAAACCAGCCCATTTTTAACTATGAGTAGAGAAGATGGAGAGGTACGAGTGAAGGAAAACTTGCGTCATTCATTTGTAATATTGTATGAGTTATGGTGATAGAGGATGTCCCCCTCTCAACCCTCTTTTTCCACAACCCCTTCCACCCCCCCCCCTCCTTTCATCGAACCCCCTTACCCCCCAATCCCCTGAACCTCCCCTTCCTGGCCAATTCCCCTCCTCCTCTTCATCCCTTGCTCCTCCCCATAGCACGCACACAGCCCCACGACTACTAATTAAGGTCTGCAACCATCTTTAATCCTCCTCCTCTCGTTAAACTAATAACAAACTGAGTATAGCTTGTGACGACGACCGCATCTCCACTTTGCTGCCATTACTTGCCCTGTTCCAGACCCTTATGTTGCGTGTGGCTGGTTCACTATCACAGTGAACCTTCCAGACCCTTATGTTGCGTGTGGCTGGTTCACTATCACAGTGAACCTTCCAGACCCTTATGTTGCGTGTGGCTGGTTCACTATCACAGTGAACCTTCCAGACCCTTATGTTGCGTGTGGCTGGTTCACTATCACAGTGAACCTTCCAGACCCTTATGTTGCGTGTGGCTGGTTCACTATCACAGTGAACCTTCCAGACCCTTATGTTGCGTGTGGCTGGTTCACTATCACAGTGAACCTTCCAGACCCTTATGTTGCGTGTGGCTGGTTCACTATCACAGTGAACCTTCCAGACCCTTATGTTGCGTGTGGCTGGTTCACTATCACAGTGAACCTTCCAGACCCTTATGTTGCGTGTGGCTGGTTCACTATCACAGTGAACCTTCCAGACCCTTATGTTGCGTGTGGCTGGTTCACTGTCACAGTGAACCTTCCAGACCCTTATGTTGCGTGTGGCTGGTTCACTGTCACAGTGAACCTTCCAGACCCTTATGTTGCGTGTGGCTGGTTCACTATCACAGTGAACCTTCCAGACCCTTATGTTGCGTGTGGCTGGTTCACTATCACAGTGAACCTTCCAGACCCTTATGTTGCGTGTGGCTGGTTCACTGTCACAGTGAACCTTCCAGACCCTTATGTTGCGTGTGGCTGGTTCACTGTCACAGTGAACCTTCCAGACCCTTATGTTGCGTGTGGCTGGTTCACTGTCACAGTGAACCTTCCAGACCCTTATGTTGCGTGTGGCTGGTTCACTGTCACAGTGAACCTTCCAGACCCTTATGTTGCGTGTGGCTGGTTCACTGTCACAGTGAACCTTCCAGACCCTTATGTTGCGTGTGGCTGGTTCACTATCACAGTGAACCACTTTTCATGGTGCAGTGACGAAGGCGTTGTTGTTTCCAGGCAAAGAACAACTACTCTTGATATTAATCTGTATCAATGATCTTATTTATTGATCAATCATCAATTGATCAATAAATTGATCAATTGATTGATCAGTAAGATCAATTGATCTTACTGATCAATCAAAAATGTATCTAAATTATACAAACCACTACTAATGTTCAAATTGTATGATTTTGTAATTTGTATTAAAGGAGATTCAATAATGTTTCTATTGAAAATGGTTTTACAATTTGTTATTGAAGAAGCCCTCTCCCAATCAATGTGGTGAGAACTTTCTGACAAATGTACTTTCAAAGCATTAGACAATTGGCCGTGTCTTACATGTTGCGAAATTCTAAATTTCCAGAGGCCTCGGAAATGTTCCTCCAGACGGAAAGGTATAGAGCAATTGTTCGGAAATGGAAATTGGAAATGTCCGGAAACCCGGAACCATGTTGACATGATAAAGACCTTTTGTGCCCTCTGTAATGCTTTTGCGGTACCGTTCACAGGATGAGTATGGGGTGCACAATATACTAGCTGCCTCCGACAAGGTTGACAGGCGAAGGTGCTGTATACTCGGGGCGCCGCTGGTAAAGTACTTGTGAGGGTGATTTCTCTCCAAACAATCTTCTGCTACTAGAGGATTGTTAAGATTTCTGTGCCCCCAATCACGGTGCTTCCTTGGGGGGGTTGCTGAGTGTGAAGGTAACAAACAAACAAACAAACCCTCAAACACTCGCCCCCGCTCTCTCTCCATCCCCCTCTATCTCTTTCTCACTCCGTTCCTGCTGTAGTGATTGGCGCTGGCCAACGGTGGTACAGCGACGGTCTGAGCGTAAGTCCAGGATTCTCCCTAAGTCCATGACTCTCCTTAAGTCGAAGACTTTCGCTCAATCCAGGACTCTGGGCCGAAACTAATGACGCGTGTGTATATCGTTTCAAAATATCTAATATAATTTTCACGCGAGACAGGCTGGTGGGTGTTCTCACCTAATTGAGCTTGTGGAGCTTGAGCTTCGGCTCTTTGGTCCCGCCTCTCAACTGTCAATCAACTGGTGTACAGATTACTGAGCCTGTTGAACTCTATCAAATCTACATTTGAAATTGTGTATGGAGTCTGCCTCCACCACATCACTGCCTATAATGTATTCCATTCGTTTCGTTACTAGTTTTTTTGTTATAAACATCTCCTCTAATACCTTGCATGGTATGTAAGTTAGGGACAATGGCCTTGTAGTTATGTGCCTCGTGCCTCCTGTGTAATTACTTAAGTGTAGTTACAGGATGAGAGCTACGCTCGTGGTGTCCCGTCTTCCCAGTACTCTTGTCATATGACGCTATGAAACTACTGACGGTCTTGGCCTCCTCCACCTTCTCACGGGTGTATTCACCTAGTTGTGCTTGTGGGGGTTGAGCTTCGAATCTTTGGCCCCGTCTCTCAACAGTCAATCTACTGGTGTACAGTTTCCCGAGCTTCTCACTATGTTGACCAGACCACACACTAGAAGGTGAAGGGACGACGACGTTTCGGTCCGTCCTGGACCATTCTCAAGTCGATTGTGATGAAGTAGATGCAGGCAATAAATAGGCTAGAGAGAGGTGGGGAGCAAAGTGTAGTAGAGGAGATAGTAGTAGGAATAGGAACTGCAGAGGGCCTATTGACCCATACGAGGCAGCTCCTATTATAACCACCGAATGAGAAGGAGATAGTAATAGGAATAAGAAGAGGATAGTAAGGGAACGTACTCTATTATATCAACATTTGAAACTGTGTAGTCAGCCTCCACCACATCACACCTACACACACACACACACACACACACACACACACACACACACACACACACACACACACACACACACACACACACACACGTGTGTGTATTCGCCTAGTTGTATTCACCTAGCTGTGCTTACGGGGGTTGAGCTGTGCTCTTTCGGCCCGCCTCTCAACTGTCAATCAACTGCTCCTAACTACTATTTTTTCACACCCCCACCCCCCACAGGAAGCAGCCTGAAGCTGCTGTCTAACTCCCAGGTACCTATTTACTGCTGGGTAACAGGGACATCAAGGTGAAAGAAACTCGGCCCATTTGTCTCTCCCGGCGCTAGGAATTGAGCCCGGGCCACAAGTTTACGAGTCCCGCGCGCTGTCCACTCAGCTATCAGACCCCCCCCCCCCAACACACACACACACACGTGTGTGCGCGCGCGCGCGCGCTCACCTAGTTGTGCTTGCATGGCTTGGAGAGTCATCTGTCATAGCTTATTTCCCCTGGTTATTGTTCAACGTTCTCCAGCAGCACAATACAGTGAACATATGGATGAAGAACATGCGGGACCGAAAGTTAAGAAATGCTTTGGGCACGAAACGTCTCAGGTCCGTAAGGTCCAGTTCTCCCAGTTCCAGAACGGAGTTTACGTAACATTACAGTACTGAAGGAACACTACGAGCCTTAAGAGCGTTCCTGTAAGAACACTTTCAATCTCAGAACCGATTTTCCTTCTGGGTTTTCAGCTTGACATGAGAAAGTTGCTCCCTCCCCTCCCCCCTCATTATGGCCGTCGGCACCTCACGTTACCAGGGCCGGGCAGAGGGCCCCAGGGCCGGGCAGAGGGCCCCCAGGGCCGGGCAGAGGGCCCCCAGGGCCGGGCAGAGGGCCCCCAGGGCCGGGCAGAGGAACCCAGGGCGCGGGCAGAGGGCCCCAGGGCCGGGCAGAGGGACCCCAGGGCGCGGGCAGAGGGCCCCCAGGGCCGGGCAGAGGGCCCCCAGGGCCGGGCAGAGGGCCCCCAGGGCCGGGCAGAGGGACCCAGGGCGCGGGCAGAGGGCCCCAGGGCCGGGCAGAGGGCCCTGGGGCCGGGCAGAGGGCCCCAGGGTCGGGCAGAGGGCCACAGGGCCGGGCAGAGGGCCACAGAGCCGGGCAGAAGGCTCCATGGCTGGGCAGAGGGGCCCCTGGGCCGGGCAGGGTCCCCCAGGTGGCCCCAAACTCCATCCTGTGGGCATCCCCTGGTGCGCAGAGTGACCAGTGCCCCTCCCACGGGACCGCTGCTCCACCCGTCCCACAGTGCTGCCCCCGGGGGGGTCAATAGCTCTCCCATGGTGACCGCGTCGCTCTGGCCCCTCATCACGTCCTCGTCTCAGGTCTCAAGACGAAGAGGAACCTCTCCCTCGCCATCTTAGTCCATGTCATCTTCTTAACCTTGAAAGTTAAATTGTGATCCGAATCTCAAGTAGATCGATCTCTTGTTTTTATACCAAAGGAAATACTTTTCCTAAGGAAATATTGATCTCAATTCAAAGAAAATCGGTAATCTTAAGACAAAAATTGTAGCATGATGTTATAGCAACAAGAAGTGGCAGTCTTGTGAGCAATGATTTCTGCAACACCCACAGTTGCAATCTTTGAGTGTTGTAGTTGTAGGTACTACAGTGTTTGATGTACCCTTAGTACTGTAATACCTCGAGTACCCTAGTACTGTATTATCCCTTGTACTGTAGTACCTTTAATGTCCTAGTACTACAAGACTCCATCCCTACTGACTCAACAATACCCCGCGTTCTTAACGCAAGTCATTTATCTTAAGTGTGTTTCCTGATGACCTTTGTCCTCGCAAGACCTCAGCACATCTTATATCGCAGTCGGAGTCCCATAACCTGAGTGCCATAGCCACGACTCCAGATCCAGAGGGGTCTTATTCAGTGCTCTGGTAGCACTTCTCACTACCTGTTAAGGCTTCTCTTCCCAGCGTCCGTGAAACATAGTCTAGGGACACCAGTCATAACTCTCCAGAGTTGTGACTGTAGCCACCTGTCTCTAAAACGTTACACGCGTTCCTGCACCGTTTGTGTGTGTGTGTGTGTGTGTGTGTGTGTGTGTGTGTGTGTGTGTGTGTGTGTGTGTGTGTGTGTGTGTGTGTGTGTGTGTGTGCATGTGTGTGTGTGTGTGTGTGCGTGCGTGTGTGCGTGCGTGCGCGCGTGCGCGGCTGACTGACTTTACAGTTATTCAATTGCAGTATTATCGCAGCCAGCTCCTTTGCTGCTCCTCGCTGACGGCGCTCACCCAGGAGGAGGAGGGGGAGGAGTACAGTGCATTAATTAATCCATCGCTAACTGGTAGTTTTCCCAAGCGTGGGGATTGAGCTCCGTGACCTGGGAGCACAGGTCATGCATCATGCCGCTACTAAGGACAGGTGTGTACACCGCAACTTTATTTCTCCAGACTGTACCTCAGGTTATCCTTACTGGCTATTCATGCCCGTGCCACCTCTTTGGGATAGCTTAAAAGTCATCAATCAATCATCTCAGGTTATCATGCTATCGCTACACAACAACGTGAGTGGGGTATTACCAATCACTTTCCCTTAAATGATTCCCGCACCGTCACTTCTCCTTGAACTCCTTCAGAGAAGATGTCAAGACGGAAGCCTCCGCTAGCTCTCCCACGCTCTAGCGAACCCCCCCCCCCCCCACCCAAACAAGCAGATTCACTTTCAGTCCTCGCGAAGCGACCTTGACCTACTAACATTTGGGACCCATACGACCACACCAAAGCTCCCACGTCACACACACACCTGCTGACACTGGCTGACCTCATCTCCCACCAAGAGCAGGCAGTGACCTCCACCACCCGTGTGTCAAAGAGCGACGGGTTGGAGGTTTAAGCGACCCTCTTAAACCCTTAATTGCGGGAGGAGGACGAGGGGGGGGGAGTGTAATATGTCGACTTTTACGGTGGTCTGAGCATCTTCTGTCAAGTGATATGCGTTCATAAACGCCTGTGAGGGGTGCTGTGGGAGCCCCCCACTGGGGGGGGGGGGGAGTGTTGAGGGGTGAGGCGCGGTGTCAAAGGTCACAGAGAAGCATCAGGAGAGCACTGAAGGGCAGGTAACCTCCAACCTCCAACAGAGGTTAGAGCACCCCCCGGACACAGCAGCCTCCCGGGGCGATGTAACCTCCTACCCCGTTCCCTCCCCCTGTTGCGTCCCCGGCACCTGCCCCCCCCCCCCCAGACGCCAAAGGAGGTCATCCGCGTCACGTGGCCCACACGCCGCTCACCCGCGGGGCACCCTCGTATCCCGGGGCATCTTGCGACCTCTGCGGCTGTCGGCATCATGCCCCGGCTGCTGCTACTCTTGACCCCTGGCAGCACCCGCGGTACGCCCCGCTGCCCCGCGCCTCTCCCATGCCCTCAGAGACCGCACTTAAAAATTTCATCCTGGGGGCATACTCGTGCTAATCAACGAGCTAACGCACAAGCATCACTTGTGGACTGATCTACGTCTGAATACCTCGCTCAGATGGGCTGCTTATCGGGGATATTTAAGTCGGGACGGGAAGACGAGACGGGGAGACGGGTAGGACTGACAGGGAGAAACAATGTTGACAAATAAAAATATATGTAATTAATATTGTTTTCGATATTTATAAATTTTAACATATCTATATATAAAATAGAATGTTTGTCTAAGCTTGGTGGCTATAGATACTTGGGGCTAGCCTCAGTCAAACTTTGCATGATGGTACATGAGTGGTAGAGTACTCTCATAGGCAGGTCGGAGTTTGCGTCAATCTGTGTCATATGTGATGTAATTTAGTTTTTTTTACACACTGGACTCGTTTTTTCCAGATTCAGAACTAAAATTGCTAGGCAGAGAAATTCATGGAAAATATTTCGAAATGCATCTGGGTTAAATTATATCCTCAAAGAGCCGGCTTGTAAATTTAGATATGATGTTATTAAGAGAGTTGAGAGTCATAACAAATATCATCTTGTGTGCATTTTATCATCTTGAAACGTGACTGAAAGATAAGTTAATTAACACTCAATATCTCAGTTCATATTAATGTGCGTTGTGCGTAATTACTGACCAGGTCATAATTGGTCTTCACTCTGCATACCTGTAATTATGATTATATACTTCGTTGGGTATATAATTATAATTACGTGTTAGTTTATTTTTATGGCTTTCGTGTGCAAATTAATAATGTTCCTAAATTTCTCAACTGAATCAATTTAATTAAAATGTATAATAATATATAGTTTTTGATTTGATTCATTTAATATTACTTGCAGCAAAAGCATATTATCTTCAAATCCATGCTTGCCCAAACAAAATAAAATTCAGAAAATTCTTCATAAAATATTTTCAATTATGAAATTAAAAAAAAAAGATCTTTCAACAACTGGAAAAAGTTAAGCTGACAATTTCAAAGGATCACAGTTCAAATCACTATATTAAGTTTTGTCAGGTTACACCGTGCTGAAACGTACCTAATTCCCAGAGAACAACACAATAACGTGGCTGAAACGTGTTGAATGGCGACGTTTCGGTCCATCCTGCACCCCTTAAGAGGTCTTAATCTGTTAAGGTTTTAACTGAGCACCGTGGGAAAGGGCGTCAATGGGAGGGGAGACTCCCTCTCCCACTGTTGGTAGTCACGTCTGACAATGGTCTAGAGAAAGGTTAGATATGTCGCCAGCCTCCTCTCTCACATATATGTAACTAGGTCATCTAGATTCTAAATTGCTTAGCTAAATGAATTGTGGGGAGTTCAGTCCCTGAGCCCCATTATGTGCCTCTGTAACCCCTTTCCACTACCGCTCAATGGAGGGGTATGGGGTGCATAATAAATGAACTACTCTAAACTCGCATGTGAGTTTGTTGGGTTATATCACGCTGATCTGTCTCTATCTCGCCTCTAACTCGTCAGAATGGGAAAGTCATTAAAAATAAGCTTGTTTCTGGAATTGAATGAAAGAAAATATTTATTGTTGAATTAAAGCTTACAAAATGCTTAGGATTTGCTCAAAAATTAGTTTTCCTTTCTTTGCGGTTTTGTGTTAACTCAAAAGACTCGTAACATCAGTCAAAAGCCGCAGCTCACTTGGCCATTTCTCATTTGTGATTCCGAAAAAATATTCAGTATTTAAATTTTATGTTTACAAAGAAAAACTCTCGAACTTGGGGATTCGAGGCAGTAAACCGTTCCAAAATCTCTCCACTACTCAACTGTCGATATTTTACATAGTAAACTACGCCCTGGTGATAGTGAGCGTCCTAGTGATGGTGAGAGAGAAAACACAGCAGCACAATGACTGGGGGTCTGATAGTTGAGTGGATAGCGCTCAGGACTCGTAATTCTGTGGCCCGAGTTCGAAGCTCGGACCAGGCAGAAACAAATGGGCAAATTCTTTCACCTAAATGCCCCTGTTACCTAGCAGTAAATAGGTACCTGGGAGTTAGACAGCTGTTACGGAGCTGCTTCCTGGGTATGGGTATGGGGGTATGGGTGTGTGTGTGTGTGTGTGTGTGTGTGTGTGTGTGTGTGTGTGTGTGTGTGTGTGTGTGTGTGTGTGTGTGTGTGTGTGTGTGTGTGTGTGTGTGGAAAAAATAGTTAGTAGTTAGTAACAGTTGATTGATTGACAGTTGAGAGACGGACCGAAAGAGCAAAGCTCAACCCCCGCAAACACAACTAGGTGAACACACTAACCAAGAGCCTCGTCCCGAGTGTAAACAAGCCGACGACGACCCGTGAAAGTGTAGCCACAATAACAGCACACTTACACTCAACGGGACCTCAGGGCTCCACGCACCACTGCCTCCCGCATCTCGTTTTTATCCCTTATCCTGAAGCAGCCGAACTGCCTAATTTACATAGAGCAGCACCACCACCACCCCCACCAGCACCACCAGCACCACCACCACCACCACCACCAGCACCACCATCGGACCCAGGGCGAGTGCTTGAGAGAAGGAAGAATATCAGACCCTAATTTATCACTCAACTTTTATCTCTCATTTCTATTTAATCACTCCATTATTTTCTCTCTCTCTCTCTCTCTCTCTCTCTTTAACAAAGTGATGTAGCGTTCGCTCATGCAATTTTATTTGCTTTTAGATTCCTAAAGATCTCATTATTTGTGGCAAAAACTGTCCACCTCGACTCTTGAGACTAGTCCCAATATTCGAGGCTCTGGTGCGGGGGGAAACTGGGAGCATTAAGGCAGGGGGGAAGTAATCTTGTAGTTCAGTGCCTTGCCGGACTCCCTCGAGCGTTCATCTGGCTCCCGGTAGGGAGTGGGTGGTACTGGGTACGTGCCCTGGAGGATGTAGGGTGGTATTGGGTACGTGCCCTGGAGGATGTAGGGTGGTATTGGGTACGTGCCCTGGAGGATGTAGGGTGGTATTGGGTACGTGCCCTGGAGGATGTAGGGTGGTACTGGGTACGTGCCCTGGAGGATGTAGGGTGGTATTGGGTACGTGCCCTGGAGGATGTAGGGTGGTATTGGGTACGTCGCTCCGTCTAGAGGGAGTATAAGAGGTGTTAGGTACAACTGTTCCCTCTGGAGGAAATTATTAATTGAAAGCGGCAAGCCATTACGACTATATAGCACTTGGAAGGGGTCAGGATAAGGATTTAGGATGGGACGGGGAGGAAAGGAATGGTGCCCAACCACTTGGACGGTCGGGGATTGAACAGTGACCTGCATGAAGCGAGACCGTCGCTCTACCGTCCACCCCCAGGTGGTTGGGTTCCGTTCCTCTGGAGACGGTATTTTTTTCTACCATAGACGTAGCTATACAGTTATGCAACGGTAGCCAGCATACGTGTCTTTTCACCTGTCCAACACAGTCAGGGTTGGAGAGTTGTCACAGTACAAAGTTTTGGAGAATTCAACCGTAAAGTGCTTTTATAAGTACAAGTTATAGTTATATAGCTTGCATAAAACTACATGTTCGTTGCCCAGACCACACACCAGAAGGTGAAGGGACGACGACGTTTCGGTCCGTCCTGGACCATTCTCAAGTCGATCTTGAGGTCAAGTTGATGGACTTGCGAATGGTCCAGGACGGACCGAAGCGTCGTCGTTCCTTCACCTTCTGGTGTGTGGTCTGGTCAACATACTTTAGCCACGTTATTGTGACTCATCGTCTGCATGTTCGTTGCGTTACATAGTAAATATTAGGTGCTGAGTAAATATTAAATTCAGCATATCTCATCCCAGGGGGACGAAAGTCAGTCAGTATCAGATACTCTACACTGTATAATCTTCAAGGGAGTGCATGTTTTCCTCTTCCACAAGGTTGACACATGGTGCATTCAACACTAGAGTTTTGATAAATTTGCCAGATATGTCATTATCCCAGGCGTTATTTTGGGACGCTATAACATCACATTGCCGAGTTCTTATGCTGTTTGTTCCACATATTAATGCCTCCTCACGGTATTCATGATCATGTTTAATGCTTGGCATCCTGCAGGCCGCTCCAAGCAACAGCCTGGTGGACCAAACTCTCACAACTCAAGCCTGGCCTCGGCCGGGCTTGGGGAGTAGAACAACTCCCAGAACCCCATCAACCAGGTATCAAGCTACAACTTTTAAGTCTTTAAATTTGTTAGGTCAGCAAGATTTTCTTGGGGCATTTCGTTAAGTATTCTTTATCACTGATAAGTAAGCACCTTGATATAGTTTCACTACAGGCTGTCTTTGTGAGCTTCTCAACAGCATCAAGCATTGAGATACCAACATGTGATGGTATCCAGGAGGAAAATAACCTCAAATCTATTTTCTTTAGCACAAACATATATTCAATTATCACTTATTATTTTCTGGGTGATACTACTGTGTGTGTTTAATGCCAAGAGTGCAAGTTAGGTATTAGGTACGACTTAGAGTCCTGGAGGGGTGGGGGGGTGGGGGAGCCAGACACAACAATATATCACTTGGGGTATTGATACAAAGGTCTAGCAGTCTGGTTTGCCATTATTTAAACTTTAAAAAAATGTATATTTAAAAGTCAAACTATTTGGTGGGTCTTTAAGACATCGCGTAAATTGTTAAGTCGTCAGTCAATCTGCAGCTTATCTCATAAGTCTGGAGTCAAGAGGTACATTTGCAAGTCTTCAGTCAATCTGCAAGTTCAGGTAAAAGTCTCATGGTAAATCTATAGCTCGTAGGAGGCCTGGTCGACGACCGGGCCGCGGGGACGCTGAGCCCCGGAAGCACCTCAAGGTAACCGTAAGGTGCACCGGTAAATCACTTCAATTCCCTGCTAGTTACTTGGCATCTTTATGACTACAATGGTACCCTTGTAAATCACACGAGGCCTTTCAAAGTGATTTATTACTTCTCTGAACTCTGTAAATCAGGAGCTGAGCAGGTAGGTCCCTCTGTGATGCATTCTGTCGTGTTTGTAAGTCGCTTTTGAGTCTTCGAGTCTTGAAATTGCTTCCATTTGAAGCCTTTTTATGCTTTTCAAAAGGGCAACTGATGTCAGAATACCATCCGGTGTTTTGAAAGACCCAAAATAGATCAACCCTAGTTGTCTGGGACTCTTAAAAAAACATTACAGCTCAGAGTTAATTCGTTATATTCGCTTGCGTGACTCTTTGCGTTCTGTAGTTATCGGTAAATTGCTGAGCTGGAAACCACACCTATGTTAACCAGACCACTCACTAGAAAATGATGGAACGACGACGTTTCGGTCCGTCTTGGACCATTCTCAAGTCGACTTGAGAATGGTCCAGGACGGACCGAAACGTCGTCGTCCCTTCATATTTACCTCGGTCTCTGTACCGTCGAGGTATTTCAGGCTCTCCGTACCGTGCTTGAGTAAGGGCACTCGGGCTTCCGGTACCATCGAGCTTGGTACCTTGGTCTCTCCGTACCATGGAGTGAAGCGTGGCATTCCCAGTGCTTTACTGGGCACGCCAAGTATCTTGCTCTTTGGCGTGCCCAGCGATGCTAACATTTCCACGCAAGTTGTAACCCATGCACCCGTTACCCCCTCCAGTGGCAGCATCTCCAGTGGCCTCTCCAGTGGGGCAATTATCCCATCACACACTCCGGATGCCGAGGAACCTATACCCATCACTTCTCTTGGGATGCCGAAGTGCGGGGAGAAAATAATTTAATTGAAGGAGCGCGGTGCTTCGCCTAGAGTGCGAATGTTTATCGTCTGGGTACAGGTGGTGGTTGTCTCGGCCTCGTTGGTCTGACCTCCGGCGCCCTCTACACATACCTCCTGGTCACCCCCGACGCCCTTTCCACACCACCTCGTCACCTCCTGCACCTCACCTGACTCGGCAGGTGACCTCTGACCAGCGATCTCCTTCTCGACTTTACTGAGCGTTAATTTCGTACATCCAGACACTAGGTGCTGCCTTTCTGCATCCAGACACTAGGTGCTGCCTTCCTCCACCCAGACACTAGGTGCTGCCTTCCTCCACCCAGACACTAGGTGCTGCCTTCCTCCACCCAGACACTAGGTGCTGCCTTCCTCCACCCAGACACTAGGTGCTGCCTTCCTCCACCCAGACACTAGGTGCTGCCTTCCTCCACCCAGACACTAGGTGCTGCCTTCCTCCACCCAGACACTGGGTGCTGCCTTCCTCCACCCAGACACTGGGTGCTGCCTTTCTGCACCCAGACACTGGGTGCTGCCTTTCTCCACCCAGCCACTGGGTGCTGCCTTTCTCCACCCAGCCACTGGGTGCTGCCTTTCTCCACCCAGCCACTGGGTGCTGCATTCCTCCACCCAGACACCTACTGTGCACTGCCTTCGTTCACAGTACTTGTAACGTCCACATAACGCCAAGGGCTGGGATAGCAGGTTCACCAGACAAGAGAGAAGCAACAGCACCGAGTAATTGCAGGGTTGTCCATTGCAAGAGACTCTCTCCTGGTGGCCCAGCTCAACATTCCCAGTTACTCATCGGCATGATATTCATATCCGCAAATCATCCTCCCCGCCAGCCTGGGCGATGAATATAGGACTCACCTGCCTTTCCCTGCGGGTGGAGAGGGTCATGAAGATCACTGTGTTGAACGGTTCTTGCTGGGCTGACTAGGGAAGGTTGGCAGGAGGCAAGGGTCATCACCTCTTGCAACGCTGACGGAAGCCTGAGTCTCGCATCTGTTGCAACGCTGACGGAAGCCTGAGTCTCGCATCTGTTGCAACGCTGACGGAAGCCTGATTCTAGCATCTGTTGCAACGCTGACGGAAGCCTGATTCTAGCATCTGTTGCAACGCTGACGGAAGCCTGAGTCTCGCATCTGTTCCAACGCTGACGGAGTTCTGAGTCTCGCATCTGTTCCAACGCTGACGGAAGCCTGAGTCTCGCATCTGTTCCAACGCTGACGGAGGTCTGAGTCTAGCATCTGTTCCAACGCTGACGGAAGCCTGAGTCTCGCATCTGTTCCAACGCTGACGGAAGCCTGAGTCTCGCATCTGTTCCAACGCTGACGGAGGTCTGAATCTAGCATCTGTTCCAACGCTGACGGAAGCCTGAGTCTCGCATCTGTTCCAACGCTGACGGAAGCCTGAGTCTCGCATCTGTTCCAACGCTGACG
>NC_091198.1:10664169-10681669 GCF_040958095.1 Procambarus clarkii
CAAGCAGGAAAAATAGGGACAGTTATATTGTATGTTTGCAGGGAAGGATAGTTAAAGATAATGAGAGGAATAGAGATAATCAGACGAATAGTTGAAGATAATCAGACGGATAGTTAAAGATAACCAGACGTCACGATAAGAGCCCACGGCAGAGCCTTAATCTGCCTTAACCACCATCTCTGTATCCTGGAACAAATTCATAAATTCTGTAAATGTTAATTCACGAGAACCATTTATATATAATGTTAATGATGCCTTACACATTTATGCATGAATAATTCGCAAATTAAATTACATGATATGGCCGACAATTTATGTATCATGGTGTCTTTTTTCTTTAATGTGAATAATTGCATCTTTTGGGTTTTCTGAAAATATCCCAAAGTTTCTAGAACCCCAATATTTAATGTCTTCGTCGGTCAAATTTCTTACAGTGTCTTTACAGTTGTATAATGTGGATAGCTTTAAATGATAAGGAATAAAACCTTGATGAATAAAGAAAAACTATGAAGCAAATATATGATAGTGTTCGGGGAGGGGGGGAGGGGGGGGGAAATAGCCTAAGGTACTCTATCCTTTTGAGATGTATTTTTTTCTTGTCTCAATAAACAAACTTGAACTTGATAAGTGTTCAATTTTATTGGTTAAAATTGGCCTAAGTTTATATTGTTATAAACAATTCGTCTTATTTGTTTTATTGATGCTAGTTATCAAAATACCGTCAATCATGTTAATATTAGACGACCGGGGGAATATTATTATTCCCCCGGTCAATTAATATTAATTGTAAATCATTAATTGCAATTAATATTAATTGTAAATTGTGTTTTATGCTTAAGATATGTCACTGAATATGTTTAGGTGTGGGAAAATGTGCAGGTTGTTTACACACTGACACACTACACACACACACACACACACACACACACACACACACACACACACACACATACACACACACACACACACACATACACACACACACACACACACACACACACACACACACACACACACACAAATACAATCACACACACACACAAATATAATCACACACACACACAAATATAATCACACACACACACAAATATAATCACACACAAACACTTCTACACATACAACCACAAACATACCCACACAGACAAATACACCCACACATACATGCAAACATACACACATCAGGATATATGCATAAAAACTCTTACACAGGCACCACAATGGAAGTAAAGACAGACAGATACAATGAAAAAAGTTTAGGAAAAGTGGAATATACAGTGTTATGAGAGCAGGCGGGCTGTCCGCCTTGCTGACACGCGTGTGTGTGTTTGGTAGCTAAGCTACTCTTGCTCTCTCTTTTTTGTATTTATTTTTTTCCTGGCAGGAGGTGTAATTGACTTTGTATCCCGGCGGCCCAGAGGCCAGATGAAAGTGGGTAGTGAAAACCCTCTCTTGCCCAAGGAATACAGGACAGACTAACAGAGCGTGAACCAGGTGACTGAACCAGGTGACTGAACCAGGTGACTGAACCAGGTGACTGAACCAGGTGACTGAACCAGGTGACTGAACCAGGTGACTGAACCAGGTGACTGCTCTCCAGGTGACTGCTCCAGGTGACTGAACCAGGTGACTGAACCAGGTGACTGAACCAGGTGACTGAACCAGGTGACTGAACCAGGTGACTGAACCAGGTGACTGCTCCAAGGGATGTAGTTGCTTCTCACAATCTGAATTAAACTCATCTGTGCCCTAATCAACACAGTTCCCTGAAGGTGCCGACGCAACATTACCACTCTAAGACACGTTCCGTCACTGACAAGTTCAAACAGGCGCGCCGGGACGTCATTTTATGATGTTCTTCGAGTAAATAGACCTCAGAATTTCCAATCAGACGCACAGGTCAAACCAATATACGTCAGACACAGCTGTACCAAGAGACGTACACGGGACCATATGCGTCTAAGGACGACCATTTGTAAACCTTTAAGAGCAGGGCCCCGAGGTTCACCGACTAGTGACTGACAACTGATCCTGACGACTACGACTACTACGACGACGACGACGAAGGCAGGAAGACAGCAATTTTTTCTTCGTTTCGTGATTTCCGAAGGTTGACGGGAGATGAACATTAAAGGGAACATCTAAAAGGGGGATGGGAGGGAGAGAGTTATCAAGAAAAAGCGCCAAGCCAGTACGACTATATAGCACTTGGTCAGGATATAAGGATTTAGGATGGGACAAGGGGGGGGGGGGAGAAAAAAAAGGGGGGGTATTAAACCAAGAGCCAAGAGTGGGATTTGGTGGTGGGCGGTGGCCTGGCTATGAATCAATCAGCTGACCAATTAGCCTCTCTTGCCTTAACCATCATTCAACCAGCCGTGAGGGTTGACCGACCCCCCTCCCCCCCCCCCTGTACCCGGGGTCAAGGCTGCTAGCTGGGGGCAGCTGCATCAGTAGTCAGCGGCTATGTAGGTATTGGAGGGGGGAAGGGAGGGGGGAAGGGAGGGGGGAGGGGGAGGTTGCAGCTGCATTGGCAGTCAGGGCCATGCAGTTATTAGTTGGGGACGCTTGGGGGGGGGCTGCAACAGCAACATTAATTCAAATTCAATTAATAAAACATTATTCATAAATAGCTGTTCATTTATAATAAGAGTTTGTTTACAGGAAATGTCAAGTGTATTATTTGCACAAGAGAAAGTCACGATAAGAACATAAGGAGTAAAGGGAAGCCTCTCGCGGAAGCCCTGAAGCCCGGCGGGAAACATGAGTGCGTAAAGTTGTTGTTATAGATTCAGCTACTGTGGAACAACAAGTTCCAAGTAGCACGGGCTATGGTGAGCCCGTAGTGGACTTACCTGGCACAGGAGCGGGGCTGTAACTGGAGTTCGTGCGTAGGT
Source organism: Procambarus clarkii (assembly GCF_040958095.1). Classification (NCBI taxonomy): domain Eukaryota; kingdom Metazoa; phylum Arthropoda; class Malacostraca; order Decapoda; family Cambaridae; genus Procambarus; species Procambarus clarkii. The sequence continues at coordinate 10,667,064 of NC_091198.1, forward strand.
AAACCCCTCACAAACTGCCAAACCCCTCACAGTGTTCAAGAAAGAACTGGATAAGCACCTCCAAAGGATACCTGATCAACCAGGCTGTGACTCATACGTCAGGCTGCGAGCAGCCGCGTCCAACAGCCTGGTTGATCAGTCCAGCAACCAGGAGGCCTGGTCGATGACCGGGCCGCGGGGACGCTAAGCCCCGGAAGCACCTCAAGGTAACCTCAAGGTAAGGTAGAGGCAGGTGCCCTGGAATTTCAGCGAGGATCTTGTGAAAGCAAACCAACTATTTACACACAGAAATGACAATAGCGCGATGCATCAAATGAACAAATGCACAGCGTCTGGGATGCTCTCGGACGTAGGTTCGAATCCTCGTCACGGCCCTTGTGGATGTGTTCAAACCAACTATATAAGTCGCCTTCCTTTCTGGGAATGTCAAAGGACACGAAAAACATTATTGGCAGAATGAAAGTTTGTTCAAATGGAAGTCAGAATGATTGAAATATAAGACTATTACACTTTTGAAGAATAATATTTGATTTCTTAGCTCTTTACACCTGTAACAATCATCTGTTATTTATATTCAATTATAAACTAATTAACGCTGGCAGTTTTAATCTTTAAAACAAACAGGAGTAAAAATAATTAAGAAATGTAACATTTTTGTATTTCACGCCTCGAAACATTTGACCAAAATGAGTGTTATAAAATATCGAACATTTGTGTTGTTTTTGTGTTGTTTGGGGGCGGGTGCAGTGATGGTGTCAGTCATCAGTGAGTGGGCACACACACACACACGCACACGTACACACGCACACGCACACGCACACGTACACACACACACGCACACGCACACACGCACACGTACACGCACACGCGCACACACACACACACACACACACACGCACACGCACACGCACACGCACACGCACGCACGCACACACACACACACACACACACACACACACACACACACACACCAGTCGCAGGAGTTGTGGGGATGACAATCATCAACTGTAACTGTAGCTATGAAGACCACTGCTAACTCGGGGTACAAGTGCCGAAGGTGGCAAGACATTATGCAGATTTCTATGTCAGGACAAAGCTGAAGAAGAACTTGTAACGAAGCCACTCCATCCACTACTCCGCCTCTCTACCCCCTCAACCTGCCCCTCCACCCCCCCACACACTGCTCCTCCACACACCCCACACACTGCCCCCCCTCCACCCCACAGACACTCAACAAAGCCTCACAAGCAGTCTTGCCGCGCTTGGCTGACGGACCGTTGCAAACTGTTTTAATTTGAAACTTGTGAGAGCGACTCCGCTGACACCTTGAGTGCCGCGCTCTGCCCCCTTCAAGTACTGCCTCCACCTCTTCCTCCACTGCCCGCAGCTTTCTCCGCCACCAGGTACATCCTCCTCGGACTCCTCAAGACGAGCCTCTTCCCTTTCATCATCATCATCCCCCGAACTGTGTCCGCTAAGTCAGTCCACACATCGTGTAATCTTATAACGATTTAACATTCACCTGGGCTGTTGGAGACCCGACCCCACCCGTGAGAATGGCGGCCCCTTGAACTATATCCCCGTCCTCATCAAGGTCGGTTTATCCCAATCCCGTGGCGTTATCTAATTGGCTCTGATATCAGGGACAGAAGATGCCAACCAATCACGACATGGGACGCTGGTTAATCGGGAGAGTTGCTGTTTGGTTGAACGAGGCCGAAGTTCAGCCATTTGTCTGACCTGGAGTGGTGGATGATCCACGTTATTGGTTGTCTGGAAGATCGCCTCGTTTGTCTTAGGAATGACACGCTGAGGTGGTCCAGACTGGCGCATCTGGACCACCTAATGGACCAGACAACTGCTATTTCTCAACCAACAACATCCGCTCCGGTGCCAGGTAAGTCCACTACGGGCTCACCATAGCCCGTGCTACTTGCCCCGCTCCTGTGCCAGGTAAGTCCACTACGGGCTCACCATAGCCCGTGCTACTTGCCCCGCTCCTGTGCCAGGTAAGTCCACTACGGGCTCACCATAGCCGTGCTACTTGCCCCGCTCCTGTGCCAGGTAAGTCCACTACGGGCTCACCATAGCCGTGCTACTTGCCCCGCTCCTGTGCCAGGTAAGTCCACTACGGGCTCACCATAGCCCGTGCTACTTGGAACTTGTTCCGAGTAGCTGAATCTATAACAACAACAACAACATGCTATCTCACTGCTCTTCCCTTTAAACAGCTTCATCACTGCTTTTCCCTTTAAACCACTTCCTCACTTCTCTTCTCTCTCCTCTACTCTCCACTGTGTCTGTGGCCTCTCCTCTCCTCCACCTGTCTCTATTCATCCTTCTACAAGTCCCCTCCGTGACATCCTTGATCCTAAGCTTCGGTGAGTCCCTGGAATGTCATACTATCCTGAACTGTTCAAACTAAAATATGTTTATTATCCAGCTGAACCTTCACGCATAACTGTGAATGACAAGATTCGTGTCTTCTGAATCGTGCGTGTTTTAGTTCGGCTCTCGTTTGTTGGTCAGGCACGTGTCGCAGGCACCTGCTACACCAAGGGCAGACATGACAGACCACCTACAGGCTCACGGACCTGTATACCAGTTGACTGACGATTGGAAGTTGGGACCAAAGAGCCGAAGCTCAACCTCCCTGCAAGAGCAACTAGGCGAGTACACCCCCCTCTCACACACACACACACACACACACACACACACACACACACACACACACACACACACACACACACACACACGCACACGCACACGCACACGCACACGCACACTGTCTTTTCGTGGTCTGCGCCAATTTCCTGGCCAATTTGTTATATAATTTACGTAAATCGTAGCCATTTACAGGGCAAACTTCCTGGTGCATCCAGCGCCTCCTGCCTCACGTATGCCAGCAGATCTCCTCAATCTCAGACTCGCGCTTCATCGTCTACACCAATAATTCCACCATTTTGACCATGGCGGAACCTCTTAAATGTTCTGTTCATATACTGAGGAACCCTCTCTGTATCTATTATATATATATATATATATATATATATATATATATATATATATATATATATATATATATATATATATATATATATTATATATAGTATACTTTTGGTAGCAGTGTTTCTTGCAAACATATGTTGTTAAATATGACCGAAAAAGTGAGAGTAATAATTCTAACACGAATTTTCTCAGAATTATTTCAGAATTTTCAGTTAGAATTATTAATCTCACTTTTTCGGTTATATTTAACAACATATGCTTGCAAGAAAGACTGCTACCAAAGTATACTATTTTATATATATATATATATATATATATATATATATATATATATATATATATATATATATATATATATAATTTCGTCAGGGTAAAAGGAGCTTTGAACACACGCTCTCCAACATGAGAGATGAGTGCTCTACCGACTGTGCCATGGGCTGGCCACAATAAGGAAGGATTTCAAGAGGCACCAAACCGCTGCCCAAACTGAAACTTTATAAACCTTCCCCTAAGCTGCCACTTGAGAACACAAGAATTAGGTGATCCATAGCCGCCTAAGTGGGTGAGGGAACGCCTAATTCAGTTGATGGTTCACCTTCCTTTTAATCATGTCTTTTATATATAGAGCATCTATTATTGAATAGGGCTTTGTCTTTCTCTTTATTAGCGAGTTTTCCGTCAACCTGCATCTAACAGGAGCTGTTTGTGTAGGCGCGGTAGGCCTGCATACGCCTTGACAACACTCCTCTTGTTCCTATCAGGGTCCCGTCTCCTCTTAGCATTAGAGAACATTCCTTAATGTTGGTTTCCTTAGTGTTGACTGCAGTGTGAAAGCCGTCATTGTTCCCGGGGTGGTTACACATCAAGGAAAGGCGACTTACATCCACTCTCAATCTCATAAGTGAACTTCGCTCGAATGGATCCTTATAAGACACAACAAGTGATCAATACCTGGTACCTGTAGGAATATGGTGTCTACTGTTTACACTCTGCTCCAGATTCGTGTCAACATGGACCCCACTGCTGGGGGATACATGTGGACCTCACTGCCGGGGGATACATGTGGACCTCACTGCCGGGGGATACATGTGGACCTCACTGCCGGGGGATACATGTGGACCCCACTGCCGGGGGATACATGTGGACCTCACTGCCGGGGGATACATGTGGACCTCACTGCTGGGGGATACATGTGGACCCCTCTGCTGGGGGATACATGTGGACCCCACTGCCGGGGGATACATGTGGACCTCACTGCTGGGGGATACATGTGGACCCTTCTGCTGGGGGATACATGTGGACCCCACTGCCGGGGGATACATGTGGACCTCACTGCTGGGGGATACATGTGGACCCCTCTGCTGGGGGATACATGTGGACCTCACTGCTGGGGGATACATGTAGACCTCACTGCTGGGGGATACATGTGGACCCCATTGCCGGGGGATACATGTAGACCCCACTGCCGGAGGATACATGCGGATCTCACTGCCGGAAATACAGGGTGTCCGCCTACCACACACACACACTCCGTCTTTCCCAAGCAAAAAAAAATACTGAATGATGCATAAGTTTAACTGATGACGCGGCCGTTACGTGGAACAAGTGAAGACTAAGGAAGCGTATAGTCCCCTCCGACTTGTTTACAAAGTTGGCGGGAGTTAGCGGGTCTCCTGCTCCTGCTGCTGCCGGAAAGCGGTAATTTGCAACGAAATGATCATTTATGAGTTCTTTGCCTGAATGTCTGCACAGGCGTGTGTGGTGGTCATGTCCGGCCGGCCAGAAGCGGTACACAGCTTCGCCACACAAGCGGTACCACGGCCTAGCTACAGGTGCGGTACCGCGACATGGCCACAGATGCGGTACCGCGACTTGGCCACAGATGCGGTACCGCGACTTGGCCACAGATGCGGTACCAAGTACTGTCAATATTAATGAGGTACCAGGCTTCGACTACGCTATTGGTACTGGTAATGGCTCGAAAGAACCTCCACTTACGGCCTATTCATTTCCGTGTCACCTTTAGGATGACTTAATCTTTATTACTCACCATCTGCAGTCCTGCTCTTGGATTGGACTGGCGGGTACACGAACCCCATCCCCCAGATCTCCAGTATCAGCTATTGATACAGATAATGGCTCCAAAGAGCCTCCACTTACGGGCTCACCATAGCCCGTGCTACTTGGAACTTTTTAGTTCTAAGTAGCTGAATCTAAAACAACAAAGCAACAGCTTCGACTACTAATGGTGCTGGGGCCCTACCACCACGAGTAGGGGGCTCCATGTGCCCGGATAATACTGCAGTTCTCACAAATGAAAGAGAAAGGGTCTAGTCAGCAAATGCGCGTCGTGTGTGAAGTTCTTTTGTTTTGTTTTGTTTTAATTCATAGACAGGACGGGTGACGGTTGGATTAATGAGCAGTTGGCCACTGTTTATGAGGACGGCCTGCAGGTGTCTCTGTGGGATGGACTGCTGCCTTAATGCTTCCAGCGCGTTGCACCATCGTCACACCGCCTCACTAGACTCTGCATGGTGCTTCACTAACACACAGTGTGCTACCCCCTCACCCCAGGCACCAGCCGTCACCCTTGAAGGCTCACATTGTCTCCCCTCATGAGTGTGAGCTCCGGCAATACTCGTCCCTGTCAGCGCCCTCACATACACCAGCCACCACTTCATCATACCTGCCCAAGTGCGGTCTGCACTCTCCTAATATTTAAAAAAACACTGAAAACCTTTTTCATTCTCATCCCACGGTCGTGGTGGGTTCCCATTTCGTCTTGGCCTCTTGAAGCAAAACCTATTTCTCGTCTCCGGCGCGAACTCACGACCCAAGGGATGTCTTGCTTCGCTTCCCAGACTCTCGTAAACTCTCTGATATGGTTTTCAGGAGATTTATCTTTATCTTTATATTTACAATGAATTAGTGAGACAAATGTGTATCAGTGATCCTACTCAAATCGCCCTTTAATTGATCAAAAATGGATCTAAGTTCATGGATCTTTAATTGATAGATCAATTAAAGAGCGATTTGAGTAGGATCACTGATACAAATTTGTCTCACTAATTCATTGTAAATTATACATATATGTCCAATACTTGTCCTGTAAATCACTCCTTCTGAAGAATATAATAATATGCGAAAGTACTTAAGGAAATTCCTGTTTCAATTCTTCCTCCGTGATCTGACACTGTCACATTTTTAATCACGTCTTTATTTTTCGTGATTTACACACACACACACACACACACACATATATATATATATATATATATATATATATATATATATATATATATATATATATATATATATATATATATATATATATATATGTGTGTGTGTGTGTGTGTGTGTGTGTGTGAACAGGTTCACTGTTTGTTTGAACGTTTGTTTCACTGAACGTGTTTACACTGAACGTGTAAACACGTTTACACATGTTTACAGTGTCGTTAAACACTAGAGGGTCCAGGGTCGTCAACCCAACTTGACGCTCATGGGAACGAGATTGATTTGGTGACTAATGGCAGGCCATCTTGTGAGCGCCGGCAGACACGCATCCACGATTTTGTTATTGTTGTGAAGTAAAAAAAAAAGGTCTGAAACTTATAGCTCTAGCGCCTTAACTGCCTTGCCGATTTCGATAATAATATGTCATAAAAGGATGATGTATCTATGAGAGAATGTGATGGTAATGGCGTTGGGATTGAACTCACGTTCCTGGACCGCCCAGTAACTCCCACTACTGATCAACCTGTCCTATCAACCCATAAATCGCATTTTGAACGCTATGGTCACAACGTACAAAGTACAATGATAAGTGGCGGATAAGTGACGTTTTCTATGCGTGGGTAAGTGCTTCCCCGGCAGGTCGGGCAGCACCAGGGGCCAGATTCACGAAAGCACTTACGCAAGCACTTACGAACGTGTACATCTTTCCTCAATCTTTGACGACTTTGGTTACATTTATTAAACAGTTTACAAGCATGAAAACTATCCATTCAACTGTTGCTATTGTTATCAACAGCTTCCTGGTGCTTCAGAGCTCATTAACTGTTTAATAATTGGAAACAAAGCCGCCAAAGATTGAGAAAAGATGGACAGGTTCGTAAGTGCTTGCGTAAGTTCTTTCGTGAATCTGGCCCCAGGTCTCCACCAGGTGATTGCAGCACCAGGTCCACCAGGTGATTGAAGCACCAGGTCTCCACCAAGTGGTTGCTGCACCAGGTCCACCAGGTGGTTGCTGCACCAGGTCCACCAGGTGGTTGCTGCACCAGGTCCACCAGGTGATTGCTGCACCAGGTCCACCAGGTGGTTGCAGCACCAGGTCCACCAGGTGATTGCAGCACCAGGTCTCCACCAGGTGATTGCAGCACCAGGTCCACCAGGTGGTTGCTGCACCAGGTCCACCAGGTGGTTGCTGCACCAGGTCCACCAGGTGATTGCTGCACCAGGTCCACCAGGTGGTTGCAGCACCAGGTCCACCAGGTGGTTGCTGCACCAGGTCCACCAGGTGGTTGCTGCACCAGGTCCACCAGGTGATTGCTGCACCAGGTCCACCAGGTGGTTGCAGCACCAGGTCTCCACCAGGTGATTGCAGCACCAGGTCTCCACCAGGTGATTGCAGCACCAGGTCTCCACCAGGTGATTGCAGCACCAGGTCTCCACCAGGTTACCTCAATGCTCAGCACTTGTTCACTCCTATAATTTATCCATCTGGTTCTCACTCTCGTAAAACAGACAGGGAAAAAAAAAGGTATTTTTTATTCCCCAAACCTGTTTCACATAATTTGGCTAGTTCCTTTCACGTCTGCGAGCTCATCCATCGCGGGGTGCTCGTCTTCACCGCCGTCTGAGCGCCAGTTAAGCACTGCTTTTGGGCAGTTGCTTTTGCTGGCGAATTGAGCATCTCGTCTCCGCCCCTCCTCCCACACGTGCAATGCGTGGGAGAAGAGGCGCCTCCCATCCACAATAAGGATAATACAGGGTTGGAGAAAGGTGATATATATATGTTTGGGCTAGTCGGCACGAGGCTCTGAATTGCAGGGTAGTTAAGAGATCTGTTTAGTTTGCCAAAGTTTTTTTTCGGACCGTGTATAGGACAAGGCTGAGCACATTAGCAAATCAAATTAACATTTAACGCGAAACTGAAGGGGTACCATATCAACCTTAAACTTTATTGTAGGTATAAAGAAATAGGTAATAGTACCTATATGCTTACAGCCCATTGAGAACCCTGCAAACAAAATATAAAATCTTAAAGCTTTCTACCTGTGATGGGAATTACAGCAAACAAATTCTTAAGTAACACACAGTGTAACACTCACACGGCGACATTAGTAACCAGAATTATACCTGGCGGACCCTCACAGACGTTTAACTGACTCCTGAGTGACCCGCGCCTGACCCTTGGGGCTGACCCCACTTGACTTCCCCACTGACCTAAGAATACACCACGACTACCACAAAAAAAAACTTAAGACCTTAGCTGGTCAGATAACAGATGAGAAGCTGGCCCCCCTTGAGTACCATACCATCTCCCTGACCCCTGTGTGACCCCCTGAGTGACCTGAGGGCAGCGGGGAGAAAAATAGTGTTCCATTCCCCCGCCACCCATCCCCTGGAGGAGCCTGGGCGAGCCTAGCCAGCACAGTCCACTCTTACTTTCCCATGCCGTAAGTCAGGCTCAGATCGTCAACAATTAGGTGTGCATGGTATTATCTCAGCCGTCAGGGAGGTGGCCGGTCACGCACGACCACGCTGGAGACGTCAAGGGGGTGGTGAAGGGGGGGGGGGGTAAGGGGGTTAAGGGGGGGTTGGAGTTAAGAGTTAAGGGCTGAGCCCTGAGCAACAGAGCTCCGGAGAACAGAGCTCCAGGCACGGACAAGGATATGGGAGGCGGCAGTGGGGTTCGCCAAGACATTAACAATGTTTTAAACCTCCTTGAGCGATATAACAAAAACAAAATAATGCTCCATAGCATTACCATGTCGATGTAACATGCTCCACGCGCCTTATCGCCGGCCGTGACCAAGCCTGCCGGTGAACATCAAAAAACATCAAATATATAATCGAGTTTGTAAAAATAAAAAGAGGGAAAACAAAAATGATAAAATCCCCGCCGAAGAACAGGAATAAGGAGGAGGAGGAGGAGGAGGACGGGTGGTTGGAGACTCGTGAAATATTAGACGCAGGCGGCGGGCCGACCAGGTCGGGCCCCGGCAGCGTGTACATCGCCAAATGCGTGAGGGAATCACAACCAGATTTTCATTGTGAGCATCGTGTTGCGTGTCACCGTGATGAATGGCGACCACTCGGCTTACACCGCAGCCAAGACCATGAAAGCAAATGGTAGATGATCAACGCAATAAATCTTTTCTGAAAGGACTGAAGAGCACCGTAAATAACGAGGCGAATAAAATCTCGTACACTATGAATGCACCAGTTTAACGATGCAAGCAACAGAAATAATAGAAAATAAAATCAAGAGTGATTTATCAAGAACATTTTCCAGCTATTGGCCCGGGTCATAATGTTCCACGTGTAATGCCTCGTTCTCTTCGTCATCTGGTTCTTAACCAACCACAAGGGTCAATACTTCCTGACTAAGCATGGGACCAGTGGCGCCGGCGCCAGGAGAGTCAAGTGGTGGATGTGAAGATCGCTCATATTGGCTCCGCGTAGAGTCATTATTCCTCTATCATTATTGGAGATTTCAACGCGACAACAAGTAGGGATCCTATGCACGTCTGCGCGTCTTGGCCTTACTCTATCCTATTGTTTACTGGAAAACTATGGATCAGTAGTGCCAGCTGAGCCGATGACCCAGGTGCCGTGGGTCCAGAAGGTGCCATTGCGCAGCGAAAGAACTTCAGCGTCCATATACAGGCGGGAACATCGTGCAACACAAGTCTTGATAGCTAGGTTTCGCCCGGAGACGCCAAGTGCTAATAACACAGCTGTTGGCGTAGTGGATAGAAACCATCCTCCCGTCCGCCCCAATGAGAACACCCCCCCCCCGCCCCCACTGGATTGAGCCCCTCTTCATTCATCAGGAACTGAAAGACATGGCTGGAAATCAATTAGTGGATCATGTTCTGGGAACAGCAGAGGCAAGAATGAAGATGAGCTGTGGGAAGGAAGGACTCTAACGTCAGAGTGTGTGTGAGTTATATCATCCAGTGGAAACACAAAACAGGCTCCGACTGCGGAACTGATGCATTGTTCAAAACCCCGACCTGACGCTTGGCTTCCACTCGAGAGCCCACCTGACGCTTGGCTTCCACTCGGGAGCCCACCTGACGCTTGGCTTCCACTCGGGAGCCCACCTGACACTTGGCTTCCACTCGGGAGCCCACCTGACACTTGGCTTCCACTCGGGAGCCCACCTGACATTTGGCTTCCACTCGGGAGCCCACCTGACACTTGGCTTCCACTCGGGAGCCCACCTGACGCTTGGCTTCCACTCGGGAGCCCACCTGACACTTGGCTTCCACTCGGGAGCCCACCTGACACTTGGCTTCCACTCGGGAGCCCACCTGACACTTGGCTTCCACTCGGGAGCCCACCTGACACTTGGCTTCCACTCGGGAGCCCACCTGACACTTGGCTTCCACTCGGGAGCCCACCTGACACTTGGCTTCCACTCGGGAGCCCACCTGACGCTTGGCTTCCACTCGGGAGCCCACCTGACGCTTGGCTTCCACTCGGGAGCCCACCTGACGCTTGGCTTCCACTCGGGAGCCCACCTGACACTTGGCTTCCACTCGGGAGCCCACCTGACACTTGGCTTCCACTCGGGAGCCCACCTGACACTTGGCTTCCACTCGGGAGCCCACCTGACACTTGGCTTCCACTCGGGAGCCCACCTGGCACTTGGCTTCCACTCGGGAGCCCACCTGGCACTCGGGGACCAACTTGATGGCAATGGTGTTAGGTTCAAGTCCCATAACCTGGCATCACACCTTAGTTTTCTTACTGTTTTTTGGCGTCTTGTGAGAATCTTTAGTATTTTTCAGTGTTCTTCGTGTACTGTGAGTGGGTTCCACGTTAGTGCTGGCTACTGTTGGAATGCTCTCACCTTAAGCTACATATAATGCAGACGATGAGTCGCAATAACGTGGCTGAAGTATGTTGACCAGACCACACACTAGAAGGTGAAGGGACGACGACGTTTCGGTCCGTCCTGGACCATTCTCAAGTCGATCTAGCTACATATAATGTTCTAAGCTGCTACTACTTCAGATTTCTACGGACCATGCATACGTTTACCAGGGTCATGATTCATCAGCTTACGAAGTTGATGAATCTTCGAAGCTGATCACTAAGATGATTATTGTTATAAACAACCCCGTAGTGCTTCGCAGCTCATTAACTGGTTAACAAATGTAAACAAAGCCTCAATGATTGAGGAAAGATGTAGAGGTTTCGTAAGTGGTCGCATGTAAGTTTTAATGACTCCTAGCGACCCGATTTGTAGATGCTTACGGTCACCTGATTTATGTGCACCTCCGGAAGGATATTTATTATGTGCACGTCTAGGCCTCCCTTATCTGTAGGCCGTAGACACCTTGTCCTCAAGCTGACGTCTTTTGGATATTCTACTTAGTTATTGACGTTCCTTTTGCATTTTCTGGGATTGAACTCCATTAGCCACGTCAAATCGTTCTTGTAGCTTTTTGATGTCATTTTGCAGTATTCTGAAGTCTTCCTTTTATGCATTCATAGTACTTAGATAGAGGGTATACTAATTATCTTGTATGATAATCAGTGTATTCATTCATATACTGATACTGTGTGAATGAAGGAATTCCCAGTTAATATACATTTAATACCCACAGTTAATATCCACTTAATAATCTCACATCGTTAATCGATGTTTTGGCGGATGGTTCTTTGTGTAGTTGGGTATATAATCCCGAACTCTTTTATCATTCTTCTGTACTTCCTCGATAATGTGTTGAAACACGAAAACGTTCGCAACTTTCGTTTCAATTTCCTAGTGGATACTTACGCATAATTATATAATATATATATATATATATATATATATATATATATATATATATATATATATATATATATATATATATATATATATATATATATATATATATATATGTGTGTGTGTGTGTGTGTGTGGAGGAGTGTGTGAGTGTATTCACCTAGTTGTGCTTGCGGGAGTTGAGCTGTGCTCTTTTGGCCCGCCTCTCAACTGTGCGTGCGTGCGTGCGCGCGCGCGTGTGTGTGTGTGTGTGTGTGTGTGTGTGTGTGTGTGTGTGTGTGTGTGTGTGTGTGTGTGTGTGTGTGTGTGTGTGTGTGCGTGTGCGCGCGCGCGCTGACTAGTAAGGGAAGGGGTGTGTCGAACCAGCCTCCAGTGTTTGTACATTGTGTACGACCAGAATGGTGCCACGACAGCCGATTGGAGCAGGCTACAACCCTCCCAACAGGGCAGGCAGCTCACTACCCCCGGCACGGTCCACGACCCACCAGAGACGTAACTGTCTTAGTTCAGCAACCTACATTTTCCGAAATCACTAGGTCACGAGAGGGCGCTCCAGTGGAGCCTCCTCCCACAGGATTCTGGGTTAGTCAACCTTGGCATTAGGGGAGAGCAGGCTCCCCCCCCCCCCACCCATGCAACTCCCTCAGGGACACGGCCTGCATCCCCTTCAGGGCTTCAAGCTATTAACAGTAGACATCTCCATTGTAACAAGACATGGATCCACACGCACCTCTACTGCTGCTGCTGCTGCTCCTAGTGGAAGAATCAGGGGTCTCCATCAGAGGGAATTGTGGATACGCCCGGAGGGGTTCCTATAGGCTGCTGATGATGATGATGGAGCCTCCTGTGTTCCCTCTCGAGATGTATCTTCCACCTCTAGATAACTTTAGGTGGGTGTCCCATGATCACCACTAGGGAGCACGGGGTAGGGAGCACGAGGGCTCCACGCTACTATAGGTGTGGGCCTCGAGGACATTAGAGGCAGGAGTGTGACCACAAGTGTCCGGGCCCCCCAAAACTACTGCCTGTGACAATATCAAAGACGGAATCCAGGCTTTCGTCTTTTGACGGAATGTCTGTGTCGATTTCTTCCGATAAAAAATAAGAATTCAAAATGGAAGCCCAGAAGCAGCGTCACAGTTATGTAATATATCATAAATAATTAATTATAACTTTATCACATTAGGGTCTGATATCTTTGCTATCAGGTCCCCCCGAGGTCTATACTGATAAAAGAACACAACCCTCAATAAAAAGCGAGATTGTGATAGGAAATCATTTCGATTAAGTTAGTAGAATACGCTACAAATCATAGATACTTGATCCTTCGATAATTTAGAAAATATTGAACATTTGTTGCAATCTTCACGTTACGGGGGTAAAAAAAATAACTTTTAAAATTCGTTTCAATGTGTTTTTATGAAGATCTTTTTGTGGGTAACAGATCAATATTTTATTAAGCAATATTTGCAAACTCCTTCATGCAGAATAATCAGCAAATTAGCCACGAAGTCAAGAGGAGAATGGACGGCAGAGCGAGTCGTGACCACTGCCCTTCTTCGCCGGACTGATTGTTGAATGATAATGTACATAAGTTTTACCACGAAATATTTGTCGTGACTTTATCTTATAGTTAAGTTTACACTGATTTCATTAAAAATGTTAGGGTTAAGTTTACGCTGATTTCATCAAAGATTTTAGAGTTAAGTTTACATTGATTTCACTAAAAAAATTTAGAGTTAAGTTTACATTAATTTCATCAAAGATTTTATAGTTTACATTAATTTCATCAAAGATTTTATAGTTTACATTAATTTCATTAAAGATTTTATAGTTAAGTTTACATTGATTACATCAAAGATTCTAGAGTTAAGTTTACGTTAATTTCATCATTAAAGATTTTCAAGAACATAATGCCTGAAGCAACGTTGCTCAGCAACTGAAAGTGAAACATGGTTCGTTCTTCACCCTTGAGTATGACCTGAGGCAGGGCCGCCTGGTTCAGGTAGTGACGTGTCTCCTGAGAGTACTCTATTCCTTTCCTATAATATGAGAATGACCTTGCAGAAGATATAGCGACGCCGCTCTATCAATGTTTAAATATCATGGGCAAGGTTCTGAGGAGGAGGAGTGCAAGAAGCTATGAGAATGTTGCGTAGGTGGATATTTGAAGTAAATTACAGTAAATGCAAGATTATCACTGGGGGGAAAAAATGGCGGAGCGAAGGCCCCATTTCGAAGGGAAACTGCTCCAAGGATCGGGAGAGAGAGAGAGAGAAAGATAGGGAAAGAAAGATAAATATATGTAGCAGATATGATAGGGAAAAATTAGTCGGGAGTAGCGCGCGCGCGCGCACACACGCATACACACACACACACACACACACACACACACACACACACACACACACACACACACACACACACACACACACACACACACACACACACACATAGTATATATATAAATCTGCAATAGATCTCCTCTTCGTGGGAGAGGAAATTCTTCAGGAGTCAGAAAAAGAAAGACTTGGGGGTTGATATCACGCCAGACCTGTCTCCTGCAGCCCATATCAAGAGAATAACATCA
>NC_091198.1:10686669-10699169 GCF_040958095.1 Procambarus clarkii
AAGTCACCAGTGGAGTCCCACAGGGCTCTGTACTCGGACCTATCTTGTTTCTGATATACGTAAATGATCTCCCGGAGGGTATAGACTCATTCCTCTCAGTGTTTTCTGATGATGCCAAAATTATGAGAAGGATCAAGACAGAGAAGGGCTGCTTGAGGCTTCAAGAAGACCTGGACAAACTGAAGGAATGGTCAATCAAATGGTTGTTAGAGTTTAACCCAAGCAAATGTAATGTAATGCAGATAGGTGTAGGAAGCAGGAGGCCAGATACAAGGCATCATTTGGGAGATGAAACTCTTCAAGAGTCAGTGAGAAAGACTTAGGGATTGATATCACGCCAGACCTGTCCCCTAAAGTCCATATCAAGAGAATAACACCAGCGGCATATGCCAGGTTGGGCACCATAAGAACGGCATTTAGAATCTTGTGTAGGGAATCATTCAGACCCAATCGTGGAGTATGCAGCACCAGCATGGAGTCCATATCTAATCAAACATAAGACTAAACTGGAAAAGATTCAAAGGTTTGCAAGCAGACTAATACCCGAACTGAGGGGTATGAGCTACTAGGAGAGACTACGGGAATTAAACCTCACGGAACTGGAAGACAGAAGAGTTAGACGAGACATGATCACCACATACAAGATTCTCAAAGGAATTGATAGGGTAGATACAGACAGGCTATTTAACACAAGGGGCACACGTACTAGGGGACACAGGTGGAAATTGAGTGCCCAAACGAGCCACAGATATGTTAGAAAGAACTTTTTTTTTAGTGTCAGAGTAGTTGACAAATGGAATGCATTAGGAAGTGATGTGGTGGAGACTGACTCCATACACAGTTTCAAGTGTAGATGTGATAGAGCCCAGTAGGCTCAGGAACCTGTACATCAGTTGATTGACAGTTGAGAGGCGGGACCAAAGAACCAAAGCTCAACCCCCGCAAGCACAACTGAGTACACACACGCTGGAAGTAAATTCCAATAATGTGTATACTTTATCTTAGTAAACGCCAGAAATGTGTATGAAATACGTATGTGAGAATGCACCAATGTGTATTCTAGAGTATGAATAAAGAGTGTGAGTGTGTGAGTGTGTGTGAGTGTGTGTGTGTGTGTGTGTGTGTGTGTGTGTGTGAGTGTGTGTGTGTGTGTGTGTGTGTGTGTGTGTGTGTGTGTGTGTGTGTGTGTGTGTGTGTGTGTGTGTGTGTGTGAGTGTGTGTGTGTGTGTGTGTGTGTGTTGCGTGCGCGTGTGTTGCGTGCGTGCCAAGCCAGAAGGGCCAATGGAGGCGCACTCAACACACTCCTGGTTCCCAGAGACAGGTGCCCCGACCTCTCTCACTCTTTCTAAACCCTTGCCTTTCTCTTTTCATCTGTACTTTCTCTTCTGCCTGTTTCTCATATATCTCTCTCACCCTTCGTCCCTCAGCACGCACTCACTCACTCACTCACTCACTCACTCACTCACTCACTCACTCACTCACTCACTCACTCACTCACTCTCTCTCTCTCTCTCCCTTTACCTTTATGAACATGAAGGTGGTTTCTGTTGGTCGTCTGTCACATGTCTTCCATACATCTTAGACCACACCACCGTCACCTGAAGTAAAAAAAAAAACACCTGAAGGACCAACATGTGACAAAATCAATAAGGACCAGACAATGGCTGCCGAAGTACTTTATCACTCGTTACCTAAAATTCTCAATAAAACATTCAAGACTGGAAACCTCCAAGAAATCTGGAAGCCACTAAATCCCAGACCAGCGTCAAGTGACAAGTATTCCGTGTAATGTGATGTAAAAATAAGTAATCAGATTGAACAAATGATTCACCTGAAGAGGATTAACTTGTAACGAAAAGGTTGCAGGGATTTGTGACAAAGTTACTAATGTACTACAGGGAAAAAAAAGGAAAGCTGTTGGCTTGTATTTTCCTCGTGAGAGGTTGGTGTGCAAGAGGGAGAAGCTAGGGTAAGAGGAACGAACTTGAACTGCGTAAGAAAATACGTGATGGACAGAGCTGGAGGAACGTAATAAATGTGATGTTTTAAGCGTCAGTCCTGCGATCATAACTATTCCTAATTTACATGAATGATCAGCCCCGAGGAAAGGGAATTATCAGGGGGAAAGCGCCAAGCCATTACGACTATATAGCACTGGGAAGGGGGTCAGAATAAGGATTAGGGATGGGACGGGGAGGGTATGGAATGGTGCCCAACCACTTGGACGGTCGGGGATTGAACAGCGACCTGCATGGAGCGAGACCGTCGCTCTACCTAGTTCAGCCCAAGTGGTTGGACCAGCCCCGAGGGAGTGAGATCGTACATGTAATTGTTTACAGATAACGAAAAATCTATCTTTTTTTTTTGTATTGCTGTCACCGGAGGTGGGTAGTTTATTGTGCACCTCATACTCATCCTGGGAGTAGCAGCGCAAAAAAAGGATGGCACAAAAGGTTCTATCATTACTTAGAAACACTCTGCACACCTTATAAACACATTGACCCCCCCCCCTCCCCCATAGACTTCTCACACTGCAATTTCTGTGTCTTAATAATATATTATTACACAGTGAGGGTTGTCAACTCTTAATTAATGATACCATAGTTTTAAAATTGATTTTAAGAGGATAATAGTTGAGTTGTTGTTTATGATGCATGATGAAGTTTATGATGAAGTTAAGACGCGACCATTCGACACACGTGTCATGTATCTACTAGAAGGCGAAATATGGATACAGTGCAAGTATTTCAGATATTTTATCATTTGCAATAAAATGATTTGCCATTTCATGCAGCTCAAGCTTAGTTTTAGCTCTACGTGACTCAGTTTTTACACAGTGTAAAACGCAGTGTTGTAGTGTGTGTTCCTGTCTGTGTCACTCACTTCACTACATCCAGGTCAGTAAGGGATGTGAACACCCAGGAGACTACAGGAAACTGCAGGTATAACTTGACTAACTTCACGAGTGGGAAGACACATGGCTGCTAAAGTTCAATCCCAACAAGTGTAATGTAATGAAAATGGGGGGGGGAGAGAGAGAGAGAGAGAGAGAGAGAGAGAGAGAGAGAGAGAGAGAGAGAGAGAGAGAGGGGCCTCCTCCCACTCCTGCTACCGAAGGAGGAGGAGGAGGAGAAAGACTGAAAAAACTTCAGTCTACAAGTTTCTAAGAGACGCAGCTCCTCTTTACGTGTATCTTGACTGGTTTACCAAACCCAAACTTGATTCAGCCTGGAGGTCTTGAGAGGCTGGTTCTTACACACTGGGAGGTTTCTGAAGGCTGGCCAACATCAGAACAGCCCTCAGGAACCTGTGTAAGGAATCATTCAGAATCTTGTACACCACATATGTAAGACCAATCCTGGAGTATGCGGCCCCAGCATGGAGCCCGTACCTTGTCAAGCACAAGACGAAGCTGGAAAAAGTCCAAAGGTATGCTACTAGACTACTCCCAGAACTAAGAGGCATGAGTTACGAGGAAAGGCTGAGTGAACTGCACATCACGTCGTTGAAAGACAGAAGAGCTCGGGGAGATATGATCACCTCATACAACATTCTCAGAGGAATTGACAGGGTAGACAAGAATGGACTATTTAACACGGGTGTTACACGAACAAGGGGACACAGGTGGAAATTGAGTACCCAAATGAGCCGCAGACACATTCAAAGATTTTTTTCAGTGTCAGAGTAGTAGACAAATGGAATGCATTAGGCAGTGATGTGGTGGAGGCTGACTCCATACACAGTTTCAAATGTAGGTATGATAGAGCCCAGTAGGCTCAGGAATCTGTACACCAGTTGACTGACAGTTGAGAGGCGGGACCAAAGATCCAGATCTCAACCCCTGCAAGTACATCTAGGTAAGTACAACAAGGTAAGCACACACACACACACACACACACACACACACACACACACACACACACACACACACACACACACAGGTGTGGAAGAAAATGCAAAAAAAAATGCAGGTGGTTATTTCTACTCATTTCAATGCACCAGTGGAGAGAGGGAGGGAGAGAGGGAGAGAGGGAGGGAGGAGGCTGCCAAAGAAGCAAAACCCACCCAGAAAATATGGAGACTACAGGAGCCCCTCGATCGTCCGCGCCGTCGATATCGGAAGCCTCCACCAATGGGCTGCTCATCAGTCTCTCAACGCACTCCAGTAACCACCCCTGGATTACCCACAGCCACAGAAAGGCAACACAAATTGCAGCCTCTCTCTCGTTCTCCTTCGTATTCCTATTTATTTTCTGCATCTCTGGGGAACTAGTATTTGTTCTTCTGCTAGTTCTCGTATTTCTATTTGTTGATGTTCTTCTCTTTCTTCTATTTCTCTTCCTAGCATTCCTGTTCTATAACCTTCTAATATACCAGGCCCAAATACCAGCCAGGCATAGTTACTCCAGACGGAGTTCACCCAGCGAGGCGAAGAACTTGGAGCGTGAACTCTTAAGTCAGAGTTCACCCACTCTGGTCCTAGCCAGACAGCAGAGGTCAAGGTTGGCCGTCAGTGACCTCCGCCCACCACCAAGTGTTATACAATACCCCCGTATGAATACATTTAAAAAAAAAATAAAGACAAGCTTAAAGACAAATATTCGTAAACAACATTTGAATTACCATAATTAGATAGATTTAGATATTTTATTCAGGTACATACATTGAGTTACATTCATAATGTTGGATTTTAAAGATAGAGAAAATACATATAATACCTAAAGCCACTAGTACGCATAGCGTTTCGGGCAAGAACCTTATTTAATAAGCAATTCCTTAATAAGAATTAATAAGAATAAGAATATATAATAAGAATATATATAATAATATGAATTAATAAGAATTTCTTCGAAATTCTCTAATAAGAAAAATATAATTACATATTTCTACACTAGCAACAATGCCCAATACCTAAATTGAAAGCAAACTGCTTTCATGACGAGAGCAAACACCGAACGCGTTGTGTCAGCTATCGCAAAAAAAAAAAAAAAAAAAAAAAAAAAAATAATAATAATAATAATAATAATAATAATAATAATAATAATAATAATAATAATATCCACATCTGATCCTTCTTCATCCAACACAGCTCTTCCCTTCACCTGGGCTGTAGGAGACTCGAACCGTAGACCCAACGTGTGTGTGGCCGAAGCTTCTATCGACCGAGCTATTGAGTGACCTTAATAAGGAAAGTTTACACAACCGTTCCCTTAGGTTGAGCACAACTGTAGAGAATGTGAGCCTCAGGTAATGATTCCTGTCACCATCAGTTCTGTAGAGCCTGATCAACCAGGCTGTGACTCATACATCAGGCTACGAGCAGCCGCGTCTAACAGCCTGGTTGATCAGTCCAGCAACCAGGAGGCCTGGTCGACGACCGGGCCGCGGGGACGCTAAGCCCCGGAAGCATCTCAAGGTAACCTCAAGGTAGAGTACGCTCCTGCAGGATGCAGTTTACCTCCCCATTGTTGCATGCGATGCCAGCCATCGTCCGGAGACTCTGCCCAGCTCCACAATTAACGAAGGAAGACGAATGTTCCCTTTTTAAGGTAAACATGAATGACGTTTAAAGAAGCAATTACGTGCAAGAAAAGTGCAACTTTGGGGTTCGAGTGAGTGGGGAGTGTTAGTGGGTGAGGAGACGAAGTGTGATCAGGTATTTGGCACGTTGGACGATCCAGCCCGTCCTCCTAAAGGCTTCCCCCAACGTCAATTAACTGTCGTACTAATGTGCCCCTTATCCTAAACGTACCAGAGGACCCCAAACAGAAAACGGGACAGTACGTCACTTTCGCCAGCCGCTTCCATTTTCTAGTACAACACACACAAATCCCACTACCTTGATGTATCAAATGAACAAATCCACAAGGGCCGTGACGAGGATTCGAACCTGCGTCCGGGAGCATCCCAGACACTGCCTTAATCGACTGAGCTACGACAGGGTTAAAAAAAAAAGAGTTGAAACCGAAGTTCTATTCGAAACCAGTCGATTAAGGCAGTGTCTGGGATGTTCCCGGACGCAGGTTCGAATCCTCGTCACGGCCCTTGTGGATTTGTTCTAGTACAACCATTTTTTTTTTTTTTTTTGGAGGGGGGGGGGGGCTTTTGGCATACGAGCAAAATGCGACGTTCTTGTTAGGAGGACAACAGCTAGTTGTGCCCACAACCCTCCGTCCTCTTATTCCATAATCATCGTCTCGATTTGGCGCTAGTTAATTGAGAGACGGACTGTAACAATTATATTAGTCGGTATGGGGGATGGTGTAGCCGGCCGATGGTGGGTTAGAAGGGAAGGATAGATGCCTATGTCCGGGGTAGAATAGGGGAGGGGCGGGTTGTGTTACTTGGGGGGGGTGAAGAGGTCCTGGGGGGAGGGGGAGGGGTTAACTCTCTTACCCCCCCCCCCCCAACATATGGCAAATTCGGTCAGGTTTGAACCCTGGTGGGGCAGGGGAGGGTTGACTGGACAGCAACGATGCTCTTCACCCAGCACTAACTGGTTATAAATCAATCGGCGGGTCGTGTTTCAGGGCAAAAACATGTAGGGTAAGGCTTAAGATTTGGGAAGGAAAAAGCTCTTATATCTACTAACAGAAAAATAAAAAAAAGTTGTCTATATACTTTCAACAAAATAACATATTCCGTGAATAGGAATAATATTAGGATTTTTTAGACACCATCTTCTGGGTGTCACGACTCCAGAGGTCAGCTAGTACTGTCCCTCGTATAAAGAAAGTTGTAAAAAAAAATATATTGAATACAGAAGTTATAATATATGTTTTGTTACGTCAAGAAACGTGTGCACATATATAATTCTTGTATAATTGTATATGCTTGTATATCCAGGTCCCAAATAAGGTCCAACTACCGACCCTTGGGGATGGGGACCTCTGATTGATTGTTGATTGATAAAGATTAAGCCACCCAAAAGTTGGCACGGGCATGAATAGCCCGTAAGTGGTGGCCCTTTTGAGCCATTACCAGTATCATTAGCTGATACTGGAGATCTGTGGAGGTGCGACTGCACCCTGCGTGACGGGAGATGTCTCCCGTGATGGGGATCTCGTCAGAGGCAGTCCTATATAACAGTTAGCTATATCTAACTCTAACTATAAATAAAAAAAAATAAAAAAAAAGTTTAACTTTCGCTCAACAGATGGCGTTACGTCAGAGCGCGTCACGCATGCGCCAAAGAAGCATGACGTCACGCCTGACAAGTGATGCGGATAGATGGTCAAGATAACGTGTCTCGTATCTCACACACACATAATGAATTACGTCAAAAAGTCTTAAGTGTGACGTCACGGATAATGAAGGTGCCTAAGGTGTGGTCTGATAAATGGTCCGCGTCGACGACACGGCGCTAAGGTCGCCCTCCCATCTTGGCGGGAAAGTCGTGTCAGCTGACTTGTATCCCAGAGGAAACACTGCTACGGGACGAAGGACCTGGCCTGGGTTTACCCTGGCCTGGGGTTTACCCTGGGCTAGGGTTTACCCTGGCATAGGGTTCACCCTGACCTGGGTTTACCCTGGCATAGGGTTTACCCTGACCTGGGTTTACCCTGACCTTGGGTTTACCCTGACCTGGGTTTACCCCTGGACCCCCCCTGGATACCCAACACTGCCCTGACTCACCTCTGGACGTGCCCCTAACTCACCTTTGGACATGCCACTGATTCACCTCTGGACGTGCCCTATACGGTCACCAGATAAGGTACTCTCGCTCATTTAATCCGGAAAGCATGTTCATAAACTTCAACTGTTGAATTATTCGTCGATTCCCTCACCACACCCAATCAGACTTACCCGCCTAAACTGGCCTAACTTTTGTCAGCCAAACTAACCCAACTTGGATATGGTTAGCTGGGGCGCCTCTCAGGGGGGGAACTATAACTTTTAACGAGTCCTTCGGCTCAAAAGCCGCCCGACCAAACTTGTCCAGATCTGACGGAAAGAGTTTGGGAGGATTTGGCGCGGCAGGTTTGAAAATAATCGATCCTGTCAAACTCCAAAACGCCTCGAGCACAACGTACCATCAAGCAGGTATAGCCCCACTGGCACCACAGGCGACCAGTTGGGATAGCCCCCACTGGCACCTCGGGCGACCAGTTGGGATAGCCCCCCACTGGCACCTCGGGCGACCAGTTGGGATAGCCCCCACTGGCACCTCGGGCAACCAGTTGGGATAGCCTCCACTGGCACTACTAAGGAGTAAACCCCACTAATGGTCTAGGGCCCTCACTGCCATGGCACCACAATGGGGAACACCACAAAACGACTCCTGGGAACAAGCACGTCGCGCCCTCGGCTCTAACAAGCGTAATCGTTAATCACCTGTGCCAGGTCCACTCACCGCTCCCACAAACCACTATCCGAACCCCTCGTGGTAAGCGGCCATCCCAACTAATCTTCCAATCGATCCACTCCATCAGGAGAGAAAAAAAAACCCGCGATTGGACAGGTTAGCTAACATCGCACCCTCGAGCGCCCAATAATGCCTGCCAAAGCCCAGCTAAACACACATGACTATTCGGGTAATCTCAGAGATTGGTATCGGCGCAGCGAGTCCCGATACTTAGCTTTACGACTTGCCAATCACCAATCAGCAGGGGGGTAGTTGCCCTACACCCCGCCACCAATCATACCCGGAGCGAGATAAGTTGATGGTTGCGAGGATGGGAAGAGCCTGGTTAAATCTGACTGACATGAGAGAGATGGAGAGATAGCAGCCTCCCTCCCCTGGAGGAGGCGAGGAAGGCGAGGCCACCTGTGGGCGAGGGTAGAGGGACTGGGCGCTGCTGGACACTGGGGGGGGGGGGGGGGCATGGGGAGTGTGCAATGTTGCAGGGGGAACGGGGGGGTTAAAGTGCGGTGTTGCAAGGGGCTATAGACAGGAGGAAGAGAGTAGAGAGAGAGAGAAAGACGTGACTAGCGGTGCAAGAAACACCGAGGCCCGCACCCTGTATGACAGGACATATGACTCTCCCTCCACACACACACACGAAGATAAGATAATCACAAGCATAAAGTCCTTCAAGACAGTATGACCATAGAGCACTAAGAAGATGTATGACAGGACAGGAAGACAGAGTGAAGGAGCGGTGCAAGAAATGGCGTGCCGTCCACAGAATTAGACAGCAACACTACAAAACAATAGCCTCTATTGTCAGCACAATAGACGCCACCTGTCAGCGCTAAAGAATAGCACATCCTCTATGAGATCGACATTTAGGTTTCATGAAGATTTTAAATGTTAGATATCGAAGTGAAATCCAAAAAATGAAGACAATTATGATCTTAGTTTCTGACGACGTCATTATGCTGACAGATAGGAAGTAGACAGGAAGATTCAGCTGAACTGTCAACTGTTTAGTTGACAGGAAGCAGCTGTGAGGCCAAGGAACACTGAGGAAGCAGCTATGAGGTCAAGGAACACTGAGAAAGCGACTGAGATGCCCAAGACATTCCAGGAACTCGCCCAACTCTCTTAAGTACCCAATTGCATCTCTCACCAGCCACTCCTCACAGTGACCAGATCATATGGGAACCACACGAAAGGGTGTCTGAATCTTCCTTGAAGATCAAAGTCTTTTCAGTGAGTCAACTCTCACCAAGGATGCAATTACTTGGAGTAAACTAAGGGTCAGATATCAGCTTTCCTCGTCCGTCGGGTAAACTGCAGTTTGAGGACGTGATCAATGGTTTGTGTATTCCATACGGACCTACCACAAGGCAAGGGATCTAAGATTAATCACTGTTCTCTAAGGCAGGGAACCTGAGATTAATCACTGTTCTCTAAGGCAGGGAACCTGAGATTAATCACTGTTCTCTAAGGCAGGGAACCTGAGATTAATCACTGTTCTCTAAGGCAGGGAACCTGAGATTAATCACTGTTCTCTAAGGCAGGGAACCTGAGATTAATCACTGTTCTCTAAGGCAGGGAACCTGAGATTAATCACTGTTCTCTAAGGCAAGGAACCTGAGATTAATCACTGTTCTCTAAGGCAGGGAACCTGAGATTAATCACTGTTCTCTAAGGCAAGGAACCTGAGGTCAAGACAGAATTCTTCAAATGTTAAAATACTTCAGATTAACTGAATCCTGTGCTGAGGAAAAGTTTAACTCTTGATATGAATATCTCAAGTGACTGCTCGAAGCCGCCATAACTGAACATAACGTGAACAGAAATGAACAAATATAGATTACCGTAAACGGTAAACAAATTTCCCGTGTTATTTTTATTTTTGTTTTTTTTACAATAAAATTTTATATGTCTATATTTGACGTTTTACTTTTATCTTTATTTAAAAAAAAATAATTTTTTACTGTTTTCTACTCTTCATGTTTGGGTAAACAGATGTTTATATCATATATTGGAAAAAGGTACAAGAAAGGAAACAAATTGTTTGCCCAAAAATTATTTCATTTTTGCACTGCATTTTGTGGCTGAAAAACTGGACCCGAGGGGGCCCACAGCAGCCCACGATGCCCAAGGGGCACGCTTCCTAGGGGGGCCCACAGCAGCCCACGATGCCCAAGGGGCACGCTTTCTAGGGGGCCCACAGCAGCCCTCGATGCCCAAGGGGCACGCTTCCTAGGGGCCCCACAGCAGCCCTCGATGCCCAAGGGGCACGCTTCCTAGGGGGCCCACAGCAGCCCTCGATGCCTAAGGGACACGCTCCCTAGGGGCCCCCGAGACACCCGGTGCTCCCTGGGGGCCCGCAGCAACCCACGGTACTTTAGGGTCACGCTTCCGACGGGTCAGAGGCACCGCGTGCTCCCTGGGGGCCCCGGCGACACCCCGAGGGCCCGCGGTAACTACACTTTCACGCTAATTGTGCAATGACTTTACGTATTCGACAATAGAACAACACGCACTAAATTCTTGCTCATACTGACAGCAGGTGCCGCAGGCGGTAGAAAGCGAGGGAGGGGGGGGGGTGTAGAGCAAGGACACGGAGGGTCCCTCATCGTGTCCAGAGGACACGGGAGGGTCCCTAGCCACCACCAGAGGACACGGGAGGGTCCCTCACCACCAACAGAGGACAAGGGAGGGTCCCTAACCACCACTAGAGGACAGGGGAGGGTCCCTAACTATCAACAGAGGACAGGGGAGGGTCCCTAACCACCAACAGAGGACAGGGGAGGGTCCCTAACCACCACTAGAGGACAGGGGAGGGTCCCTAACTACCAACAGAGGACACGGGAGGGTCCCTCACCACCAACAGGGACAAGGGAGGGTCCCTAACCACCACTAGAGGACAGGGGAGGGTCCCTAACTACCAACAGAGGACAAGGAAGGGTCCCTCACCACCAACAGAGGACACGGGAGGATCCCTATCCACCAACAGAGGACACGGGAGGGTCCCTCACTACCAACAGAGGATAGGGGAGGGTCCCTCACCACCACCAACAGAGGACACTCACCACAGCAAGCACAACTAGGCGAGTAAACACACACACAGGAGGAGGAGGAGGGAGGCTCAGAGCGCCTAGTGTAAACAACACAAGCACCTGAACACAAATACTTGTGACCGTAAAGCACTCCTACGTCAACCTTCTCTCCTCGCCTCCACCACCACCACCTACACTACCACAACCTGCACCGCTACCACAACCACCACCACCACCACCACCATCATAGCCATCGCCTCACCCACCCTCTGTCCATTCACTATCCCCTCCCCTCCCACCCTCCCTTCTCCCACCCCATCATTGTCACCATCACAATCACCACTACCAATTCAATTTGTTTCTTTATTATGCACCTCATACCTATCCCGTGGGCGGTGGCGGAATGGGTTACAGAGGCACATAATGGGTTCAGGAACTGAACTCCAGAGTTCGTTTAGCTAAGCAAGTGATAATCTTTTGAAACTAGTTACACAATTGTTAATGTTATATACACACACACACACACACACTATATATATATATATATATATATATATATATATATATATATATATATATATATATATATATATATATATATATGTCGTACCTAGTAGCCAGAATGCACTTGTTAGCCTACTATGCAAGGCCCGATTTACCTAATAAGTCAAGTTTTCATGAATTAATTGTTTTTCGACTACCTAACCTACCTAACCTAACCTAACCTAACTTTTTCGGCTACCTAACCTAACCTAACCTATAAAGATAGGTTAGGTTAGGTTAGGTAGGGTTGGTTAGGTTCGGTCATATATCTACGTTAATTTTACCTCCAATAAAAAAAAATTGTCCTCATACATAATGAAATGGGTAGCTTTATCATTTCATAAGAAAAAAATTTGAGAAAATATATTAATTCAGAAAAACTTGGCTTATTAGTCAAATCGGGCATTGCATAGTAGGCTGAGAAGTGCGTTCTGGCTACTAGGTACGACATATATATATATATATATATATATATATATATATATATATATATATATATATATGAATGAAAACTCACACCCCAGAAGTGACTCGAACCCATACTCCCAGAAGCAACGCAACTG
>NC_091198.1:10709169-10801669 GCF_040958095.1 Procambarus clarkii
AATACAGACTAAGGTTAAGATGTATAGCTTTCGAAAGTGGACACGGAAAGGCCTGATGAATCCTAGTCAGGGGTGCTCTAGAGCGACCGTTGCTCTAGGGCGACCATATGCTCTAGGGCGACCATATGCTCTAGGGCGACCATATGCTCTAGGGCGACCATATGCTCTAGGGCGACCATATGCTCTAGATCGACCATTGCTCTAGGGCGACCATATGCTCTAGGGCGACCATATGCTCTAGGGCGACCATATGCTCTAGGGCGACCATATGCTCTAGGGCGACCATATGCTCTAGATCGACCATTGCTCTAGATCGACCATTGCTCTAGGGCGACCATATGCTCTAGGGCGACCATATGCTCTAGGGCGACCATACGCTCTAGGGCGACCATATGCTCTAGGGCGACCATATGCTCTAGAGCGACCATATGCTCTAGAGCGACCGTTGCTCTAGAGCGACCATATGCTCTAGAGCGACCATATGCTCTAGAGCGACCATATGCTCTAGAGTGACCATATGCTCTAGAGCGACCATATGCTCTAGGGCGACCATATGCTCTAGAGCGACCATATGCTCTAGAGCGACTGGTGTCTTCCTCTAGTGCACTAGCGTAGAGGCGCCGAGAGAAGCCAGCATTATTCAAGCCACGAGTCTGACCTTACAGTGAGACACTCAACACTATCAAGGTCGGGGGAGGGGGGAAGTTTGGGGGGGGGGGCCGAGGTGGATGGGGGAATGAGGGGGGGGGGAGATTGGGAGGGGGGGTCGTGGCATGTAACTAGATATTGTTCGACTGTAACAAGGCCATCGCGCGTGGTGTCACCACTCTCCTCCTATCACGGTAAATATCACGATATTAATGGAAATATTATTAATAATATAAAGACTTTTCTTTTTCCTGCTTCGCTTACACCCCCCTTGGGCCTTTCCTCCCTCTTCTTCCTCCCTCTCCTCTTCCCTCCCTCTCTCTCTCTTTCTCTCCTCCCTCTTCTTCCTCCCTCTCCTCTTCCCTCCCTCTCTCTCTCTTTCTCTCCTCCCTCTTCTTCCTCCCTCTCCTCTTCCCTCCCTCTCTCTCTCTCTTTCTCTCCTCCCTCTTCTTCCTCCCTCTCCTCTTCCCTCCCTCTCTCTTTCTCTCTTCCTCTTCTTCCCTGCGCCAAGTACATAACTTTCATTGGATCAGTGTTGAATACAGAATACAGGTGTACATTCCTAAAGTACTTAAAAATCAAACACAAGGCGTGATACTAGCTGAGTGTGGGTGTGGGTGTGGGTTGTGGGATGTGAGGTGTGGGTTGTGGGGTGTGGGGTGTGGGTTGTGGGTGTAGGTGGGGGTTTGGGTGTAGGTGAGGGTTTGGGTGTAGGTGGTGGTGTGGGTGTAGGTGGGGGTGGGGGTGGGGTGTGGGTGTAGGTGTGGGGTGTGGGTGTTTGGGTGTAGGTGGGGGTGGGGGTGTGGGTGTGGGTGTAGGTGGTGGTGTGGGTGTAGGTGGTGGTGGAGGTGGGGGTGTAGGTGGTGGTGGGGGTGTGGGTGGTGGTGGGGGTGTAGGTGGGGGTGTAGGTGGGGTGTGGGTGTAGGTGGGGTGTGGGTGTAGGTGGGGTGTGGGTGTAGGTGGGGTGTGGGTGTAGGTAGGGGTAGGGGTGTGGGTGTAGGTGTGGGTAGGGGTGTGGGTGTAGGTGTGGGTGGGGGTGTGGGTGTAGGTAGGGGTGTGGGTGTAGGTGTGGGTAGGGGTGTGGGTGTGGGTGGGGGTGTGGGTGTAGGTAGGGGTGGGGGTGGGGGTGCAGGTGTGGGTGTAGGGCAGATCCAACGCATCAGGTCAACAAGGCAAAACAATGCGGATCCACATCTAATGATACCTAACAATAATATTAAGTGTGGATGGTAAGGTAATTTGTTGTGTACTCATGACACGTCGCAGATATCAACAAGGGAAGAGATCAACAGCGAGTCGAGATATCACAAGAACAGATATCAACAAGGGAAGAGATGAACAGCGGGTCGAGATATCACAAGAACAGATATCAACAAAAATATATATGAATGCGGATATGAACGAGGGAAGACATGAACCAGGGACCAGATTCACAAAGCAGTTACGCAAGCACTTACGAACCTGTACATCTTTTCTCAATCTTTGGCGGCTTTGTTTACAATTATTAAACAGTTAATGAGCTCCGAAGCACCAGGAGGCTGTTTATAACAATAACAACAGTTGATTGGGAAGTTTTCATGCTTGTAAACTGTTTAATAAATGTAACCAAAGCCGTCGAAGCTTGAGGAAAAATGTACACGTTCGTAAGTACTTGCGTAACTGCTTCGTGAATCCGGGTCCAGGACAAGTATGAACGAGGGGGTGACATGAATGATATATATATATATATATGTCGTACCTAGTAGCCAGAACGCACTTCTCAGCCTACTATGCAAGGCCTGATTTGCCTAATAAGCCAAGTTTTCATGAATTAATATATATTCTCTAATTTTTTTCTTATGAAGTGATGAAGCTACCCATTTCATTATGTATGAGGTCAATTTTTTTTTATTGGGGTTAAAATTAACGTAGATATATGACCGAACCTAACCAACCCTACCTAACCTAACCTAACTTATCTTTATTGGTTAGGTTGGGTTAGGTAGCTGAAAAAGTTAGGTTAGGTTAGTTTAGGTAAGTTAGGTAGTCGAAAAACAATTAATTCATGAAAACTTGGCTTATTAGGCAAATCGGGCCTTGCATAGTAGGCTGAGAAGTGCATTCTGGCTACTAGGTACGACATATATATATATATATATATATATATATATATATATATATATATATATATATATATATATATGTATATATATATATATATATATATCTATATATATATATATATATATATATATATATATATATGTGTGTGTGTGTGTGTGTGTGTGTGTGTGTGTGTGTGTGTGTGTGTGTGTGTGTGTGTGTGTGTGTATGTATTTGGTGTACCCAGGTCGATCCGGTGTTTGGGCCGGTAAAGCATCATTCCACACACCCCCCCCTCCCCCCACCAAAAAAAAAATAAAAAACATTAGAAATAATAATAATACATGGGAACATGTATATTTCTTTGGCTAACTATGGGAATTACTATAAGTAGATTTTTTTTCATAATTTGGCGACATCAGTGCATAATGTTTTATGATACAGTAAGAAAAATAAGTTTTTAATGTTTTTTTTTTTCTAGAAGGTCGACCAAGTTTCAGGCACACCACTAAATTTATTCGTGTTACTATGGGAATCAACCACGTTTTAATGGGAGCAACCTTGCCGACCATAATCCACCCATGTTTTCCCCCTACTCCTCAGCAATCACCGTGCAAAGTTGGGTAAGACTAGCCCCAAACGTCTGTCCTCAGGCAGTAATGACATTTTATTTCATATACAGCTACCTAAGTATGAAAGCAGTACTTGGTGGTGTCCCACTAAGAGGCGGGTCAGTGGTCGTGTTCTGGGCCCACCACAAGGTGGGACCACAACACCTGGGGGTCAGGTTAGAACCGTGTGAAAAAAAAATGAACACTTGTGTATTTCAATGTAATTCCGAGGTAGACAAAGCCACGTTTGGAGGCCACTGTGTCGAGAGTTAATGATACTTGATTGCAAAGCTTCGTGGTGTGCGTGGCAACGCTCCCATTACTTGCCATTTCAGATTTGTGAAAACGCACGTTTATTATGAGCAAATGGTGTCCGCAGAACCGGGTGGGGGGTGGGCAGGTCTGGGCTATCTGCAACTATGTCAGTAATTTATGAGAGAGAGAAACACATTGTCGGCACAACCTGCTGCAACTTTCACTGCAGAGGTCACACGCCCACGCCACAATAACCCACCTGGAAGTTATGTTTCTCTGTCTATATCAGGCGCTGCTGCTGCTGCTGCGTCCCGCACCCCCACACTAGAGGTCGAATGCTAAACATTTCCAGAAATATTTGCGTTACTCTCTGCGGCACCTCAAATGTCCTCCCTGCTCACGAAATGGTCGCAAAATACTTGTCGATAAATTCGCCGGTTTCCTACTCACGAATGCTATATCTACCCAGGAGTCCCAGTGCTATATCTACCCAGGAGTCCCAGTGCTATATCTACCCAGGGGTCCCAGTGCTATATCTACCCAGGAGTCCCAGTGCTATATCTACCCAGGGGTCCCAGTGCTATATCTACCCAGGGGTCCCAGTGCTATATCTACCCAGGGGTCCCAGTGCTATATCTACCCAGGGGTCCCAGTGCTATATCTACCCAGGGGTCCCAGTGCTATATCTACCCAGGAGTCCCAGTGCTATATATACCCAGGGGTCCCAGTGCTATATCTACCCAGGGGTCCCAGTGCTATATCTACCCAGGAGTCCCAGTGCTATATCTACCCAGGGGTCCCAGTGCTATATCTACCCAGGAGTCCCAGTGCTATATCTACCCAGGAGTCCCAGTGCTATATCTACCCAGGGGTTCCAGTGCTATATCTACCCAGGAGTCCCAGTGCTATATCTACCCAGGGGTCCCAGTGCTATATCTACCCAGGGGTCCCAGTGCTATATCTACCCAGGGGTCCCAGTGCTATATCTACCCAGGGGTCCCAGTGCTATATCTACCCAGGAGTCCCAGTGCTATATCTACCCAGGGGTTCCAGTGCTATATCTACCCAGGAGTCCCAGTGCTATATCTACCCAGGGGTCCCAGTGCTATATCTACCCAGGGGTCCCAGTGCTATATCTACCCAGGAGTCCCAGTGCTATATCTACCCAGGAGTCCCAGTGCTATATCTACCCAGGGGTCCCAGTGCTATATCTACCCAGGAGTCCCAGTGCTATATCTACCCAGGAGTCCCAGTGCTATATCTACCCAGGGGTTCCAGTGCTATATCTACCCAGGAGTCCCAGTGCTATATCTACCCAGGGGTCCCAGTGCTATATCTACCCAGGGGTCCCAGTGCTATATCTACCCAGGAGTCCCAGTGCTATATCTACCCAGGAGTCCCAGTGCTATATCTACCCAGGGGTCCCAGTGCTATATCTACCCAGGGGTCCCAGTGCTATATCTACCCAGGGGTCCCAGTGCTATATTTACCCAGGAGTCCCAGTGCTATATCTACCCAGGGGTCCCAGTGCTATATCTACCCAGGGGTCCCAGTGCTATATCTACCCAGGGGTCCCAGTGCTATATCTACCCAGGAGTCCCAGTGCTATATCTACCCAGGGGTCCCAGTGCTATATCTACCCAGGAGTCCCAGTGCTATATCTACCCAGGGGTCCCAGTGCTATATCTACCCAGTACTCCCGGTGCTATATCTACTCCGTAGTCCCAGTAGAAGCTATAGCTAAAATATATTATACTCAGTAGCTAGTTCTGCCAATTTCACCAGTAGAGGTTGTTTCAATAGGTATAGGCAGTGGAAGCTAGTTCAGTAAGTATATCGAGTAGAGACTAGTTCAGCAAGTCTACCCAGCGAGGGATAGTTCACCGAGAATATACCTAGTACTGAGTATACATGCTGAGTTCAGCATGTATACTCAGTAAAGGCTCTTGAGGTTATCTTGTTAAGATTTCAGGGCTTAGCGTCCCCCCGGTCCGGTCCTCGACCAGGGCCTCCTTTTTATTGCATACACCCCCAGGAAGCAGCCCGTAGCAGCTGTCTAACTCCCAGGTACCTATTTACTGCTAGGTGATTCTTAACAGGTACAACGCTCACACACACATATATATATATATAGCTGTCCCCGCTTCAGTTCTCAAGTTAATTCTTACTTCGCTGCTGCTTCCTACACCATGCTTCCATCTTGTTCTTCTTATGATTGAGCTTCAGCTCTTGGGTCACCGCCAGTACACCCAGGCTTTAAACTCGGGCCACATGCAACCTGATCAGAGCTGCTGTTTGAAGTTTGAGTGTTCTTCAGAATACACAATGAAGTCCTCCCTCGCTTCTCAATATTCGTTTTTCGCAACTTAGTACTGCGTCTTAACTTAGATGGATGCTTCAAAGTTGAAAATTAAAGTCAGCTCGAGATCACTTCTCAAAGATCAGTTAATGGCTCGTTTCAGTTAGGCAGTGTCAATGGACCAATAGGAGTTTAGGATATTCTAGGGGTGTGTGTAGCTCGCCTCCCATTGGTTAAACATTCTGCTCTGTTCTTGCATGTCAATGTGTTCATTGACGTTATAAATATTCTTGGCGCCATCTTGTTCTAGAAGGTTCCATGGTTAAAATATTGGCATCCGGCCCCTTAATATGTAGATCTGTGGGTTGTAATTTTTAAGACTTGTTCTCTGTTGCATCTAGATTCAGGTTCGAACGAGTATGACTCAAAGTGTAGTCAAATGAGTACAGACGAGTGCTGGGTACCACAACACTCCCCGGCCTTCACTCACTGAGTGCACTCAGCTAGCAAACTTTCACAGCTGAGTGAACGAATATTGCCAACTTTCACATCTAATCCGATTGTTGCGGCTATAGTTTATTGTGCACCCCATACCCATCCTGTGTGCGGTAGCGCAAAAATAAATACAGACGGTACAAAAGGACTTAATCAGCGCATTCGCATATCCTCCAACTTGTTCAGTATTTTCAAAGTTCCAATGAGACCCGCCCTGTCATGCTTGGTTTGCAGTGTTGTTAGCCCTGTGGCCCTCAACCGTTCCCGATACAAGAGGTAACTTAGCTCTGGAATGACTTTTTATTGCCCGGTGTTGCACTTCCTCCAGAACTAGCTAACTCTGGAAACACAAACCGTAACTGTCTCTATTTTCCGCTTTTTACAACTTGTAATAAAGTTGCTTACATTCTTGGCTTAACGTGTTTATGACGTATTAGAACGTTGTTACAACTTTTTATAATGGTTGTTATAACTGGTTAGGAGGTGTTAAAACTTGTTCGAACGTGGAACCAACGTCGTAGTTTCTGTGTGTGTTTGGCGCTAAGTCCTTTTGAAAATTCCTTCGCATCAACGGCGTGAGCGAATTTCCGGACATCGGACAAAACTGGATATTACATCGACAATCTTTATTCCTATGATTGAGTTGAGAAACAGCGTACTACTCCCGGGTACTTAGACATTTTCCCCCCTCATCTTGCCTTTTCGACGTCTTCACTTGAAGCTTGAAATTACGTCGCTAGCTAAATCGACATGTTCATCACTGAACTTTGAACCATACGCATGTCTTTGTGTCATGAGACACCCGTGCTGCTGTTGGGAATGCTGTGAAGCCTCTTGGGGCCAGATTCACGAAGCACTTACGAACCTGTACATCTTTTCTCAATTTTTGGCGGCTTTGTTTACAATTATTAAACAGTTAATGAGCTCCGAAGCGCCAGGAGACTGTTTATAACAATAACAACAGATTGATTGGGAAGCTTTCCTGCTTGTAAACTGTTTAATAAATGTAACCCAAGCCGTCAAAGATCGAGGAAAGATGTACACGTTCGTAAGTACTTGCGTAACTGCTTCGTGAATCTGGCCCTCGGTCTGTGGCGTGATTGGACTGGGGGGGGGGGGGGGGGGGGGGAAGGATTGGTGCCCAATCCCCAACCGCCCACAAGTGGTTGGGCACCATTTCTTCCTCCCCGTCTCATCCCAAATCCTAATCCTGATCCTGATCCCTTCCCAGTGCTATATAGTCGTAATGGCTTGGCGCTTTCCCCCTGATAAATCCCTCCTCCAAAAGGTCACATGGTTCATTCCTGTTAGACTAGTGATAGGAAGTTATGGAGTGTGTATGTATATATATACATATATATATATATATATATATATATATATATATATATATATATATATATATATATATATATATATATATAGTATTTTCTGTTTAATTCAATGTGTACATAAAGTAGCTCACAGAACCTACACACACAGTAGTGGAGGCTCGGGAGACTCCCAACATGGTGGCATTAGACTGGCTGTGATATTAGAGAACAGGATCCTGATCTACTCACAGTGGGAGGAGATCCCACACATCCGTATTGGATCCCATGTACAGTTTTAAGTCTACCTTCAGCGATGAGGCGAGAAGGTGGTGTGTTTAGCGTCATGTTATTTTGTTGAGAAGTTGTTTGTTATAGAGTATCATCTGGTATCATCATCATCGGGAACAGGAGCATCATTTTTTTTTTTTTTGAGATATATACAAGAGTTGTTACATGGTTGTAGAGCCACTAGTACGCGTAGCGTTTCGGGCAGGTCCCTGGAGTACGATCCCCGCCGCGAAGAATCGTTGTTACATCCAAGTACACATTTTACTGTTGCGTTAAACAGAGGCTACAGTTAAGGAATTGCGCCCAGTAAATCCTCCCCGGCCAGGATACGAACCCATGACAAAGCGCTCGCGGAACGCCAGGCGAGTGTTTTACCACTGCACCACGGAGACTGGTCATCGCGACAAAGGCCACGTGGGAATCATCGTGGTAAAAAGGAATAAGTCCATTTAATCGCCATCTGTGAGACAGAAAGGCAACATCATTAACAGATGTAGGAAGTAGGAAACACAGAACTTGTAAGTTCTGTGTTCTGTAAGCGCCAACTCCAGATCTGAGTAAGTGTAAATTAGATAATCTTGTTTACATACGATAGCTTTACAGTTTAGAGAAAAATCATTCCAGCGTTAAGTCATCTCTTGTATCGGGAACAGTTGAGGGGCCACAGGGCTAACCACACTGTAAACCAGGCATGACACGGGCGGATCTCATTGAAATTTTTAAATGAAATTTTTAAAACACTGAACAAGTTGGAGGATATTGATCTAGACAAGTTCTTCAAAACTTCAGATGTAACACAAACAAGGAGCAACGGTTTCAAGCTCAACGAGCCTCAAAGTAGGACAGAGAAACAGATCCTTTTTCACCCACAGGGTTTTAAACCCATGGAACCGCCTACCCGCCGAATTCCTAAATACTAAATCTGAGTACACCAAACTGATTATTTTGTATAAAGATATTTCTATACTATAAAATATTAAAGTGCCAAATTGCCTGTCGATATCCTGCCCTTGCAGTTGGCTGTTTGACGGTCTGAGGCGGTCTCGTAACGGTCTGTGACAGTCTGTGACAGTCTGTGACAGTCTGTGACACGCGACATTGTCTTAATGTTCTACCGATGACTGCCGACGTAAAAATAGCAAAGGGAAAGCTCAAGTGCGACAATAACAGTGCTGAAACTACTTGATCTACTGACCATACTGACCCCTGGAAGGTCAGACCCGACACTACGGGGGGGGGGGGGGGAAGGGGAAAGTGGTGCCACTTTCCTTGCCAACACCTTGTGGTGTTGGCAAGTCCTACACCCCCCCCCCTACTACAGATCACCTCAGGGAGCCGCAGCCCCACCGCGGATAACCATAGATCACCGCAGATAACCATAGATCACCGCAGATAACCATAGATCGCCGCAGATAACCATAGATCACCGCAGATAACCATAGATCACCGCAGATAACCATAGATCACCGCAGATAACCATAGATCACCGCAGATAGCGAAAAAGATTACCAAAGCCGCAGTAGCACACACACATCCACCATAATCTGTGCAGTCAAACATTCAATTTAAAATGATTACCAAAGGTTTAAAACGCACCCAACTATTTTTACTGGCAGATTGGATTTGGTCAAACGGCAGCTGCCGAATATTATTTTTTTTGACACAGGCATATAGCTTTTAACAATGTATAGCACGTAGTGACTATAAATAAAACAATGTATCGCACGTAGTGAATTTATTAATACAAAATGTATAACACGTTGTGAATTTATTGATCGAATACCAACGTAGGTTTCGCAAGCACCTGGCATTTGGCGGCAAGAAAGGGTTTGTCTTGAAGATCGCTTTAATAATACTAATTTACGCTTGAGAACTATATGGTATTCTAATCCGTTTCTTGTGGTCTAAATTGTTCTTAATAGAGTAAGACACCTAGTCATGGAGCCAGGGTTGTGGTGGAGCCAGGGTTGTGGGGTGGAGCCAGGGTTGTGGGGTGGAGCCAGGGTTGTGGGGTGGAGCCAGGGTTGTGGTGGAGCCAGGTGTTGTGGTGGAGCCAGGGTTGTGGTGGAGCCAGGGTTGTGGTGGAGCCAGGTGTTGTGGTGGAGCCAGGGTTGTGGTGGAGCCAGGTGTTGTGGTGGAGCCAGGGTTGTGGTGGAGCCAGGGTTGTGGGGTGGAGCCAGGGTTGTGGGGTGGAGCCAGGGTTGTGGGGTGGAGCCAGGGTTGTGGGGTGGAGCCAGGGTTGTAGGGTGGAGCCAGGTGTTGTGGTGTACAGCCAGGGTTGTGGTGGAGCCAGGGTTGTGGTGGAGCCAGGGTTGTGGTGGAGGCAGGGTTGTCAAGGAGCCATGGTTGTGGTACAGCCCTTGTCCATTGTCAGTGCTTTAGTGCGATATTTTTTATGGACATTAGGAATGAGAACTTTGGATAGGATAGAATAGAATTGCGGTGTCTGTGGGGGGGGGGGGCTGTGGGGGGCGGGATGTGGGTGGAGTGAAGAGGAGCTATCTGCCGGGAAAGCCAAGTTGGGGGGGGAAGAGGGGGGATGGTGAAGGGTGGGGGGTACCGAAGGCCAGCTTCATGCCACTTCAAGAAAGCTCCCAACACAACCGTTATCATCACCTATGATGGTGTTGATGGTGTGCCGCCTCCGGTCCTCTCTTCCACAACCCATGCTCTTTCCTCCACCTCCCACTCACCATCACCTCCACTCACCATCACCACACATCACCACCACCCACCAGAGTTACCCTGGGACCATCCTACACCAAACATAACCAAATATCAACAGTGGTCACACCTCATAAGGATCTAAGACACTATAAAAAGGATAGAACTCCAAAAGAAGAAGAGGGCATGGTGATTTTTTGTTTTTTTTTGGAGGGAAAGGTATTATGACAGCACCTCAGTGCTAACGTGGGATGTATACCAACAATGAATCGGTAAGTACACTATGTATCCTGGGTAAGAACACTATGTATCCTGGGTAAGTACACTATGTATCCTGGGTAAGAACACTATGTATCCTGGGTAAGAACACTATGTATCCTGGGTAAGTACACTATGTATCCTGGGTAAGTACACTATGTATCCTGGGTCAAAACACTGTGTATCCTGCCACAAGCTTAGGGCCAGCCAGTCAGTCATTAAAATTAGTCATTAAAAAATATTAGTCATTAGTCATTAAAAAAATCATAGCAAAAAGAACAAATTCTGTAGAGTGCACAAACTTGTGGAGGAATGAAAGGAACTGCTTTTTGTGATGAGGAAATTGGAAGAGTTTATGAGAATTTTGTTTATTTTGATTGAAAGTAAAAAGAAAGAGGCTAAGCACAGTACGAAATATTATAGCTAAAGATATTTGAAAAAAACGAAACGAACAGGAAAACTAGATTGAAAAAAAGAGGATAAATATAAAACATTTTTTTTTTATCTTCAGAGAACAGAAATAACATGGAAAGGAACGGATAGCCGGATAAATTAGAATATTATAAACGGATACGTTAGAATAGTAAACGATAAAGAGGAAATTAGAAGCAGATGGAGAGAATACTTTCAAAATTTAAAGATATACATGACTTTATGATATAGATATACATGACTTTATGATATAGATATACATGACTTTATGATATAGATATACATGACATGATAAAGATATACATGAATTTATGATATACATGACACATCACTGGACGAAAAACTGTAAATGCTTAAGTTAATTAAGAACTTTGGCGAGTGATGAGGTGAAAGTTGACCGTGTTCTGTTAATGACTGTGAACAGTTGTGAACAGGCCTATTATGGAAGATTATTAGTGTGTGACCTCACCTATTTGTACTCACCTATTTGTGTCTGCAGGATCGAGCATTGACTCTTGGATCCCGCCTTTCTAGCCATCAGTTGTTTACAGCAATGACTCCTGTCCTATTTCCCTATCATACCCAGTTTTAACGTTATGAATAGAATTTACTTCCACAACCTGCTCCTTAAGTGCATTCCATTTTTCTACTTTTCTCACGCTAAAAGAAAACTTCCTAACATCTCTGTGACTCATCTGAGTTTCCAGCTTCTACCCATGTCCCCCTCGTTCTGTTACTATTCCGTGTGAACATTTCGTCAATTTCCACTCTGTCAATTCCCTGAGAATTTTATACGTTCCCATCATAATCCCCCCCCCCCTCTCCCTTCTTTTTTTTCTAGTGTCGTAAATCTCATTTCCTCCAGTTGCTCTTCATACCCCATTCCTCGTTATGCTGGGACGAGTCTCGTTGCAAACGTCTGAACCTTTTCCAGTTTCTTTATGTGTTTCTTCAGATTGGGGACTCCATGATGAGGCGGCATACTCTTAAGACTGGCCTCACATAGGCAGTGTAAAGCACCCTAAATGCCTTCTTATTGAGGTTTCTGAACAAAGTTCTAACTTTTGCCAGTGTAGAATACGCTGCTGTCGATATCCTATTTATATGTGCCTCAGGAGTTAGATTAGGTGTTACGTCCACACCCAGGTCTCTTTCTCGCGTCGTCACAGGTAGGCAGTTCCCCTTCATTGTGTACTGTCCCTTTGGTCTCCTATCACCTAGTCCCATTTCCATAACTTTACATTGGCTCGTGTTGAACTCTAGTAGCCATTTCTCTGACCATCTCTGCAACCTGTTCAAGTCCTCTTGGAGGATCCTAAAATCCTCATCTGTCACAAATCTTCATCAACTTTGCGTCATCCGTGAACATCGACATGTAGGACTCTACTCCTGTAAACATGTAGTTAACGTATATTAGAAATAGAATTGGTCCCAGCACTGATCCTTGAGGTACTCCACTCGTTACTGTTCGCCAGTCCGACTTCTCGCCCCTTACCGTAACTCTCTGGCTCCTTCCTGTTAGGTAGTTCCTTACCCATGCTTGGGCCTTTCCCCCCACCCCCGCCTGCCTCTCGAGTTTGAATAGCAGTCTCATGTGCGGTACCGTATCAAAGGCTTTTTGGCAGTCCAGAAATATGCAGTCTGCCCAACCTTCTGTGTCCTGCCTTATTCTCGTCATTTTATCATAGAATTCCAAAAGGTTTGTTAGGCAAGATTTCTCCTTCCAGAACCTATGTTGATGTTTGTTCACAAACCTAACGTTCTCCAGATTATTAGCCTAATTATTCTTTCAAGTATTTTATAGGGCATGCTTGTCAGTGATACAGGTCTATAGTTAAGTGCCTCCTCCCTATCACCTTTCTTGAAAATCGATTGCTGCTTCTTTTAGTATTTACGGTCCTGGACCAAACTTTGTCTGGTCCAACCGCTTTAGTTGCATCCAGTGTTGGCAACTGTTTCATTACCTCCTCTGCTGTCACCTCTGTATATGATAGTCTTTCAAATAGGGTAATCTCTTCTAACAATGGAAGCTGCTCAAGCTCGGTTGTGAACACTTCGTGGAAACTGGCATTTAGTGCCTCGCAGATTTCCTTGTCACTTTCTGTATGTGCCCCCTCTGTTTTCCGTAGTCTTGTCACTTGCTCGTTCACCGACATTTTTCTTCTTAAATGGCTGTGTAGTAATTTAGGTTGCTTTTTCGCTTTGATCGCAATATCGTTCTCATAATTTCTTTCCGATGCTCTTCTTATGTTAATGTAATCGTTCCTAGCTCTGTTGCATCTGATCCTGTTGTCCTCTGTCCTTTGTCTTCTGTACTTCCTCCACTCCCTCCTGCTTCTCACCTTTGCTTCCTGACACTGTCTATTAAATCATGGGTTATTATATTCCCTCTTACTTTTTTCCTTTACTGTTGGTATAAATCTCTCTTCAGCCTCCTGGCATTTCCGTGTGACTAGGTTTATCATATCTTGGACTGTTTTCCCTCTTAATTTCTTCCTCCCACTTCACTTCTCCCAGATAGTCTCTTATCCTCTTATAGTCCCCTTTCCTGTAGTCAACTTTCCTTTCCCAGACCTCTTGTCCCATTGTCACAAGTTTGAATTCCATCATGTAGTCAAAGACAAGGACACAATGGTCACTGGACCCCTAGAGATATTTCATGCTCCAAATTCTCGATGTCTTCTACATTCTGGGTGAAATCCAGGTCTAATAGGCTTGGTGTATCCCCCTCCTCTTTCCCTTGTGTCTTCCTTCACATGTTGTGTTAGGAAATTCCTGTCTATAACATCTACTAACTTTGCTCCCCATGTTTCTTCCCCTCCATAGGGATTCCTTGATTCCCAATTTATCTCTCCATGATTTAGGTCCCCCATGATCAGCAGCTTCGCTCTCATTCTGTGGGCTAGTGTTGCTGCCTTCTGCAGTTCATCTATACATGCCTTCTTGTTGTCATCATACTCCTGACTGGGTCTTCTACTGCTTGGTGGGGGATTGTAGTGTGTGTGTGTGTGTGTGTGTGTGTGTATGTGTGTGTGTGTGTATGTGTGTGTGTGTGTATGTGTGTGTGTGTGTGTGTGTGTGTGTGTGTGTGTGTGTGTGTGTGTGTGTGTGTGTGTGTGTGTGTGTGTATATCTTTTTTTCTAAAGCTTTCCAGAGTATTTGTTCCCATGATGCAAGTTACTAGTGTGCCCCCCCCCCCCACCTGCACCTCTTTCGCGAAAAGAATCCAACCCGTCCTTGACTCAAGTCCATTCCATCCAGCGGTCGACCCCACAGACGCATTCATAATTTTTTTTACATGCTGTTCATTCAAAATGGGAATTTTCTCAAATATAAATTAATACTATAAAATATTACCATATTAGAGGCTGGGAGCATAGCAAGTCCAGGCAGAAGTGAGCAGGGAGGATGAGCAGGGAGGATGAGCAGGGAGGATGAGCAGGCAGAAGTGAGCAGGGAGGATGAGCAGGGAGGATGAGCAGGCAGAAGTGAGCAGGGAGGATGAGCAGGCAGAAGTGAGCAGGAAGGATGAGCAGGCAGAAGTGAGCAGGGAGGATGAGCAGGCAGAAGTGAGCAGGGAGGATGAGCACGGAGGATGAGCACGGAGGATGAGCACGGAGGATGAGCACGGAGGATGAGCACGGAGGATGAGCACGGAGGATGAGCACGGAGGATGAGCACGGAGGATGAGCACGGAGGAAGAAGGAATAATTTAAATAGGGAGATTGAAGAAATCGAGCGGAAATTGAAACACTCATATGAAACTGAAGAAAGGCAGTTAGAACAGAAAGCAATTCAGGAAATAAAGAAAAATCCAAAATATTTCTTCTCATATGCGAAATCAAAAGCAAAAACCACTGCCAGTATTGGTCCTATTCGTACAAGTGAAGGTTCATACACGGAGGATGACAAAGAAATCAGTGAAATCCTAAAAAAGCAGTATGAGGACATGTTTAGCACTCCAATAAACAACATGAAGGTGGAAGATCCAGACAATTTCTTTATGCGGGATATTCAAACCCCTGTAAATATAACTGATATAAACACGAGCGCACTAAATTTTGAAAGAGAAATTGAAAACATGCCCATGCACTCGGCCCCAGGTCCAGACTCATGGAATTCAATATTTATAAAGAAATGCAAAGTGCCGGTAGCACAGGCACTCAGTATAGTGTGAAGGAAGAGCTTGGACACGGGGGAGATACCAGATGCACTTAAAGTAGCAGACATAGCCCCTCTACACAAGGGAGGGTGCAAAGCATTGGCAAAGAATTATAGACCAGTTGCACTAACATCGCACATCATAAAAGTATTTGAGAGAGTGATTAGGAGTCAGGTCACCAATTTCATGGAGACCAATGACCTTCACAACCCAGGCCAACATGGATTTCGAGCGGGAAGATCGTGCCTCTCACAGCTACTTGAGCACTACGACAAAGTCACTGAGGCATTAGAAGAAAATCAGAATGCTGATGTGATATACACGGACTTCGCAAAGGCTTTCGATAAATGTGACCATGGCGTGATAGCACACAAAATGAAGTCAATGGGAATAACCGGTAAAGTTGGACGCTGGATACTCAGTTTTCTGTCAAACAGGACTCAGCGAGTAACTGTCAACCATATAAAATCTAGTCCAAGTGCAGTTAAAAGCTCTGTACCTCAGGGTACAGTCCTTGCACCGCTGCTTTTCCTTATTCTCATATCAGATATAGACAAAAATACAAGTCACAGCTTCGTATCATCCTTTGCAGATGACACAAAAATCAGTATGAAAATTACCTCGGCTGAAGACATTGAAAAACTTCAAGCTGATATTAATAAAGTTTTCGACTGGGCATCAGAAAATAACATGATGTTTAACAGTGATAAATTCCAGGTACTCAGGTACGGTAAAAATGAGGACCTTAAACATAATACAGAGTACAAAACACAATCAAATGTACCCATAGTAGGAAAACAGCATGTAAAGGATTTGGGAATAATAATGTCTGACGACCTAACGTTTAAGGAGCATAACCAAGCAAATATTGCGACAGCCAGAAAAATGATAGGATGGATTACGAGAACTTTCAAATCCAGGGATCCCATCACAATGGTTGTACTCTTCAAGGCACTTGTGTTGTCTCGTCTTGAGTACTGCTCAGTACTCACTTCCCCCTTCAGAGCAGGAGAGATTGCTGAAATAGAGGGAATACAGAGAACATATACGGCACGCATAGACGCAATAAAGCACCTAAATTACTGGGATCGTCTCAAAGCCCTCCAAATGTACTCACTAGAAAGAAGACGAGAGAGATATCAAATAATATACACCTGGAAGATACTGGAGGGCCAGGTCCCAAATCTACACAGAAAAGTAACAACGTACTGGAGTGAACGATATGGAAGAAAATGTAGAATAGAACCAGTGAAGAGCAGAGGTGCCATAGTCACAATCAGAGAACACTGTATGAACATCAGAGGTCCGCGGTTGTTCAACGTCCTCCCAGCAAGCATAAGAAATAATGCCGGAACAACCGTGGACATTTTCAAGAGGAAACTAGATTTATTCCTTCAAGGAGTGCCGGACCAACCGGGCTGTGGTGGGTATGTGGGCCTGCGGGCCGCTCCAAGCAACAGCCTGGTGGACCAAACTCTCACAAGTCAAGCCTGGCCTCGGGCCGGGCTTGGGGAGTAGAACAACTCCCAGAACCCCATCAACCAGGTAATCAACCAACCAACCAACCAGGAGGATGAGCACGGA
This sequence comes from Procambarus clarkii, assembly GCF_040958095.1. Taxonomy (NCBI): domain Eukaryota; kingdom Metazoa; phylum Arthropoda; class Malacostraca; order Decapoda; family Cambaridae; genus Procambarus; species Procambarus clarkii. The sequence goes on from NC_091198.1 coordinate 10,726,261, forward strand.
GGATGAGCAGGGAGGGAGGGTGAGCAGGGAGGCAGGACTGGCAGAGGCATCAGGCGGCGCGGGGTGATGCTGGACGGGCTGCCCGGAGCCAGGGGTCACGACGCCTTGACCCGCGCACTATGAGAAGACCGGATCCCACCGGTGACCTCGCCACCCCTACCTGTGGACGCCCAGACCCCCCTCCTGGGCACGGGGGGGGGGGGGGGCAGGAGAAGAGGAGGGGGGGGGGAGGAGGAGAGGGAGAGAGAGAGGGGGGCTGAAGAGAGCAGAGGAGATTTGGTAAGCGCACACAGATCCACCACATTCTCTCTCTCTCTCTCTCTCTCTCTCTCTCTCTCTCTCTCTCTCTCTCTCTCTCTCTCTCTCTCTCTCTCTCTCTCTCTCTCTCTCTGTGTTGCAAGTTATATTGCATATTTCTTTCCTCTTTATTTCCGAGACGTCTGCCACCTTTCAACGTTGTGAAGGGAGTTTGGGGCACCTGTGATGGTGCCATGATTAGAGGGAGCAGAGGCTGGGTGTGTGTATGGGGGGTGTAGTGTGTATTGGGTATGGCAGGCTGGGGGGGGGGGTGTGTGGGTGTAGTGTGTACTGGGTATGACAGGCTGGGGGTGTGTGGGGGTGTAGTGTGTACTGGGTATGACAGGCTGGGGGTATGTGTGGGGGTGTAGTGTGTACTGGGTATGACAGGCTGGGGGTGTAGCGTGTACTGGGTATGACAGGCTGGGGGTGTGTGTGTGGGGGGGGGTAGTGTGTACTAGGTATGGCAGGCTGAGGTGTGTGTGTGGGGGGGGGTGTAGTGTGTACTGGGTATGGCGGAGGCTGGGTGTGTGTGTGGGGGGGTGTAGTGTGCACTGGGTATGGCAGGCTGGGTGTGTGTGTGGGGGGGGGGGTGTAGTGTGTACTGGGTATGACAGAGGCTGGGTGTGTGTGTGGGGGGGGGGGTAGTGTGTACTGGGTATGGCGGAGGCTGGGGGTGTAGTGTGTACTGGGTATGGCAGGCTGGATGTGTGTGTGTGTGGGGGGTGTAGTGTGTACTGGGTATGGCAGGCTGGGGGTGTGGGAGGAATATTAAGATGCGGTGACCTACTTGAAGATTGTAAACGGCGCCACAAAGGTACTGGGATGGTGGCTCGGCGCAGCTCCCTATCTCCCTCCCTCCCTTGTGTTGCTTCCGGGAACTAATATTCCCGCGGCCCGGTCTCTGACCAGGCCTGCTTCCTGGTTGACGGTGCGGTCAACCAGGCTATGTAGTTGACGCTGCTCGCAGTCATCTACATAGTCAGAACATCCTTCAGAAACGTCAATAAGGGAGCTTTTTGATCACTGTGTATCGCCTATGTGAAGCCAGTCTTAGAGTACGCCGCACCATCCTGGAGCCCCCCATCTAAAAAAAAAACACACATAAGGAAGCTCGAAAAGGTGCAGATGTTTGCACCGACCCTCGTCCCAGAGCTGCCATGCAGGGATGAGGTACGAAGAGAGACTGAAGGAACTTAATCTGACGACGCTAGACAGGAGGAGGAGGAGGAGGGAGAGAGAGAGACATGATATAGACATATAAAATACTTAAGATGGATTGACAGGGTGGAAACGGAGGAAATGTTTCCAAAGAATATAAACAGAACAAGGGGGCACGGGTGGAGGCTTGAGACACACATGTGTCACTAAGATGTTCGAAAGTTTTTCTTTAGCGTAAGGATAGTGAATAATTGGAATGGCCTAAAGGAGCAGGTTGTAGAGGCAAACTCCAGTCATAACTTTAAGAGAGATAAGATAATGAAATAGGCCAGGAAGTAATTGCATTAGACAACCAACGGTTAGAAAAGCGGGATCCAAGAGCACGAGCTCAATCCTGCAGACACAAATAGGGGAGTACAAAGAGGCGAGTACACACACATATATACCTACTGAAGAGACGGGACACCAAGAGCGTAGCTCTCATCCTGTAACTACACTTACGTAATTACACTTAGGTAATTACACACATTATGAAAGTGGTTTGTAACTGGCTTTTAACAGAGCCCATTATCTACCGTGTTGACAGGCAGTAGAGACGCCCTCGAGGTGGTGGTTGGGGGGGGGGGGGTTATCTTGAGGTTATCTTGAGATACTTTCGGGGCTTAGCGTCCCCGCGGCCCAGTCCTCGACCAGGCCTCCTTTTTGTTACTCACACCCCCAGGAAGCAGCCCGTAGCAGCTGTCTTACTCCCAGGTACCTTTTAACTGCTAGGTAACAGGGGCATCAGGGTGAAAAAAACCTGCCCATTTGTTTCCGCCTCCACCGGGGATCGAACTCGGAACCTCAGAACTACGAATCCGAAGCGCTGTTCACTCAGCTGTCAGGGGGGGGGGAGGGAAGGGAAATATCAGGAGAAAGCGCCGAGCCATTACGACTATGCACTGGGAAGGGGTCAGGATAAGGATTTGGGATGGGATGGAGGGGAAGGAATGGTGCCCAACCACTTGGATGGTCGGGAATTAAACGCCGACCTGCATGAAGCGAGACCGTCGCTCTACCGTCCGGCCCAAGTGATTGGGTGGGTGGGGGGGGGGGACGTCTCTTGGTAACCTCAGGGGTGGATCATAGGTAACCCCTGTGAACCGTAGGGAGCCTGACAGCTGAGTGGACAGCGCTCGGGATTCGTAGTCCTGAGGTTCCGGGTTCGATCCCCGGCGGAGGCGGAAACACATAGGCAGAGTTTCTTTCACCCTGTTTGCCAAGCAGTAAATAGGTCCCTTGGAGTTAGACAGCTGCTACGGGCTGCTTCCTGGGGGTGTGTAACAAAAAAAAGGAGACCTGGTCGAGGACCGGGCCGCGCGGACACTAAGCCCCGAAATCCTCTCAAGATAACCTCAAGACGATCCACCCCGGGGGTCACAGGTGAGCAGGTCACCGGAGGAGGGGAGAGGGGGCCCGGGGAGGGGGGAGGAGAGCGGGTTACAAACATAAATAGTCGATTGAGGAGAAATCGGAGCGGTTAGGCCCTAACCCCATCACCTAAGGTCTCGGGATATTGTCCAAGTGCAAATTAATATTAATTAATTAATATTAATATTGCCCACCACATGATACTAAGAAGAGGTCGCCCGCTACTCCCGAGAGGTGAGAGGAGCCTCCGTCAGACTCCCACCGCTCCTGTGCCACGTAAGGCCACTACGGGCTCACCATAGCCCGTGCTACTTGCCCCGCTCCTGTGCCAGTTAAGTCCACTACGGGCTCAGCATAGCCCGTGCTACTTGCCCCGCTCCTGTGCCTGGTAAGTCCACTACGGGCTCACCATAGCCCGTGCTACTTGCCCCGCTCCTGTGCCAGGTAAGTCCACTACGGGCTCACCATAGCCCGTGCTACTTGCCCCGCTCCTGTGCCAGGTAAGTCCACTACGGGCTCACCATAGCCCGTGCTACTTGCCCCGCTCCTGTGCCAGGTAAGTCCACTACGGGCTCACCATAGCCCGTGCTACTTGGAACTTGTTCCGAGTAGCTGAATCTATAATAACAACAACTCCGTCAGAAATTTATTTGCATCCACCTATCCTCAGGTAGTGAGGGCTTAACTGGAGCTCAATTTGTAGTGGAGGGGGGGAAGGGGTTATGGAGAAGGGAGAGGGGGGGGGGAAGGGGTTATGGAGAAGGGAGAGGGGGGGGGGAAGGGGTTATGGAGAAGGGAGAGGGGGGGGAAGGGGTTATGGAGAAGGGAGAGGGGGGGGAGGGGTCAGGGAGAAGGGAGAGGAGGGGGGAGGGGAAAGGGAGGGTACTGAGATGAACAAGAAATGCGGAAACGTATAAATTTAGTGTCATAAAATACTGTTGTTGGTGTTATAGATTCAGCTACTCGGAACAAGTTCCAAGTAGCACGGGCTATGGTGAGCCCGTAGTGGACTTACCTGGCACAGGAGCGGGGCAAGTAGCACGGGCTATGGTGAGCCCGTAGTGGACTTACCTGGCACAGGAGCGGGGCAAGTAGCACGGGCTATGGTGAGCCCGTAGTGGACTTACCTGGCACAGGAGCGGGGCAAGTAGCACGGGCTATGGTGAGCCCGTAACTTACCTAGCAACGGAGCGGTGACCAGAAAATACTTGTGGTGAGACACTAAAGATTACTCTTACGTGACGTGTAAGAGCAGCGGTGAATGCCCAAAACGGCGCTGTTTTATCCACAGATTAGGCAAAATTGTAATTAATTTTGTTACTAAAGATGTTAATAATAATATAATGCCTTATCGCTCCATAGCATAAGCCAATTCGTGCTGGGTCTTGACCTCTGGAGACTGTCCTCTCTCAGGTCATCAGAGTGACGCATGAGCAACAGCTGCTATAAAAAGGGAGTTGGGGGTTTCGTCAGCGGCCTGCGCCTCCGTGCTGGGGCCAGCCAGAAGCGTTTAGGCTTTGTCAACCACAGGAGTCGTGACAAGCAGCCGGGTTAAGCAATTAACAGCCTGTAGTATTTAAAAGCCAAAACGCTTGCTACCGATCTATTCAGATGGCATAAACAGTTATGACCACGGGGTCAAAAGAACGCTATCTTGAGGTTACCTTGAGATGATTTCGAGGCTTTAGTGTCCCCGCGGCCAGGTCCTCGACCAGGCCTCCACCCCCAGGAAGCAGCCCGTGACAGCTGACTAACACCCAGGTACCTATTTTACTGCTAGGTAACAGGAGCATAGGGTGAAAGAAACTCTGCCCGTTGTTTCTCGCCGGCGCCCGGGATCGAACCCGGGACCACAGGATCACCAGTCCAGCGTGACGCTGCAAGGTGATAAATAACCCGAGTTTCACAACGACAGAGTACAAAGAACAAATCCACAAGGGCCGTGACGAGGATTCGAACCTACGTCTGTGAGCATCCCAGACGCTGCGTTAATCGACTGAGCTACGACATGGTAAAAAAAAAAAAAAAAAAAAAAAGTTGAAACCGAAGTTCTACTAAACTTACTGGATCCTGCAGTCTCTCCGAGACACAAACCAGGGATTTACACAACTCCCCCATGCACTCGAGTTATGTTAATTGTAGATTCATTCATTGATGCATCAGGTTATTGTGGTTTGTGTGTGAAGTGACAGAGTACAGCTTCGCACACTTTTAATTTCGATACAATTCCCATTGTTGCCGCCAGAACAAATGCTGCATACCACAACAGTTGCCTAACTCCCCCGGTGATGAATTGAACCGCCAGTCGAACAGAAGCATCAGGTGAAAGTAAACGTTCTCGACTGTTTCTAGCCTGGCCCCGGGGATTGACTCCGGCTCCCTCGATTGTAAATCAAAGACGTAGACCAATATGCTACTGGGTTACCTTGGGCAGGTGCAGTGCGACTCGAGATGATACTAATCCCCAGCAGAAACAGGTAGAAAGTCTTCTATTGCTCAAGGTAGAGTGGTTCTACCTTGAGCAATAGAAGGGTAGAGCAAGGTAGAGTGGTTCTACCTTGAGCAATAGAAGGGTAGAGCAAGGTAAGAGTGATTCTACCTTGAGCAATAGAAGGGTAGAGCAAGGTAAGAGTGGTTCTACCTTGAGCAATAGAAGGGTAGAGCAAGGTAAGAGTGATTCTACCTTGAGTAATAAAATGGTAGAGCAAGGTAGAGTGGTTCTACTTTGAACAATAGAAGGGTAGAGCAAGGTAGAGTGGTTCTGCCTTGAGCAATAGAAGGGTAGAGCAAGGTAGAGTGGTTCTACCTTGAGCAATAGAAAGGTAGTGCAAGGTAGAGTGGTTCTACCTTGAGCAACAGAAGGGTAGAGCAAGGTAGAGTGGTTCTACCTTGAACAACAGAAGGGTAGAGCAAGGTAGAGTGGTTCTACTTTGAGCAACAGAAGGGTAGAGCAAGGTAGAGTGGTTCTACCTTGAACAACAGAAGGGTAGAGCAAGGTAGAGTGGTTCTACTTTGAGCAACAGAAGGGTAGAGCAAGGTAGAGTGGTTCTACCTTGAACAACAGAAGGGTAGAGCAAGGTAGAGTGGTTCTACCTTGAGCAATAGAAGGGGTAGAGCAAGGTAGAGTGGTTCTACCTTGAGCAACAAAAGGTCACGAAGTGCCAAGCCTCGAAAGCTTCTACAGCTTGGGAAGAGAGCCATAACTATTTTAATTTGTTTATTGTTCAAGAAAAAAAAGTTGTCTTCAAATTGTTGAATGAGGTTCACTCTCCCATTACACGCACTTTCCAACGGAAGCGGCAGTTCATTGGTTTATACAGAAAGACCTGTGTGTGGGGTTGTTAAGACTGCGCGCCTAGCCTGATGGGCCACCTGGGGGTCACATGACAGCTGGGGGTCATATGACAGCTGGGGGTCACATGACAGCTGGGGGTCACATGACAGCTGGGGGTCATATGACAGCTGGGGGTCATATGACAGCTGGGGGTCACATGACAGCTGGGGGTCACATGACAGCTGGGGGTCACATGACAGCTGGGGGTCACATGACAGCTAGGGGTCACATGACAGCTAGGGGTCACATGACAGCTGGGGGTCACATGACAGCTGGGGGTCACATGACAGCTGGGGGTCATATGACAGCTGGGGGTCACATGACAGCTGGGGGTCACATGACAGCTGGGGGTCACATGACAGCTGGGGGTCACATGACAGCTGGGGGTCACATGACGCAACACATGATACCTGGGGGGTCACATGACGCAACACATGATACCTGGGGGGTCACATGACGCAACACATGATACCTGGGGGGTCACATGACAGCTGGGGTCACATGACGCAACACATGACACCTGGGGGTCACATGACGCAGGAGGATAGTGAACGGGTCAAGAAGAGGAGGCGGAGGATACTGGTGACAGGTCAACAAGCCATCGGGTCCTCCCTAGGTCATTCGACACAGGCACTTGTGTCCATCCCACCATATCCGGTTCCTGTGGGAAGCGGCGGCGGCGGCACATTACCGTGGGTGATGGTGGTGGTGCCAAGACCAAGCTCACCACCACCAGGGGTCACCGGAGGGCCACAGGAGTGGGTCACGCAGAGTCGATTTGGACAACATTAATGCAGGAAATCGTATAATAAAGCGGGATAACCTGGGAGCAGCGAGCATGGGAGGGCAGGATAGTGGGAGGGCAGGATGGTGGGAGGGCAGGATGGTGGGAGGGCAGGATGGTGGGAGGGCAGGATAGTGGGAGGGCAGGATAGTGGGAGGGCAGGATAGTGGGAGGGCAGGATAGTGGGAGGGCAGCTCCCACGCCGTGACCCCTGGCGACTCCCCTAATGACTGGCTAATACTTAGGTAATGGTGAGCCTCGCCGGCTGTAAAGAACACGATTTAAGGGATTCTTGGTGGGTAAAATATTTGTTTAGAATAATGTACGACAATGCTGGGTTCTTTTTGTTGTTGGTCTTTGGGACCTCGAGATGACCCCTGATAAGAGTTGACTAATGTGAGGAGTGCTGGCCCCCCCCCTCCCCCCTGCTTGGTGCCGTGCTGTCCGGCCCCCGGCCTGCTTCCTGCGTGCCACAGGTGCCACCACCACTGGTCCCAGGACACGACCAGGTGGCAAGCACCACCACCACCACTGGTCCCAGGACACGACCAGGTGGCGAGCACCACCACCACCACTGGTCCCAGGACACAGCCAGATGGCGAGCACCACCACCACCACTGGTCCCAGGACACAGCCAGATGGCAAGCACCACCACCACCACTGGTCCCAGGACACAGCCAGATGGCGAGCACCACCACCACCCCTGGTCCCAGGACACGACCAGGTGGCGAGCACCACCACCACCCCTAGTCCCAGGACACAGCCAGATGGCAAGCACCACCACCACCACTGGTCCCAGGACACGACCAGGTGGCGAGCACCACCACCACCACTGGTCCCAGGACACAGCCAGATGGCGAGCACCACCACCACCACTGGTCCCAGGACACAGCCAGATGGCAAGCACCACCACCACCACTGGTCCCAGGACACAGCCAGCTGGCGAGCACCACCACCACCCCTGGTCCCAGGACACAGCCAGATGGCGAGCACCACCACCACCACTGGTCCCAGGACACAGCCAGATGGCGAACACCACCACCACCCCTGGTCCTGGGGGGGCACCCAGAACGGCTTCACCTCCGCCAGTGGTGACCTCGCCAGCCTGTGCTGTAACACCCATGGGAATAAGATGACGCTTGAGAAAATAAATAGCCTCATTTCCTACACTAATGACCGCTCCGCGATCAACACAACACGTGCGGGTTTTAAGTAAAACACATTAGTGTTGACCCGCTTTGATTTACAACCCGCTACTGCATTTTTCAGTGTGAGAATTGTCTTCCAAAACAAACATTTATTTCAGCACACAATAAGGCAGTGTTATGGGCTCTACTTTCAGATGAGAATTTATAACTTGTAAAGGTTTTGACACAGTATATAGAGAACAGATTACTAAAGGAAAAAAATTCGTACAAGGCCATGTGATTGACGAGAGAACGTTGATAGTCAAGTCACTACTGAGAACGTTAACTTTGTCGTGTTCATGTCACTGTTAAGAGAACTTTTCCTGTTGTTCTGGGACATGTCACTGCCGTGAGACTTGGGGTTCTTGGCACTGCACGACCATGTCACTGTTCTAAGCCCTATACCTACACACACACACACACACACACACTGATCACAACCTACAAAATCCTCAGAGGAATCGACCGGGTAAACAAGGATAAACTATTCAACACTGGTGGGACGCGAACAAGGGGACACAGGTGGAAACTGAGTACCCACATGAGCCACAGGGACGTTAGAAAGAACTTTTTCAGTGTCAGAGTAGTCAACGGATGGAATGCATTAGGCAGTGATGTGGTGGAGGCTGACTCCATACACAGTTTCAAATGTAGATATGATAGAGCCCAGTAGGCTCAGGAACCTGTACACCAGTTAATTGACAGTTGAGAGGCGGGACCAAAGAACCAGAGCTCAAATAGGTGAGTAGAAATAGGTGAGTACACACACCCATCACCTGCATTTATACGTTAAACCTACAAAGATACTTCACAGCTGAAGAAATGCCATGGTTATGATAAGAGAAGTAGCTCCAACACACCTGCGACTCTCTAAGACACATTCTAGACAGAGCTGTGTCTCCGGAAGACACATTCTAAATCTCGACAGACCACTGACCGCCTAAGACACATTCTAGACACGCCTGTGACTGCGCAAGACACATTCTAGACACGCCTGTGACTGCGCAAGACACATTCTAGACACGCCTGTGACTGCGCAAGACACATTCTAGACACGCCTGTGACTGCGCAAGACACATTCTAGACACGCCTGTGACTGCGCAAGACACATTCTAGACACGCCTGTGACTGCGCAAGACACATTCTAGACACGCCTGTGACTGCGCAAGACACATTCTAGACACGCCTGTGACTGCGCAAGACACATTCTAGACACACCTGTGACTGCGCAAGACACATTCTAGACACACCTGTGACTGCGCAAGACACATTCAAGACACACCCGTGACTGCGCAAGACACATTTTGGCCACACCTGTGAGTGTGTGAGTGTGTGTGTGTGTGTGTGTGTGTGTGTGTGTGTGTGTGTGTGTGTGTGTGTGTGTGTGTGTGTGTGTGTGTGTGTCTGTGTGTGTGTGTGTGTGTGTGTGTGTGTGTGTGTGTGTGTGTGTGTGTGTGTGTGTGTGTGTGTGTGTGTGTGTGTGGCATGGATGCCGGATGAGAGAGTGCGGGACACGTGGATGCTGCTGGCAGGAGAGCAAGGCGAGGGTGGGTGTGGGAGACAAAGATTCCCACGCTGGAGGCTGCCGTGGTCAGCCTCACCCACCGCCGGCGCCGCCCATGCAACAACAACAAAAAAGACTGAGACACAACAAGAATAATAGTTAAGAGCGCCGAGCCACAGACTCAAAAAAAAAATATATATATATATATATATATACCCTAAAAGGGGTACCCTCTCTGGTGCAAGTGTAGGGACCCATAGCCTGGGAGAAGAAAATAAAGAGTACTCAGAGAAGACCTTGTGGATCCTCACTGAACACTTTGATATTTTCTTCTCCTACCACCATATATAATACTTTTGTTAGACGACCAAAAACCCCCATTTTTGTTCCCAAAAAGACATTTAAATTCCAAGCAACTTTCGACAGAGTGGGACATTTGACCAAAAAAAGGATTTGGAAATTAATGTGATGAGGGAGGAACGAACGCGGGGCCCTAAGAGCTGAGTTCCTGCTGACCTTCAAAATAACACCGAGTCACATAATTTACAATTTCACCCTCTGGACCAAATCAGTTGGTTAAGACCTCAACGCCTTACATGTCACCCTCATTGTCTAATCTGCTTAGTAATCTCAGCCCCTTGTAAGGAGGATAATTAGTGACTATGTTGCAGCTAATGGAGGGTCAACTAGGGGTCAAAGGCCATGTCGTGGGCAAGGGGGGGGAGGGGGGGATGGTAAGGGTGTTTCCCTCTCCACACCCTCGATAATTCACCATTTCCGACGCTCTCCCATACTCCCTACCTCTCCCCCCCCCCTCCCCCGTCTTCTTATATCTCTCACTGTAGTATTTAAACTCTCACTCTGTTTCTCATCTCTCCACTCTTACTCTCATACAATATTTGTATTACTCACTTCTCTCTTTCCCTTGGTCATCTCTCTCTCTCTCCCCTCTCCCTCTCTCTCCCTCTCCCCCTCTCTCTCACTCTCTCCCTCTCCTTCTCTCTCTCTCCCTCCCCCCTCTCTATCTCGCTCTCTCTCCCTCCCCCTCTCTCTCTCTCTCTCCCTCTCGCCAACACAATGTAAGTATCTGCAGTAGAGATGTGAGGAAAATATATCTGCGTCTACAGAAACATTCGCCACTGTAATAACTTGCCTTTCAAAGTCCTCGACAATGGCTATCAATATTTATGAGAATATATATCTATGTCTGTTCCAGGATGGAGGCCAAATGCTTGGGGCTAGCCTCACTACTTTGCAGTGTGAATTGTCTGGGGTATGACACGGACATAGATTTGTTAGGGTCGCCAGAATGCAAGACGGAACAACATGCCACATCACGTCAGGCTGCGAGCAGCCGCGTCCAACAGCCTGGTTGATCAGTCCAGCAACCAGGAGGCCTGGTCGACGACCGGGCCGCGCGGACGCTAAGCCCCGGAAGCACCTCAAGGTAACCTCAAGGTATCCTAAGGAAATGTATATGTTTCTCTCTCAGAATGTTTGGTAATATGTTTATTGTTTGTGATGTGTGTCTATGTATGTATTAACACGATGTACTGAACGGGGTGAGAATAGCTTGAGCTACCTCATCCCTTTGTGTGTATTTTACCTCAATAAACTTATTTCAATTTCAATTTCAATTTCAGGTATCCTAACCCCCATTGCCTGCCTGCAACGCCTGGCTAGATATTTTAAAAATGCAAATTTCAAACACGTTTATATCATATAGTAATATGAAGAATTGTGCACTGATCTTGGGAAAATTAGCAGAAAATTTTTAATCATCATATATTGCCCATTGTAGCATAAAACAGGTGATCTTCCCACAGCTCTAAAGCCTCCCTCGAAGCCAATGGGAAACAATTATATATTTCATTTTGTTTTGTCTGGGGGAGGGGAGAGGAAATACATGGGCAAGACGACGAGAGATCTATTTTATATTATAGTATTTTGACACATTATGTGAAGATATCGGGAGAGTTAACACACATGAACAAATCCACAAGGGCCGTGATGAGGGTTCGAACCTAGGTCCGGAATGATCCCAGACACGTCTTAGTCGACTGCGCCATGAGATTATACTGTCAATACGTAAATACACGACGTGTATTGAAAGGCGAGAATGTATAACATTTGGTTGACAGAGCCCGGGTGCATGGGAGCAATTGTGTAAAACCCTGGTTTGTGCTTCTCCGGCGCAGTGGCGCAATCGACTCAGGCGCGTCTGGGACCATCCCGGCCGCAGGTTCGAACCCTCACCACGGCCCTCGTGGATTTGTTCGTTTGATATATCACGCTATTGGGATTTCTGTATGTATCAACACTAATATTTTACTAGTCACACTTCGGTCGTAGTGGGCGAAAACGCGTAAATTAAAACTGAGCCTTCATCTCAAAAACCTTCTTGGGCCACCTTTTTTTTTTCAAAGCCAACAGAAACTATCCAAAGACCAATCCATCAAATGTTAACATGTCCCCCACACTCCATGCATCTCATTCTGAACGCTCTCGACATCAATATTGACTCACTTTCTACGCATTCTCTGAACCATAAGCAACCGCCTAGATAGATTGATTCGTCTAACTTCGTACGCTTTTGTTAAGCAAAAGCCACTTAAAGGTAGGCGAATATCATATCGTGAGAAACGGTTGGTGTGGCCTACATCTTAATGGGAACGACCCGCTCTCATCAGTTCTCATTGTAGCTCTCTCAATGAGTGGTGCTTCTCACCCTGTCCATGGAGGACAGAAGAAAATGTATATATTCTGGTTGGCATTGCAAATGTGTGGCCACGTCTGTGGTAGAAAATAATAATAATAATAAATGAATGGTGCTGCCATCGCAATGACTGATACTTCCCTTTCAAGGACTAATACTGCCCTCTCGAGTAGTGATGCTGTCCTCTCAATGACTGATACTTCCCTATCAAGGACTAATACTGCCCTCTCGAGTAGTGATGCTGTCCTCTCAATGACTGATACTTCCCTATCAAGGACTAATACTGCCCTCTCGAGTAGTGATGCTGTCCTCTCAAAGAGCAATAATCCCACTCAAGTAGTGATGCTACCCTCTCACGAATTACAGCAGCATTCTCAGAGATCGTTCTCACCACGTAATCAACATCCTATTTGTAGGCTGTTTGCGTCCCTTATCTTGAGGTTATCTTGAGAAGATTTCGGGGCTTTTTAGTGTCCCCGCGGTCCGGTCCTCGACCAGGCCTCCACCCCCAGGAAGCAGCCCGTGACAGCTGACTAACACCCCAGGTACCTATTTTACTGCTAGGTAACAGGGGCATAGGGTGAAAGAAACTCTGCCCATTGTTTCTCGCCGTCGCCTGGGATCGACCCCGGGGACCACAGGATCACAAGTCCAGCGTGCTGTCCGCTCGGCCAACCGGCTCCCTGACTAACGTAACCGTCCCTAACGTAAGAAGCTGCACCAACCGGCTTATAGCACTTCGAGAGCGCTATTCATAACCCCCTCCCCCCCCCCCCCCATGAGAAGCACGTGCTTCTAATGCTGTTATTCCCACCATATATCATACAATGTGTACATGTTATCCCCGGCGTACACGTACTGATCCACACAGTGCGTGGTCGGGTTGACCGAGACGGAGAAAACTTAACATTGTTCCTGACAAAGACCCAGATATTTTCCGTGATCAGGGGCGCAAAATGTCCATGATTAACGGTGCGATATCATCTTGAAGGGGCTGCAATGGACGGGGTCGTGGCTCGTCCAACACCGCTGACCATTTCCTCTCCCAGAGAGGCATAACGATCAAGTGGCTGACTCCAGGTGATCCACGGGTGATTCAAGGAGGTTTACAACAGTTCTAAACAGCTCACAAGTGACTACAGAAACGATGGAGTTATTCCAAGCAATCCATAGGTAGCTAAAGAAGGAAATATTGGTTTCAGAAGGTCCATGGCCCTAACAAATTTACAAAAATCTGAAAGCTGCAGCATTATAGATTATGGTGAATATCGTGAGGAAACATATATATATGGCACTAATAGAACAAGAACATCGCCATGCGATGTTATAATGGCCAGAATACGCCTGGGATATAGACATATCTGGCAGCTTTCTCAAAACTCAGGTGTCGAATACACCATGTGTCAACTTTGTGAAAGTGTCGAATACACCATGTGTCAACTTTGTGAGTGTCGAATACACCATGTGTCAACTTTGTGAGTGTCGAATACACCATGTGTCAACTTTGTGAAAGTGTCGAATACACCATGTGTCAACTTTGTGAGTGTCGAATACACCATGTGTCAACTTTGTGAAAGTGTCGAATACACCATGTGTCAACTTTGTGAAAGTGTCGAATACACCATGTGTCGACTTTGTGAAAGTGTCCAATACACCATGTGTCTACTTTGTGAAAGTGTCCAATACACCATGTGTCAACTTTGTGAAAGTGTCCAATACACCATGTGTCGACTTTGTACACGCACATTAATCCAAGTGTGTGGTTGAGTATTTAATAATCAACTGTACTATATGTAAGAGAACATATTTCGAACCCTGGTTATGTAGGATAGACATCAATTAATGTAATGTTTCTCTAACCCTGTCCATGGAAGGACAGTTTTCCTGGCCGTGCCCCGCTCAGGAGGTCTTTCATGCCGTGCCCCACTCAGGAGGTCTTTCTGGCCGTGCCCCACTCAGGAGGTCATCCTGGCCGTGCCCCATTCAGGAGGTCTTTCTCGCCACGACACGGAAAGGACAATATCCTGAGCGAGGCACGGCGTGGAAGACCTCGTAAACGGTGCAACGCGGGTCTCAGGAGGGCAGCACGAGGCAGAGATCCTAAGAAAGGCAGCCGCCGGGCAGAGATCTTGAGCAGGGCAGCGCGGGGCAGAGAGGTCTTGATGCGGGGCAGCGCCGGGCAGAGAGGTCTAGAGGAGGGGCAGCTTGGGGGCAGAGAGGTCTCGGGAAGAGGGCAGCGTAGGGTCCCGGGACTATCAATTAAGTGTAGACCAGGGCAACCTTGCTTAGATTATCCGTCTATTGTTGCCTACGTCTCCTCTTGCTCACTGGCGGTCATCCACTTAACAGCTCGCGCCACAAAATCACGCCATTTCTCTAGTCCATAAAAAATATATAATCATGTTTTTTTTCCCTCACGGTCCAAATTAATTCCCCCCAAAAGCCCACAGGGAGATATGAGGGGTGAGGATCAGGAGAGGCAACGAGCCCAAGCAAATGGAGGGATCATTTGGTGGCACCGGGCAAGGGGTTGGGGGGTGAGTTACACGCTGGCCGTGATGTGACTGGCTACAGTTGCCTGCCTCTACCTGTCTGCCGGGGCGCCCTCCTCCTCCTGTCATGACCTGCGTCCTCCTGACTGCCTCTACCTGTCTGCCGGGCTTCCTCCTCCTCCTCCTGTCATGACCTGCGTCCTCCTGACTGCCTCTCGTCCCTGGTTGATACCTGGTTGATGGGGTTCTGGGAGTTGTTCTACTCCCCAAGCCCGGCCCGAGGCCAGGCTTGACTTGTGAGAGTTTGGTCCACCAGGCTGTTGCTTGGAGCGGCCCGCAGGCCCACATACCCACCACAGCCCGGTTGGTCCGGCACTCCTTGGAGGAATAAATCTAGTTTCCTCTTGAAAATGTCCACGGTTGTTCCGGCAATATTTCTTATGCTCGCTGGGAGGACGTTGAACAACCGCGGACCTCTGATGTTCATACAGTGTTCTCTGATTGTGCCTATGGCACCTCTGTTCTTCACTGGTTCTATTCTACATTTTCTTCCATATCGTTTACTCCAGTACGTTGTTATTTTACTGTGTAGATTTGGTACTTGGCCCTCCAGTATCTTCCAGGTGTATATTATTTGATATCTCTCTCGTCTTCTTTCTAGTGAGTACATTTGGAGGGCTTTGAGACGATTCCAATAATTTAGGTGCTTTACTGCGTCTATGCGTGCCGTATATGTTCTCTGTATTCCCTCTATTTCATTCCCGTTCCTTCAGCTTCCTGACTGCCTCTCAGCCCGTTCCTTCGAACTTCTAACTGCTGCGTCGTCCTTCTACTTGCTGTTCCTTAGAAGATATTTACCTTGTATTACAGTTACAGCAAATTCCTGACCACAACAGTCCGCTTGAATGTAATTGCCTGCCGCTGTTCCTGTATTCTTGCTCACATTTGATTTCCCTTTCATTCTGTGCAGTGAATTTTTTTTAACTGGCAATCCTCGCGGATTTCAGAGTTGTATTTGCACATTTCCACAATTTTCTCTCTCCAGAATGGCTAATGTATTAGTGCGGAGTTTGCATGGATATTGAAGAGACGGAAATAACTTTCGACCGGGGGATGTACCACTCTAAAACTGCTTCTATATAAGCAGTGCCATTTTAGGAGCGAATTGAAACAAGGTAAAAAAGAGAGAGTGAGTGAGTGTGAGGACGAAGTAAAGGCAAATATCCATTATACGATGGTGCTTGAGGGCGTCCTGGTGTAGGTAGCCCCTCGGCTCCTGGTGGTGCCGTCAGGGTGGTGGGGAGCAGCTAGGAGGTTGTGGTGGAGCAATGGACAGGTGACGGGTGACGGGGGGCCATGTTGACGGCAGGGGGACAGGGGGCGTCAGGGTGGTTGTACCACTCGAACCTTTATATATATATATATATATATATATATATATATATATATATATATATATATATATAATGCAGGGGCATCTGGTAGTGATATTGACATGACGGTTTTTACGCAAGTTAGGTCAAATTTTCCAGCAGATGAGAGTAGTCATTCGGAATCTTATCCATTGGAAATAAGTCCATTGATAAGTCATTGGTAATCTTATCCATTGACTTCATCCATAATGCCCAAATGTGGCCCCTGTGGAGCCTGGCCTGGTCATATACAACCAAAACAGGTGACCCAACTGACTGGAGACTTGTTATTCTCCAGTCTACAGTCACTTGGATATATTGCAGTCGAGGGAAACGCGGGATTCGAATTAGAGTTTGACGGTATCATGGTACTGATCATTTTAATCTTGGAGAGTAATTGGCAGAAGTTGGACCATGCTATAGTATGCATGTCAGAAGAAAGTTGACTGTGTTGAGGTTGTGATCATACACAACGTTATCTTGAGGTTGAGATAATTTCGGGGCTTAGCGTCCCCGCGGCCCGGTCCTCGACCAGAACTCCTCTTTGTTACATATCCCCAGAAAGCAGCCCGTAGCAGCTGTCTAACTCCCAGGTACCTATTTACTGCTAGGTAACAGGGGGCATCAAGGTTGAAAAAAAAAAACTTTGCCCATTTTGTTTCCGCCTCCACCGGGAATCGAACCCGAAACCTCAGGACTACGAATCCGAAGCGCTGTCCACTCAGCCGTCAAGCCCCTTACGTGGGTCAACTCTTGTCATTCTCATGTAACTGATGGTCCGGCAATCGTTAACTTGCAACACCGACATATATATATGTGCAATCAGCCACAGCCTTCGGGGCCCGCGTGCATGAACATCCATTAATGAAAATGCATTTAATTAGGAAATCTAGTTGGGTGCTAGGAATTACGAAGTCACTACTGCCACGAAGAGATGTCTTGCTGACTGGCATTTTGAGGCCAACTGAAGTCAGTTCTACGGTGTGTGAAGTTGTGTGTGTTTGGCGTGATTTTGCTCCGGAATGTCCTTATAAGAATCTGTTGAAGGAGAATGCTGAGGGCGTGATAAAAATGACTCCATGGGAATGATTAGTTTAGATTCTTTTAAATTGTCTTATCTTCATCTTACTTTCGTCCTATAATGTTTCAATATCTGTCTTACCGCTCTAATAGTAAGTTATACTTGTCAAATAATATTATATATATATATATATATATATATATATATATATATATATATATATATATATATATGTCGTACCTAATAGCCAGAACGCACTTCTCAGCCTACTATTCAAGGCCCGATTTGCCTAATAAGCCAAGTTTTCATGAATTAATGTTTT
This sequence comes from Procambarus clarkii, assembly GCF_040958095.1. Classification (NCBI taxonomy): domain Eukaryota; kingdom Metazoa; phylum Arthropoda; class Malacostraca; order Decapoda; family Cambaridae; genus Procambarus; species Procambarus clarkii. The sequence continues at coordinate 10,743,901 of NC_091198.1, forward strand.
TTCGTCTACCTAACCTACCTAACCTAACCTAACCTAGCTTTTTTTGGCTACCTAACCTAACCTTACCTATAAATATAGGTTAGGTTAGGTTAGGTAGGGTTGGTTAGGTTCGGTCATATATCTACGTTAATTTTAACTCCAATAAAAAAAATTGACCTCATACATAGAGAAAAGGGTTGCTTTATCATTTCATAAGGAAAAAATTATAGTAAATATATTAATTCAGGAAAACTTGGCTTATTAGGCAAATCGGGCCTTGAATAGTAGGCTGAGAAGCGAGTTCTGGCTACTAGGTACGACATATATATATATATATATATATATATATATATATATATATATATATATTGTGGCAGACTTGTGTTGTTGTGTAGGATGCTGGAGGAATCTACAAGGAGTCAAAAGACATCTTAATCCCTATGTGGTGGGTTTAGGCGAGACAAAGAATGGATGGACAGGAAGGATAGAGAAATTAGAGTAAATATAAGGAAAATATATGTGAAGGAAGAGTAAGGAAAGTTTATTTCTATTTTAGAGCTGAATATGGAGCAAGAAGTATCTTCTCGTGAGGGGGGGGGGGGGAGTTCGTTGTGTTTGTGGGAGGCAGGAGGCATCTTGTCATATTGCTGCTCAAGGAACTTGTGAGTGAAAAAAGATATTTGTGTAATGGAGAAGGTGGATCTTGTGAACCTTCTTGGGAACTTTCAACTCTTGTGAACTTTCAGCTCTTGTGAACTTTCAACTCTTGTGAACTTTCAGCTCTTGTGAACTTTCAACTCTTGTGAACTTTCAGCTCTTGTGAACTTTCAGCTCTTGGGAACTCTCAGCTCCTGTGAACCTTCCTTTGGTAACAGGAGTGAAAATCTGTTCAATAGTTCACAGACTGAGATCAGTGTGACACAGAGGTTACAGAACAGCTGCAATATAATGCCCAGACCACACTCTAAAAAGTGAAGGGACGACGACGTTTCGGTCCGTCCTGGACCACATTCTCAAGTCGATTCAATGGTCCAGGACGGACCGAAACGTCATCATCGTCCCTTCACTTACTAAGTGTGTGGTCTGGTCAACATACTTCAGCCACGTTATTGTGACTCATCGCCTGCAACAGCTGGCGATGAGTCAATGCATCTTGACAACTTGACAACTTGACAACTTGACAATGTGCAACTTGACTGATCAAGCTAAACCTCTATACCAGCGCGCAAGATCTGACTGGTACCAGGTGAAACAAATTGCTGTAGAGATTTGTGCAATGAAAGAAATGTATATATATATATATCATTTTTACACAATTCATGAATAATGATAGACATGTACTTACTTATCTATCAAGTGCTTACGGGGGGAGGAGGGGGGAAGTGAGGTTAAAGATCTTTAATGCCTTGTCTACTAATCACTTGCGTTATAATGTAACTATCCTAATTTTCGAATTCCTTATCGAATCTACCTTTAAAAGTGTGAATTATTACATTTTTTCGGCTCATTTATGTCTGGGGATAAAACAAATAATTACCGAGCCTAACCTGTGTGACACAACATGGTGGCGGGGGAGAAATTCTCGTCCAAGGAAATGTTGGCAGATATCGCAAAGATAATGAGAAAAGATAGAAAGTGTAGAGCCCTGTATAGTACGTTGCGAGAAGACCTTGACAAACTGTAGAAGCAGGCAGACTAATGGCTGCTAGATTTCAACCCCATCAAGTGTAAAGTAATGAATATGGGGAGTAAGGGTGAGATGGGAAGGAAGCCACACCATAACAGGAAGTTTACGAAAGATCATAAAGACCTGGGGGCCAGATTCACGAAGCAGTTACGCAAGAACTTACGAACCTGTACATCTTTTCTCAATCTTTGGCGGCTTTGTTTACAATTGTTAAACAGTTAATGAGCTATGAAGCACCAGGAGGCTGTTTATAACAATAATAAAAGTTGATTGGGAAGTTTTCATGCTTGTAAACTGTTAATAAATGTAAACAAAGCCGCCAAAGATTGAGAAAAGATGTACATCTTGAGGTTATCTTGACATGTTCGTAAATTTTTGCGTAACTGTTTCGTGAATCTGGCCCCTGGGGAGTGCATATAATACTAACACACCAGAATTCCATTCACTTGGGCTGTATAGGTCTCGAACCGTGGTCTCGTTTTTACACACCCCAAAAACGTTCATAACCAGGATAACATAAGCAGCTCACGGATAGCTGACACAAATACATCTCAAGATAACCTCATCTTGAGGTTATCTTGAGATGATTTCGGGGCTTTTTAGTGTCTCCGCGGCCCGGTCCTCGACCAGGCCTCCACCCCCCAGGAAGCAGCCCGTGACAGCTGACTAACTCCCAGGTACCTATTTACTGCTAGGTAACGGGGGCATCAGGGTGAAAGAAACTCTGCCCATCGTTTCTCGCCGGCGCCCGGGATCGAACCCGAGACCACAGGATCACGCCTCCAGTGTTCTGTCCGCTCAGCCACCGGCTCACGGCATTTAAACACCTACACAAGAACATTTTCTATACAGAGTAAAAGCCTTTTATCAGACCAGTAACAGGAAAAAATCCACAAGGTTGGTACTTTAATTCAGTCTCAAGTACAGAGATAATTGAAGGGAATCCTAAGCAAATAACCAGACGAAATAAGGCGCACAGGGAATATGTTCGCTACATACAAATTACTAAGGGAGATTAGGCAACATGAACCACAATGTCAATATTTATTAAAAAAAAAAAAGATAGGTCAAAGGTACTTGGACGGAAGTTGGAAACGCACAGAAGTCAATACCAAAAAATGCACGATACAAACCCCTAGGAAGCAGGGTCCCTAGAGCTACATCTCACTCCTCGTAGACCGTAATAGGTGCTCACGCAGACATTCAAATCAAGTTACAGCGCCGCTCCTGTGCCAGGTAAGTCCACTACGGGCTCACCATAGCCCGTGCTACTTGGAACTTTTTGTTCTCAGTAGCTGAATTTTAAAGAACAACGACATTTGAATGCGCACACACCTCGCGGCCAAGCAGCTGAGTGGACAGCTCTCTGGAGTCGTAGTCTTAAGGACCCGGGTTTGATCCCCGACGGAGGCGGAAACAAATGAGCAGTTTCTTTCACCATGATGATGCCCCTTTTCACCCAGCAGTAAATAGGTACCTGTGAGTTAGACAGCTGCTTCCTGGGGATGTGTTAGTGAGAAAAATATGTAATAGACATAATAAGAGGAAATATAAATTGGCTAGAAAGGCGGGGTCCAAGAGCTAATAGCTCGATTCTACAGATACAAATAGTAAATACGCTCGTAAACATATACACGCACACATACAACAGTTGTCCAATGGCTTGGCACCTATTACTTACAGGCAACAGTTTATCACGAGTGACTTCGAAGTCCCTAAGTGACTTCGAAGTCACTTCGGGGGTCCGTTCACCCCTGCTGCTCCTCCACTTCCTCCAGTCACTCTGGGAGGAGCCGAGAGTGCACAAGTGGACTTACGTTTATGGTCTCACTCTCCTGTATTTTCCCACCTCCCAGTGTCTTCCCCAGTTTGAGGACCGAGAAACGGTTCCCGCGGGGCCAGATGTGCCCAATAGGTTGCGGTGTGGAAATGCTGAAGAGCGGTAAGGAGCGAGGCAGTATATGGCGGGCTCGAGGCAGTATATGGCGGCCTGGAGGCAGTGTTTGGCGGGTTGGAGGCAGTGTTTGGCGGGCTGGAGGCAGTGTTTGGCGGGTTGGAGGCAGTGTTTGGCGGGTTGGAGGCAGTGTTTGGCGGGTTGGAGGCAGTGTTTGGCGGGCTGGAGGCAGTGTTTGGCGGGCCGGAGGCAGTGTTTGGCGGGCTGGAGGCAGTAGATGGCGGGCTGGAGGCAGTAGATGGCGGGCCGGAGGCAGTAGATGGCGGCCTGGAGGCAGTAGATGGCGGGCTGGAAGCAGTAGATGGCGGGCCGGAGGCAGTAGATGGCGGACTGGAGGCAGTAGATGGCGGGCTGGAAGCAGTAGATGGCGGGCCGGAGGCAGTAGATGGCGGACTGGAGGCAGTAGATGGCGGGCTGGAGGCAGTATATGGCGGGCTTGAGGCAGTATATGGCGGGCTGGAGGCAGTAGATGGCGGGCTGGAGGCAGTATATGGCGTGCTGGAAGCACCGTCAGACCCCAATATACCAGGAGCGTGGTGTCTCCAGCGGTCGCTGGTGGAGGCTGGATCAGAGCCGCGATGGCGATGCCAGGCGCCACCACCACCATGATGACACTGATTGAATGCTGTGCCAGCTGGAACAAATTTTAAATGCACGCGGTGCTTTCAACATTCGAGCAACGTGATCAGCATCAGCAACACCGCTGATTCCTGTTGGTGCAGAGTTGTGTAGTGTTGATGAACTGGGTATTTCACCCCCCCCCCACTTCATGCCCTCACACCTTCCTTCCACTCTATGACTGACATGCCTGTTTACCTTTCTAGACGTCAAAATGTGTTTTGACCCACCAAGCTCTGCCTGGGTGAGCTTTAGCTCCCGGGGCCCGGCTGTAAAAACCTGGCGTTAGTCATTCTTAGCCCATACGATTCTATCGAAGATATTTTTGAATCGTTATGTGGAATATGACTCTAGTACTTCCCTGTTCTGTTGTTCCATCATTATTGTTGTTTATTTTGGGGAAGCAAACATATGTCAATACCATTTCAATAACAGCCCGCCAAACACACACCGAAACTACGACGTTGGTACAACGTTCGAACAAGTTTTAACACCTCCTAACCAGTTATAACAACCAATATAGCAAGATGTAACAACGTTCTAATACGTCATAAACACGTTAAGCCAAGATGTAACAACTTTATTACAAGTTGTAACAAGCGGAAAATAGAGACAGTTTCGGTTTGTGTTTCCAGGTAGATCAGCTTGTACGTGGTGATCCCTCCTTCAGTGACGTTAGGTTTTTCTCTCTTATCTTTCCTCACTGTTGCTCAGTTCCTCCGGGTGCACCCTGGTGGCCAACCTCGGAACTATATCTGCATCCCTTGCATCCCTTAACTGAAATTAGGATTCCACGCCGGTGCCGCGCACTCAAGATATAGTTTTCTGTTGTGGACATGAAGCCGGAATTATGCTAATCGAGGATTTCTTAGGCCAACGACCGATCTTTCCCACGATGCAATCCTCAACTGCCTAACTCTTGAGCGTACTTAATTACCGCTGGGAGAAAAGAAGCAGCAAGTGAAAGAACGATCCCAACAAATTCGTTGTGAGCTCAGGATGTAGGCCACTACGCTACAGGGACCTATACAACGTACTGAAGTATTCCTTGTTCAAGATCCTGAAATCAGCATTTTTATTTTCCAACGATGCACACGCTGCTGAATGTGCACAGTTTGTGTGGAAATTAAGGAACAAAATTGACGTGTTAATATTGTGTATGCTTTTGTTTGTCTTTGTTGCTCATGTCAGAGGGGGAGGGCTGTGTATGCGCGCGCATGCGCATTGTGAGGATTAGAGGGGACGTACACACCTCTGTCGGTGGAAGGGAGAGAGACAGGGGGGGGAGTGAGACAGGGGGGGGGAGTGAGACAGGGGGGGGGGAGTGAGACAGGGGGGGGAGTGAGACAGGGGGGGTGAGACAGGGGGGGGGTGAGACAGGGGGGGGGTGAGACGGGGGGGAGTGAGACAGGGAGGGATGGAGAGAGACAGGGAGGGAGGGAGGGAGAGAGACAGGGAGGGAGGGAGGGAGGGAGAGAGACAGGGAGGGAGGGAGGGAGAGAGACAGGGAGGGAGGGAGGGAGAGAGACAGGGAGGGAGGGAGGGAGGGAGAGAGACAGGGAGGGAGGGAGGGAGAGAGACAGGGAGGGATGGAGAGAGACAGGGAGGGAGGGAGAGAGACAGGGAGGGAGGGAGAGAGACAGGGAGGGAGGGGGAGAGACAGGGAGGGGGAGGAAGCGAACTATTGGCCTACCCCTTGCTGCCCACTGCTGGCTGCCCACCCCGACACACACACAGATTCCTTCCTCCTTCCCTAACCTGGAGGGGGGGGTGGGAAGGAGGTCAGGCAGGGTCAACCGCCGCCCCCTCCCCCCTCCCCCCCGATAAGGTCAGTCATTACTTTGTTTATGAAAGCTGTTAGCGCAGCGCAAGTAGAGAGAAAGTTGAATTTGGCCGTAAAGCTGAGCCCAGCATTACACGGACATGCTAAAACTAGGCATTTGGGGCCATGAGGGCTGTGATGAGGGACCCGGTAACGTGCGGGTCGCCTCACGCTGCGGCTCGCCCCCTCACTGCAGGGAGCATCACCTCACAGTTCCCACTAGCCAGATAACACAAGCAACTTTTTTGTCACTTTTATCATGTTCATTTTTCAGGCTCTCCGGCAGTCCCGAGGTCTGCCTGCCCCCCTCTTTTTCCTCCCTCACGCACGCCCCCCCTCCTTTACCTCCATCCCCAACATGGAGGTAAAGGACCAACATGTCTGTAGTGCATCGCTATCACCCCCTTCCTAGCACCCCCACCACCCCTGCTATAGGGCACAGGCAGTCACCTGTCTTTAACCCCAGCATGAAGGAGTGCACCCAACCCCCCATCATACAGTGCACTTCTCCATCCCCCAACATACCTTACTGGTGGCAGCCTGGAATGATCTTACTGATGGCAGTCTGGAATGATCTTACTGGTGGCAGCCTGGAATGATCTTACTGGTGGCAGCCTGGAATGATCTTACTGGTGGCAGCCTGGAATGATCTTACTGGTGGCAGCCTGGAATGATCTTACTGATGGCAGTCTGGAATGATCTTACTGGTGGCAGCCTGGAATGATCTTACTGGTGGCAGCCCGGAATGATCTTACTGGTGGCAGCCTGGAATGATCTTACTGGTGGCAGCCTGGAATGATCTTACTGGTGGCAGCCTGGAATGATCTTACTGGTGGCAGCCTGGAATGATCTTACTGGTGGCAGCCTGGAATGATCTTACTGGTGGCAGCCTGGAATGATCTTACTGATGGCAGCCTGGAATGACCTTACTGATGGCAGCCTGGAATGACCTTACTGATGGCAGCCTGGAATGATCTTACTGGTGGCAGCCTGGAATGATCTTACTGGTGACAGCCTGGAATGATCTTACTGGTGGCAGCCTGGAATGATCTTACTGGTGGCAGCCTGGAATGATCTTACTGGTGACAGCCTGGAATGATCTTACTGGTGGCAGCCTGGAATGATCTTACTGATGGCAGCCTGGAATGATCTTACTGATGGCAGCCTGGAATGATCTTACTGGTGGCAGCCTGGAATGATCTTGCTGGTGGCAGCCTGGAATGATCTTACTGGTGGCAGCCCGGATTGATCTTACTGGTGGCAGCCCGGAATGATCTTACTGGTGGCAGCCCGGAATGATCTTACTGGTGGCAGCCCGGAATGATCTTACTGGTGGCAGCCCGGAATGATCTTACTGGTGGCAGCCTGGAATGATCTTACTGGTGGCAGCCTGGAATGATCTTACTGGTGACAGCCTGGAATGATCTTACTGGTGGCAGCCTGGAATGATCTTACTGATGGCAGCCTGGAATGATCTTACTGGTGGCAGCCTGGAATGATCTTACTGGTGGCAGCCTGGAATGATCTTACTGGTGGCAGCCCGGAATGATCTTACTGGTGGCAGCCCGGAATGATCTTACTGGTGGCAGCCCGGAATGATCTTACTGGTGGCAGCCCGGAATGATCTTACTGGTGGCAGCCTGGAATGATCTTACTGGTGGCAGCCTGGAATGATCTTACTGGTGGCAGCCTGGAATGATCTTACTGGTGGCAGCCTGGAATGATCTTACTGGTGGCAGCCTGGAATGATCTTACTGGTGGCAGCCTGGAATGATCTTACTGGTGGCAGCCTGGAATGATCTTACTGGTGGCAGCCTGGAATGATCTTACTGGTGGCAGCCTGGAATGATCTTACTGGTGGCAGTCTTCTCAATGAACGTGATTGAATTGTGTTAAGATCATAATTGTTGGAACTAAGAGGCTATCGCATCATGCTGGCCTCGTCACCACATCACGCTGGCCTCGTCACCACATCATGCTGGCCTCGTCACCACATCATGCTGGCCTCGTCACCACATCACGCTGGCCTCGTCACCACATCACGCAGGTCTCGTCACCCCATCACGCTGGCCTCATCACCACATCATGCTGGCCTCGTCACCACATCACGCTGGCCTCGTCACCACATCACGCTCGTCGCCTCAGACTGCATGGACCGTGACCCCCCTTGGTGACCTCGGGGCGAGACGTCCCTCCTGCTGCTGGTGTCGTAAGACATTGTGAGGACGACCCGTAAGGCAGAAGGTCACCGGGAACAATCCCCGGGGTCATGTTTGATCTTCTTCCTCCACTTGTTAACCGACATACAAGGAGGCCGGAGTACTAGTGTGAAATTTACATAAGGCTGCCCGATATAGCCTAATGCGCTGCGCTATAATGTCTAAGACGCTTCCTGACGGCAGATGGATTCCAACACACAGAAATCACAATAGCGTGATGCATCAAATGAGTCGATTAAAGGCAGCGTCTGGGATGCTCCCGGACGCAGGTTCGAATCCTCGTCACTGCCCTTGTGGATTTGCTCATGTATTCCAACGCCTCCTCGCTACAACCTGGTGGTGGTTGGTGGAATTCAATGGGGTTTATTCCTCGCAATTCTACTGATAATACAACAGCAGAGAAATAATACAAAATTAAATTAACGTCATGGGTTTGAAGTGAGCTTACATGCGGCTGATGCATGTGAAGCTGGTTTGTTAAAAGCGGTTCCATTCGACTACAAAATGCATAAACCACACACACACACACACACTCGCTTGGTCCACAGTAGTGACCATATCTCTGAATGGCAGGGTGGATTGGCTTGTAAATATAGTTGATCCCGACACCGTGAGGGAGCAGCAGCCAGTCCAACATGCTGAGGACGTCATAGATGATCTACAGAAGATGTAAAGTGTAACACATTCCATTCTTAGTTTAAACTTACCATTTGGCGAGCGTTTATGGATGGTTTGGTTCAAGGTGGCATCATCACACTGATTGTCTTAAGATTACAAATGGTCTGATCACTGGTTCCTGACTGTGTCCAAGTTATTCTACTTTAAGAACCATTAACGTTCGTTGCTGAGTTAATGGCCGGATGGCCATTATGGGTGCCGAGCGGACAGCACGCTGGACTTGTGATCCTGTAGTCCTGGGTTCGATCCTAGGCGCCGGCGAAAAACAATGGGCAGAGTTTCTTTCACCATATGCCCCTGTTACCTAGCAGTAAAATAGGTACCTGGGTGTTAGTCAGCTGTCTCGGGCGGCTTCCTGGGGGGGTGGAGGCCTGGTCGAGGACCGGGCCGCGGGGACACAAAAACCCCGAAATCATCTCAAGATGACCTCAAGAAGATGGCCACTCTGACGGGGCACAGGTTCGCGTATCGGGCTGGATAACAAGCCATATTGAGCCCGAATAGTTACCGATAAGACCAGTGTTAAGTTTTTAATTTCCGTAATGCATGACTTTTGTGTAATTTCCAGCATCTTGAGGTTATCTTGAGAGGATTTCGGGGCTTAGTGTCCCCGCGGCCCGGTCTTCGACTAGGCCTCCATCCCCAGGAAGCAGCCCGTGACAGCTAACTCCCAGGTACCTATTTACTGCTAGGTAAGAGGCATCAGGGTGAAAGAAACTCTGCCCATTGTTTCTCGCCGGCGCCTGGGATCGAACCCGGGACCACAGGATCACGCGTCCAGTGATCAGAGTTCAAAGCATGACCAGAGTTCATACAAGACGCCCTCAACACTGTACAAGAGACATTGAGAGAAATGGTGATGTACCTGCCTCTGCTGCTAGTGGCACTAGAGCGCCTCTGCTGCTAGTGGCACTAGAGCGCCTCTGCTGCTAGTGGCACTAGAGCGCCTCTGCTGCTAGTGGCACTAGAGCGCCTCTGCTGCTAGTAGCACTAGAGCGCCTCTGCTGCTAGTGGCACTAGAGCGCCTCTGCTGCTAGTGGCACTAGAGCGCCTCTGCTGCTAGTGGCACTAGAGCGCCTCTGCTGCTAGTGGCACTAGAGCGCCTCTGCTGCTAGTGGCACTAGAGCGCCTCTGCTGCTAGTGGCACTAGAGCGCCTCTGCTGCTAGTGGCACTAGAGCGCCCCTGCTGCTAGTGGCACTAGAGCGCCTCTGCTGCTAGTGGCACTAGAGCGCCTCTGCTGCTAGTGGCACTAGAGCGCCTCTGCTGCTAGTGGCACTAGAGCGCCCCTGCTGCTAGTGGCACTAGAGCGCCTCTGCTGCTAGTGGCACTAGAGCGCCCCTGCTGCTAGTGGCACTAGAGCGCCCCTGCTGCTAGTGGCACTAGAGCGCCCCTGCTGCTAGTGGCACTAGAGCGCCCCTGCTGCTAGTGGCACTAGAGCCATCTTAACTCAGAAGTGTGCATCTTAAATGAAGCAACTTTACACTTCCTACAGACCTACTGCAGTCGGCAAAAAAATAATAAAAGTTTCACCTTGAACGGACCTAGCGCTGACTCCCTGACACGCAGCTCGACTCATCCAGAAATATTCATCCAGTACTCAACAACCCTCAACACGACACATCATCATCATCGCCGCTATGCAACCCACGAGGAGTCCAACAACGGGCCGAAACGTCGTCGTTACTTCGCTGTCAATTGTGGCTTGAATATCAACTCATCAGCCACGTTACTGTGACCCAACTTCTGTATATCGCCTCTACTTGAAATCAGTTTTTTTTTTTTAACGATGATCAAATTGGTAATTTAATTGGCGATTAATGTTGACATTGTTACTGGCGATTTATGCTGACATTGCTACTGGCGATTTATGCTGACATTGCTACTGGTGATTAATGTTGACATTGTTACTGGCGATTTATACTGACATTGCTACTGGCGATTAAGGCTGACATTGCTACTGGCGATTAATGCTTGCATTGCTACTGGCGATTAATGCTTGCATTGATACTGGCGAATAATGCTTGCATTGATACTGGCGATTTATGCTGACATTGCTACTGGCGATTAATGTTGACATTGCTACTGGCGATTTATGCTGACATTGCTACTGGCGATTAAGGCTGACATTGCTACTGGCGATTAATGCTTGCATTGCTACTGGCGATTAATGGTTGCATTGATACTGGCGAATAATGCTTGCATTGCTACTGGCGATTTATGCTGACATTGCTACTGGCGATTAATGCTTGCATTGCTACTGGCGATTAATGCTGACATTGCTACTGGCGATTAAGGCTGACATTGCTACTGGCGATTAATGCTTGCATTGCTACTGGCGATTTATGCTGGTATTGCTACTGGCGATTTATGCTGGTATTGCTACTGGCGATTTATGCTGGTATTGCTACTGGCGATTTATGCTGGTATTGCTACTGGCGATTTATGCTGGTATTGCTACTGGCGATTTATGCTGGTATTGCTACTGGCGATTAAGGCTGACATTGCTACTGGCGATTAATGCTGACATTGCTACTGGCGATTAATGCTGACATTGCTACTGGCGATTAATGCTGACATTGCTACTGGCGATTAATGCTGACATTGCTACTGGCGATTAATGCTGACATTGCTACTGGCGATTAAGGCTGACATTGCTACTGGCGATTAATGCTGACATTGCTACTGGCGATTAATGCTGTTAGACATAGTCGATTTGAAAAAAATTCTCAGTTTAGGTTTAAATAATGTTCATTTTACACGCCAGTAAAATTCTAAAATAAACCATTCTGGGTTAATTTTCTCAACTTTTCGCTGATGTGAAGAACACACGAAACAGAAAATTTGTGCTAGAATCATTGACGTAGCTCTTGGTCTCAAACAATAAAACACGTCTACAAGAAGGTCGCTGGACGGTAGAGCGACGGTCTCGCTTCATGCAGGTCGGCGTTCAATCCCCGACCGTCCAAGTGGTTGGGCACCATTCCTTCCCTCTGTCCCATCCCAAATCCTTATCCTGACCCCTTCCCAGTGCTATATAGTCGTGAAGGCTTGGCGCTTTCCCCCTGCTAGTTCCCTCTCTCTCACACACACACACACACACACACACACACACACACACACATACACACACATACACACACACACACACACACACACACACACACACACACACACACACACACCCACACACACACACACACACACACACACACACACACACACACACACCCACACAGACACACACACACACACACACACACACACACACACACACACACACACACGTTTAAACATGTTTAACATGTTTAACCATTGAGAGGTATGGCCAAAGAGCCGAAGCTCAACCCACGTACAGAAACAAATGTAAACCAAATACAAATAGTAAATACATCCACACATTTAAAACATGTTTAAACACACACATACACACACAGGGGGCTGCCTGGCTGAGTAGGCAGCGCTCTAAGCTCGTGGACCTAGAGACCGGGGTTCACTCCCGGCAACCATCGGAAAAACAAATGGGCAAAGTTTCTTTCACCCTGATGCCCCTGTTACCTAGCAGTAAATAGGTACCTAGGAGTTAGACAGCTGCTACGGGCTGCTTCCTGGGGGGCAGGGGGAATTTGTTAGTTAGTAACAGTTGATTGATTGACAGTTGAGAGGCGGGTCGATAGAGCAGAGCTCAACCCCCGCAAGCACAACTAGGTGAATACAACTATGTAAATACACACACACACGCACGCAAGCAAACACACGCACGCACAAGCACGCGTGCACACAAAAAAACACTCATCAGCTGAGAGGTGGGACCCAAGAACTGAAACTCATCCCCACGTATGCACAATTAGGGTTACACCCCTCAAACACTGATAATCACAATTAATGAATGAATGGGAAAAGCATATTCCTTGATAGCTTATCTGATAAGAATCACGCTTACATCATGATTATGCCGATAACAAAGGTGTCCCCTCCCTGTCAACTGTGGATCTAGAAAAGTAATACAAGTGGAGTGCTCCAGGGGCCGTCTTGGCACCGCTGCTGTTTACTTTATGTATGATAAAAAAAAAAAAATGCAAAGATTTAGACAAATGACTGAACAGCAACATCTGCAAATTTGAAGACGACGCAAAAATATAGGTTATTATTATTAACATCTTTATCGACAAAATTAATTACAATTTTGCCTAATCTGAGGATTTCTATTAAGTCTTATTAAAGTGAGGATAATGGTGGTATTCACTGTCACGCAGGACAGAGGGTCATACACACGACAATTGGTCTAAACTGTAGGCTGAAGAACATATGTATCATGGTTACAATCAACTACATTAGACTGCATACACGTTACAATGTACGAATATGTAAATCCAACTTTCTATTGTGCACTGCCACATAAGGGCAGGGATAGGTTTATAAGTGATGCAGCTTAAAAATAAAATAAATAAAATTGTTCTTCATTCTTTAAAATGGACAAGAAAATTTGGGATAAATTGTTAGGATGTCGTCCTGAGTCAACAAAATAGTTACACAGTTGGTGGTACAAGAGGCCAGGAGGTCTAAAATCCTTTACGGTTTCACATTCTACAATATAGTGTTCTAGTGAATGCATTAAAGGTTTGTCACAGAGTTTGCCATCTGAATATTCTGGTAGTGGCTCAGCCTCATTAACCTGCCAGATGTGTCTATAGCCAAGGCGAATTCGCACACTGACTACATCACATTGCCTGGTCCGGCTACTGTGCTGACCATACAAATACCTATTATTACAAAAGTTGTCATAGCTTTTAATACTGCAGGTCTCTGGCTTTCTTAGTTCTTCAGGTCCTTTCTTTCAGGTCTCTGGGCATTTCTTAGTTCTTCTAAATCTGAAGTAATTTCTTTCATTTCCATGTTTCTAATAATTGTACTAGATAGTCCAAAATCATAATCGGTGTTTTCTTTCCTGCAATCCTCATTGGCCAATCGATTTCCAACTCCAGCATAGGATGGGATCGACAAATTATTATACAATAGTTATTATCATTGGCAAAAATTACATTCTATTTACTATTACAAACTACCTCAGAAATAAATTGTGACGGGTTATTTAAGGACTGCAGAACACTTTTAGAGTCACAGAACATCACTCCACCACCATTGAGCTTAAGGTGCTCAGTGGCTAGATAAATAGCCAATAGCTCAGTCTGTGTCGTGCTTGCCCAGTTGTTCAATCTCTGTGTACTAGACATGATCATTTCATTCCCTGTATATACTGCACATGCACAACCTGTTCTACCAGTGTTGTTGTTGTTTTAGATTCATCTACTCGGAACAAAAAGTTCCAAGTAGCACGGGCTATAGTGAGCCCGTAAGTGGAGACACTTTGGAGCCATTATCTGTATCAATAGCTGATACTAGAGATCTGTTGATGGATGAGGGTCTTCATGGTGGATTTCAGCCCTGGAGGGCTGGCTGTATCAGTTTTGGAGGTGATGGGTTAGTGCAGACGTCTAGATCTACCATTTTTTCTTTGACTGAGCCGTGCTGTCGTTGGAGTTTGGTGAGGTGGCCTCCAAAGTAGGTTTTGTATCGAGTAGTTGTCGTATTTGTGGTGCGGCGGTGGAGCTCCTGCTAAGATTTCCTCGTCTGAGGAGTCCGTAACATCCGTAGTTGGTGGTTTTGTCTTTCGCCTCGCAACCTGTGGTAGGCTCAGGTGTCGTGGATTGGTGGTAGAAGCTATTTCAGGAGCGTTGGTGGTGCTGTTAGTATTTGTAGCGAGTCTGCTGAGGTGGTGATGGTAGTGTTGGGAGCTGGAGAGGGAAATACCTGTTTGTGCTGCTTGGGTCTTGGGTGGTTCTGGAGTCTGTGTTGAAATTGACCTCGTGGTCGTCCTAGTGGTAGTCTCTGGAGTGGTAGTGGCGGCAGTGAGACTTGCGTCCGGGGCAATGATGGGGTCTAGGCCGTTGACTAGATACAGCGCATTGAGTTCCTTGACGAATCGTTGATTGTCTATTCTGGCAAGCCTCTCCACTAGTTGAATAAGACCAGGGATAATGCCTGAACGTGATGCAGGGGACTGTGAGGGTGCTGGTTGATCCTTAGGTCCCCAGTGTGGAGGCCGGGTGGCCTGTTGGGAGGAGCCACTGTTTGGTTGGCCTGGGAAGTCTTCTGGTAGGTTGGTGGGAGCTGAGGTGCTGGGTTTGGTGCCGGTGGCTCCGGCAGCAATGGATTTTTGACTTGCAGATGGAATAATGATGGTCCTGGGCGCAAAGGCTGCACTTAAGAACAAAGGTAACTGCAGAAGGCCTATTGGCCCATACGAGGCAGCTCCTATTCTATAACCACCCAATCCCACTCATATACTTGTCCAACCCGTGCTTGAAACAATCGAGGGACCCCACCTCCACAATGTTACGCGGCAATTGGTTCCACAAATCAACAACCCTGTTACTGAACCAGTATTTACCCAAGTCTTTCCTAAATCTAAACTTATCCAATTTATACCCATTGTTTCGTGTTCTGTCCTGTGTTGATACTTTTAATACCCTATTAATATCCCCCCGGTTATGTCCATTCATCCACTTGTAAACCTCTATCATGTCACCCCTAACTCTTCGCCTTTCCAGTGAATGCAACTTAAGCTTTGTTAATCTTTCTTCATATGAAAGATTTCTAATTTGGGGAATTAACTTAGTCATCCTACGCTGGACACGTTCAAGTGAATTTATATCCATTCTATAATATGGCGACCAAAACTGAACTGCATAATCTAAATGGGGCCTAACTAGAGCAAGATATAGCTTGAGAACCACACCAGGTGTCTTGTTACTAACGCTGCGATTAATAAATCCAAGTGTCCGATTTGCCTTATTACGAACATTTATGCATTGATCCTTTTGTTTTAAATTCTTACTAATCATAACTCCCAGATCCCTTTCGCAATCCGACTTCGCAATCACAACACCATCTAGCTCGTATCTTGTAACTCTATCATCATTACCTAACCTCAGAACTTTACATTTATCAGCATTAAACTGCATCTGCCAATCCTTTGACCATTTCAAAACCCTATGTAGATCAACTTGAAGTGATAGTGAGTCCTCCTCCGAATTAATTTCCCTACCGATTTTCGTATCATCGGCAAATTTGCAAATGTTGCTACTCAAACCTGAATCTAAATCATTTATATATATTATAAACAACAGAGGTCCCAGGACAGAGCCTTGAGGCACTCCACTTACAACATTTTCCCACTCTGACTTGATTCCATTTATACTAACTCTCTGTTTCCTTTGGTATAGCCATGCCCTAATCCAGCTTAATATAGCACCCCCAATACCATGAGACTCTATCTTTTTAATCAGTCTTTCATGTGGCACTGTATCAAAAGCTTTGCTAAAGTCAAGGTATACAACATCGCAATCCTTACCACTATCAACTGCCTCAATAATGCTAGAATAAAAAGATAACAAATTTGTTAAACATGAACGGCCATTTATAAAACCATGTTGCGACTCAATTATTAATTTATGTTTTTCAAGATGAAGACGAATTTTATTTGCTATTATAGATTCGAGTAACTTTCCCACAATAGACGTTAGGCTAATTGGTCGATAGTTAGACGCAAGTGATCTATCTCCTTTCTTAAAAACTGGTATCACATTAGCAACTTTCCAAAACTCTGGCACTCTGCCTGACTCTATTGATTTATTAAATATGGTTGACAGTGGGTCACAAAGCTCCTCTTTGCATTCTTTAAGCACCCTGGCAAACACTTCATCCGGCCCTGGGGATTTGTTTGGTTTGAGTTTTACTATTTGTTTAAGAACATCCTCCCTGGTAACTGTTAAACTCGTCAACCTGTCCTCGTCCCCACCCACATAGACTTGTTCGGCTGAAGGCATATTGTTAAGTTCCTCTTTAGTAAATACAGATACAAAATATTTATTAAAAATACTACTCATCTCTTCATCACTATCTGTTATTTGACCTGTCTCAGTTTTTAATGGACCTATCCTTTCCCTAGTCTTAGTACGATATAACTGAAAAAACCCTTTAGGATTTGTCTTTGCTTGCCCTGCTATGCGAACTTCATAGTTTCTTTTTGCTTTCCTTATCTCTTTTTTAACATTTCTAACCAGTTGTACGAATTCCTGTTCTAAAGTGACCTCCCCATTTTTAATCCTTTTGTACCAAGCTCTCTTTTTACCTATAAGGTTCTTCAAATTCTTTGTTATCCACTTTGGGTCATTAGTATTCGATCTATTCAATTTGTATGGTATACTACGTTCCTGTGCTTTGTTTAGAATATTCTTAAATAAGTTATATATTGAATCCACATCGAAATCCCCATTTAAGTCACCTATCGCTGGGTTCATGTCTCGCTCCAAGACCGGCCCACACCCCATACCCAAGACTTTCCAATCAATTTGACCCAAAAAATTTCTTAGGCTATTAAAATCAGCTTTTCGAAAATCTGGCACTTTAACAGAATTTTCTCCTACTGGTCTATTCCATTCTATGCTAAATCTGATTTCTTTGTGATCACTGCTCCCTAGCTCACTCCCTATTTCGATGTCATTAATTTGCGTTTCCCTGTTAGTTAACACTAAATCTAAAATATTATTTTCCCGTGTTGGTTCCTTAATGTGTTGCGTAAGAAAGCAATCGTCAATTAATTCTAGAAAATCTTCTGCTTCACTATTCCCTGTTTTGTTCAACCAGTTTATTCCGCTAAAATTAAAGTCACCCATGACATAAATACTGTTAGATCTAGATGCTCTAGATATTTCATCCCATAGATGCTTTGCTTCCATTCTGTCTAAATTTGGTGGCCTATATATTACTCCTATTATAATATTATTAGCTTTTTCGTTTAATTCAATCCAAATAGTTTCTGTGTGTGGCTCTGTTTTGATTCCCTCTTTGAGACTACATTTCAAATTGTCCCTAACATATATGGCTACTCCACCTCCTCGTCTAATATATCTATCTGTGTGAAATAGTTTAAATCCATATATTTGATATTCAGCTAATAGTTCTCTATTTTCTACATTCATCCACGTTTCGGTAAGTGCAATAATATCTATTTTTTCTGTGCAGACAAGAGCATTTAATTCGTTAATTTTATTTCTTAGACTTCTACTGTTAGTGTAATATACCCTAAGTGAATTGTTATTTTGCGGACCTTCTCTTTCCCTGGTCGTTTTGCCAATTCCTTTCTCCCACAAACACATACTTTTATTACCTCCTTCCTCCAAATCAATTCCCATACCTCTATCTACTAACAGTTTAAACCCAAACAAACACCTTTAACCACTTCTTCTAACGAGTTCGCAACAGCAACAACCCCAGCTCTCGATAGATGCACCCCATCACGAGCATACATTTCATTTCTTCCATAGAAGTGTTCCCAGTTGTCTATGAAAGATATTGCATTTGATTTGCAATATCTTTCCAGCCGGCAATTGACACCAAGTGCCCTCGATATCCATTCATTTCCCACTCCCTTTCTTGGAAGAATGCCACATATGATCGGGATTCCTCCCTTGCTCCTAACTAACTCTATGGCTGTTTTATACCTCTGAATCAGTTCCTCACTCCTAACTCGACCAACATCATTTCCTCCCACGCTAATGCAAATAATGGGATTGTTCCCATTACCAGCCATAATATCATTCATGTTGTTTATAATATCACCAATGCCAGCTCCGGGATAGCAAACCCTTAACCTGTTCCCCCTATCTCTAGCACAAAACGTTCTATCCAAATACCTTATCTGGGAATCTCCCACAACTAATGTTTGCTTAGGTACTTCCTTTACCCTCTGAGGGGCCTGCGCTTCCTTTCTCTTCGTTGCTTTCCCTTTTGCGCGATCCACAGTCTCTCCACAGCACTCGTCCTCCAAAACGTCAAATGAATTAGAGGTTGCTATGGCGTTTGAAGGCGGCTTTATCAAAGTCTGCTTAAGGCCCCTGTCTTTCACAACTCTCCAAGACGAGGTCCCTTTACTGCTGGTCTCCTCCTTCGTTACTTCTCGTTGTTCTTTAAGCACTTCTGGACAGGGTGCTGATACTTAGTGTGGTGAGAGTAGTCGTAGCACCGAAAGCACTGTTGGAGCTCGTGGAACCGTTCCTTCTTCACTTGGAAGGGTGGAATCTTGATGCCGAAGCAGTGGAGACCATGTGTGGCAGGCTGGTTAGCCGCGACTAAGGTGGTGAAGGATATCTTCATGGCGGGGCACTTGTCGTCCTCGGTATTAGTGCTGCAGAATATAAGATCGAATACCCACATGTTCTGGTTTTTCTTCCTCGATGTTGGTAATGATCTCCGTTTGTCGCGATTTGGCGGCTGATAAAGACTTCGGTCGGCGGTGTACTGACGTGAGAGGAGAGAACAGAGATGGTGCGCTTGGCGAAGAGTGCAATCGAATTATTTTTAGTTTTTCGAGATCCTCTGCCAGTGCCTAATTGTACAGAACCATCAGTGAAGGCATAGGTTTCAGTTAGTTTGAGATTTTGAAGATGACTTTCAATAGCTTCTAGTGTTATACATCTCATGGTTTCAATATATATATTTTACACTGCCTTGCATGGGCCAATAGGAGCTGCCTCGCGTGGGCCAATAGGAGCTGCCTCATATGGTCCAATAGACCTTCAGCAATTCGCATTATTCTTACACTCGTTTTATGTCATGTTCTCACGATGAACAACAAATAACATCTGTTGTTCCAACCCCTCTTTTCCAAGTTATTCCATCCATATTCTCCCTCCCAGACTCTGTTCCCGGTAACTTCCAGGGTACCAGAGGCCCGGCCAGCGCCCCCTGGTTAGAAACTCTTGTTAACCAAGGTCAGAAACGCTCTTTCACAACGGGTCTGTTATTGTTTAAGCACTGATTGAATATCTCGACGGAGACTTTTACTGGCGCCCAGCATCTCCCGCATCGTCACGCTTAGGGAAATTTACAAGCTTCTCAGCTCTGTTGGAGCAACCCCGGCCGGCCGGCCCAGCCAACCCCGGGTATAATTATGTTGCCTTTATCGCAGCTCTATAATGGCGAATTAAACCAAACCTTGAGAGAGTAAACTCTCCCTGTTGATGGACCCCCCCTCCCTCCCTCTCCCTCCCTCTCCCTCCCTCCCTCCCTCCCTCCCTCCCTCTTTCCCTCCCTCCCTCCTTCCCTCTCTCTCTCTCTCTCTCTCTCTCTCTCTCTCTCTCTCTCTCTCTCTCTCTCTCTCTCTCTCTCTCTCTCTCTCTCTCTCTCTCTCTCTCTCTCTCTCTCTCTCTCTGCACCTCACCCCTCTACTGGCACAGCACCATCACCAACCACTGCCCCCCATCCACATACATATTACCATGATCGTGCACCTGATCATGCATCTCACCCCCCCTTCCCCCCCCTCCCCTCCCCCCTACCCCTGCCAGCCACACACGCATCCTTTTCTACCTCACTCCCCTCTCCCTGCTCCTTACCCCTCTGCCCCCCACCCCCAGCACCTCCCCTCTCACGTCCCTCTTCTCACCTCTGCCCCCCCCCCTCCCCTCCTCCCTCACTATGTCTACATCCTTACCTTCCCTTCCAATCCTAATTGCAATATATGTTTTTGTGTGTTTCACTAGGTAGGATACCCGGCGGTGCCCGGAATACGCAACAGATTCAACACATGACGCTCACTAGTTCATGACGGAGGTTCTTTGTTCACAATTGAACTTAATTCAACAACATAATGTAACAGAACAAAACCCTTCACAAACATTATCTCGTGACATCGAAGCCAATAGGTGGGATCTTTTAGAGGAATACCAGGAGATAATATATATCATTAGCATGCCAAAACATTTTCAATGTTGACCAAACCACACACTAGAAAGTGAAGAGACGGCGACGTTTCGGTCCGTCCTGGACCATTCTCAAGTCGATTTGAGAATCGACTCGATTTGAGAATGGTCCAGGACGGATCGAAACGTCGTCGTCCCTTCGCTTTCTAGTGTGTGGTATGGTCAACTTACTTCAGCCACGTTATTGTGACTCATCGCCTGCATTTTCAATGTAAAAACTGACGTCACTCAATATACATACTGTACTAATTTATACGTGGAAAATAGTAGAGGGGCTGGTCCCAAATCTGCACACAGAAATAGCACGACATGAGACCAAGAGGCATGGCAGGATGTGCAGAATATCCCCGTTGAAGAGCAGAGGTGCAACAGGTACTCTGAGAGAGAGAACTCTATCAACATCAGAGGCCCGAGACTGTTCAACACGCTTCCACTACACATAAGGGGCATAACTGGCCGATCTCTCAGTGTTCAAAAGAGAAATGGATAAAGACCTCCAAAGGATATCTGATCAACCAGGCTGTGACTCATACGTCAGGCCGGGATTAGCCGCATCCAACAGCCTGGTTGACCAGTCCAGCAACCAGGAGGCCTGGTCGCTTTGTAAGGCAAGCACACGCTCTAGACCACTACACTACGACATGGGAAAAAGCATTGCAACCTAGGATTCAACTGAACAAATCCACAAGGGCCGTGACGAGGATTCGAACCCGCGTCCGGGAGCATCCCAGACACTGCCTTAATCGACTGAGCTACGACAGGGTTAAAAGGATCGTAGCTCAACCGATTAAGGCAGTGTCTGGGATGCTCCCGGACGCAGGTTCGAATCCTCGTCACGGCCCTTGTGGATTTGTTTATTTGATGCATCACGTTAGTGTGATCTCTGTGTGTGATTCAACTGAACCCTCTAGGGGGCTCCTGCGGCTCCCACTAATGCCTGACCAGCGAGTCACACAATACCCCCCCCCCCATGCACTCTGGGTGTGTAGTCCACCTCCATTACTACTCTCCAAATACACAAAATAATCCCATTAACCTGTTGTATCAACGAGTAAATCAAGTTAGCAGCTGTGAGAAGGATATGCCTCCTCAAGACTCATCATTTCCTCATTGATACATCAAGTTAACGTGATATGAGTACACGTCTCGTCTTGATGACCCCAGTTGACAGTACAGTCATGCAATGGGTTGGAGCCGGGGGGAGGGGGTGGAAAGGGGAGAAGGAGGGGAGGGGAAGGTGGGGGGGAGGGGAGGGGAAGGTGAGGGGAGGGGAGGGGAGGGGAAGGTGAGGGGAGGGGAAGGTGGGGGGGAGGGGAGGGGAAGGTGGGGGGGGGGAAGGGGGAACACGATCCTCCTCATTCACAGCATTGATATCCTTCAACCCAATCAGTATTTATTAAAAAATTTGTACAATCATGAACGTGAGTCACAGACACTCATTCAGACACATCATCATTCACTCTCATTCATACATGCAGCACGTTGACGGTTACCTTGCGATGATTTCGGGGCTCAACGTCCCCGCGGCCCGGTCCTCGACCAGGCCTCCTCGTTGCTGGACTGGTCAACCAGGTGGATGAACGTGTGAGACCTATGAAAGGGCAACGCAGTAACCTGCTACTTGGCGTCGCCCTGGTGACTGTTCCGTGGATGGTGACTGTTCCGTGGCTGGTGACTGTTCCGTGGATGGTGACTGTTCCGTTGCTGGTACCCGTATTATGCCTTCAGTCTCCGCGAATTTTCACGCTCTCCTTGAAACAGTTAAAACTGGCGCTTTTCTTCAATGACAACATGCGGTGAAACCTTGCGTTACCTGGCGTTGATTCTCCGGGGTGGGGTTGTTGTTGTTTTAGATTCAGCTACTTATAACAAAAGTTCCAAAGTAGCACGGGTTATGGTGAGCCCGTAGTGAACTTACCGGGCACAGGAGCGGAGCTGTAAGTGGGAGAGGGGGGGGGGGGTCAAGGGCCCCGCGGCCCGGTCTCTGACCCCGGGTATAAGAGCTTGATTTCGACTGGAAGTGACCATCCTCCACAGATCTCCAGTATCAGCTCTTGATACTGGTAATGGCTCAAAAGGGCCACCACTTACGGGCTATTCATGCCCGTGCCACCTTTTGGGTGGCTTAATCTTCATCAATCATCTGGCAGTGACTACTGTCAATAGAACAGTGAGGAGCCAATTGAAGCTCACACACTTGCAGTAAATAGATCGTAGATTAACCTGGTAAGTAGAGCGACGACCGTGCTTTATGCAAGGTCGGCGTTCGAACTACGATAGTCCCAATGGTTGGGCTTGCAAGTGTTATATAATCATACAGCACTGATGTATTTTGCATTAGCACTAATCTGATGTAAAAGCCCTGACTGACTCGATCACCACAACTCCCGCCAGTACTTGGATCTAAGGTGGGCCAGTTCAGGCCTAGAATAGACCTATGGAAGGTTGGCTCATAGGTCATGGAGGTCAGTTACTGGTATAGGAGTGGTGACCTCGGGTCACCACTCTTTATAAACACTGGTGGCACTAGGCAAGCCGACGTAAGTGGTCAATCATCGGGGTTGATTAGGCATCTCGACGAGTTGCTAATCGACTCCTAATCGAGTTGCTAATCGACTCCTAATCGAGTTGCTAATCAACTCCTAATCGACGGGTTGATTAGGCGTCTGTCATTTGCTCTCTCTGTGCAACCCGTTCTCGCAAATTTAATAAGTCAATATTGACTTATTAAATATGTGCATAGGTGACATACTTAACATAATAGTTTCCCTTGAAAAGCTTCATAGAAAACACCGACCTTACCTAACCTACTTAGTATGTTAAGATAAGCATCTTATTGCTTCGTAATCACAATTATTACCTAACCTATACCTATAATAGGTTAAGTAACAATTGTAATTACGAAGCTATAAGATGCTTATTTTAACATACTAAGTAGGTTAGGTAAGGTTGGTGTTTTCTATGAAGCTTTTCAAGGGAAACTATTATGTTTAGTATGTCACCTATGCACGCAACTAATAAGTCAATATTGACTTATTAAATTTGCGAGAAAGGGTTGCTCTGTGATAAGTTACAGAAAAGTCGCCACCTATCACAATAATCCATGCACAGGGTGTATGGAGGATTGTGGTAACCCCTCCATAAGCAGGGGGCATTGAATTATCTTTGCTAGCCACTTACACAACTAGAAAAGGAAAATGGCAAAATGTTTTCTTTAAAAAAGAATTAAGCACTTCGAAATCTTTGAAAAGGAATTAAGCACTTCGAAATCTTTGAAAAGGAATTAAGCACTTCGAAATCTTTGAAAAGGAATTAAGCACTTCGAAATCTTTGAAAAGGAATTAAGCACTTCGAAATCTTTCAAGAATTAAGCACTTCGAAATCTTTCAAGAATTAAGCGCTTCGAAAGCTTTGAAGAATTAAGCACTTCGAAATCATTGAAGAATTAAGCACTTCGAAATCATTGAAGAATTAAGCACTTCGAAATCATTGAAGAATTAAGCACTTCGAAATCACAAACTTGCTCATGTGGTACACTGAACACATTGTGGCTAGGCCACACACAGCGTTACTTAAATAGATACCATTATATAATCCTCCTCTGAGAAAATGGTAGTTTTAATCTTACAAGAACATTAATGTTGGGGTCATAAGTCGTGTGAGTGCGCGGCGTTGACACTGATGGAGCCTCTCAACTAATAGGCCGCTGTTCTTTTTTTTTATGTTAAGGTAACGGACGTAACAAATGCAACCTACTTAAGAAAAGCAACGGCTCACAAATACACGCGTTTTCTATGCATCGGACTCGATAGGTGAGGTGGGTTAGTTGAGTTCATGGGTTTCTGGTTAGGTTGGATTTTTTACGGAGTGGCAGATCAAGAGAACGGGCTAGATGATGATGATTTGTGAGGGAGGGAGGAACCACTGTTGGTTTTGTATCATCATATATGAAAATGATGACGTGTATTTTTTGTTGCTTCTGTTTGTCAAAAAGCCCAATGAAAAACGAGTCATGATCCGGATTTCGCCCACGATTAGCCTACACAGCCCTAATCACTCAGGATAAGCACACAATTATACCATCCAGCCCTTCTCAACAAATCTTACTCTACTCCTTAAGAAAAATATGTTTGCCAGCCTTTGTTCGGCTCCTCCTGGTATACAATCAATTAAACCAACGAAGCATCATTGAAAACCAACCCTCATTTATTAACGCTGCAATCTCATAACATTCGCCCAAAACACCTGACACTCGTTAATACTCAGCATGATACAACACATGACAGTGTGACAGCGGTTGTCAGCGGCTTCCTGTGTTGCAGGTGATGACTCCAGGTGGAAACTCTTCGAGTACGAGCTCTGTGAGCGGGAACTCCGCGACCGCCGAAGACTTACGATAGAGACGATACTTGCTCTCACAACAGCCCGTCCTCCTAAGGCTCCCCAACGTCAAGAAACCGTCGTAATAAAGTGCCCTTAATCCTAACCTACCCAGAGGACCCAAAACAGAAAACGGGACAGTACGTCAATTTCGCGACACGCTACCATTTTCTAGTAAGACAATTTTTGGCTTTAGGTAAAATATACGTCAAAATGCGACGTTCTATTAGGAGGACGGGTTGCGTCTGTGTTGAATTGTCATACTCCTTTTACGAGAAAATCATGCTCCAAAATCATGCTCCAAAATCATGCTCCAAAATCATACTCCAAAATCACGAGAATGTAATTGGAACTACTTTACCAAAGTACACTGGTTTAATCCACAGTACACTTCACTGCCACAATACACAGGATGTAAAAGGTCTACTGTAAACCTAACTGTATGAATACAGTTAGCTTTTCAGTAGTCAGAATACTTATTCAAACTGAACACATATTTTGATTCGTATTCTGATTCTAACACCACGTATTCTGATATTCCTCACTTCACCAACAATACATTATTATTCACTATTTCGACGATAGTGTCATAGTCCATACTCCCATTCTCTTGGGAGCCGGTCGGCTGAGCGGACAGCACGCTGGACTTGTGATCCTGTGGACCCGGGTTCGATCCCGGGCGCCGGCGAGAAACAATGGGCAGAGTTTCTTTCACCCTATGCCCCTGTTACCTAGCAATAAAAATAGGTACCTGGGTGTTAGTCAGCTGTCACGGGCTGCTTCCTGGGGGTGGAGGGACACTAAACCCCCGAAATCATCTAAAGATAACCTCAAGATAACCTCAAGATAACCTCAAGATAGTGACGACCAGTCTGAACTACCTGTCCTCCCACAAGGCACACTGGTGGCTTAATAAGAACACTGGCTTAACCAGTACCGTTTGGGACCAGTAAATTAAGCCGAGCTTTTTTACAGAGTCAACAGAGTCACTAGTTGGCTCCCTGGCTCCCTGCTCGCTCATATTGGTCGACGAGATTCCAGACCTCGAACCCCCACTTCAAGGCTAGATTCTTTCCTCTTTCTCAGATCACTCTCGTTGAGGGAGAACTGCTTCTTCCAGACCACCTGGGGAGCACTTAACGACGACTCAGGGCCGCTAGAAACGACTCAAGAAGTTCGGAAACAGACTCTGGAAACGGTCAAGAAGATCCTCTCTATTCAACCAGTGTCCGGAGCACGACCTGCTTCGCCACGTATTTCTTTGACCTCTTGACCCGGGCTCACCATAGCCATACATACAATTTTCCATACAATTGTCTCCTAACTACACCCACGTTTCCATACTACACTATATCACCCCCTCCCCTCCCCTACCCCTTTGCTTCCCCAAGCACCCCGCAAAGCTCTACCCTAATCACACATGCTCCCTTCCCCTCCCTTTCCTCCTCTCCCTTCGCTTGATCCCACGGTGGGAGAGCGGTCATAATCACGTGACCGGTTCGTGCGAAGGGTCAGCTTCAAGTCACGGAGGCGGGCATGGGGCTCTGCCGGACACTCCAGCCCGTACTGTACGGCCAGCCCGTAGTGTACGACCACCCCCGTAGGGTACGACCAGCCCCGGCACCCCGCTACCCTCTCTGGGGCGCGGGTAGGGGGAGACAGTAGGGGGGAGGGGGGAGAGCATGTTGGTGCTGGGTATGAGGGCGTGTAGAAGAGGGTACTAAGTGGTATGAGGGGGTATGCTTGGGAAGTTGAGATTGGTTGTGGAGGTGTACCTTATTACTGGCGGAGGAGGGGGGGGGCGTGGAATGGGGTTGGGAGGAAAGTATGGGGGTGTGGGAGGGGAGTAAGTAAGGGTAGAATCAGGTATGTGGGGGTGACTGAATTGGGGGTGGGGGGGAAGGGGAAGCGGTGCGAGATGTGTGGGTGTGTGTGTGTGGGGGGGGGGTTGAGTGCGTGTGGGGGGGGGGGGGAGCGGTGCGAGATGTGTGGGTGTGTGGGGGGGTATGTTAGCTGTGGTTGAGAGAGTGTTTAACTGTGGCAGGTTTCAAGGGGTCTTTTTAATGTCGGGTCGAACGAGCTTGATCAGTTAGGTTATTGCTGGTAGCTGCCCACAGACCCATATAACCCGCACAGTTAGCTAACCAAGGGGGGGGGGGAATTGGAAATATTGGGAGAAAGCACCAAGCCGACTATTTAGCACTTGGAAGGGATCAGGGTAAAGATTTGGGATGGAACGAGGGAGAGAAATGGTGCCCAATCACTTGGACGGTCGAGGGGATTGAACGCCGACCTGCATGAGAGCGAGAGAGACCGTCGCTCTACCGTCCAGCTCAAGAGGTTGGGTAATGAGGTGATCAAGCACTTGCTTAGTTTCCTCTTTAAACATTTCAAACATTTCATTTTCCTCATGTTCATGTTCACTCCAGCTATGGCCCCCTTGATGTTCAATGTTTTCTAATCACTAAACATAATCAATGTTTTTCTAATCTCTAATCTAATCTAATTTTAATCGCCCCTTGATGTGCAATGTTTTCTAATCGCGCCGATGGCACCTCTTTCTCTTCAAGTTAATTTAGGAGTGTAAGATTCAAGTTACAGTAATTCTTTCTGGCGTTTCTCCTCCTCCTGCAAAGTGTATTTTACAGTACAAATTATGTTGATGAAATTCTAGTGCTTTCCGTGTATAGATTTTGAAATAATTATCGTCTCCGTTACAGGAAGCGCTTGAGAGGTGAACAAATCCACAAGGGCCGTGACGAGGATTCGAACCTGCGTCCGGGAGCATCCCAGATACTGCCTTAATCGACTGAGCTACGACAGGGTTAAAAAAAAAAGAGTTGAAACCGAAGTTCTACTGAACTTATTGGTTCTCGTAGCCTCTCCGAGGCACAAACCAGGGCACGAGAGGTGTTCTTTGCTGTGTGTTTGCGAGCACTGAACCGTCTCCTCGCTTACCAGGGGGACGTGAACACGGATCAGTGTTCCAGGCATGAGAACACCTGTGAGAGAACACCTGTTAGAGAACACCTGTGAGAACACCTGGAGTGTGTTGTGGTGAGAAGCAACACCTGCTGTGGCACCTGCTGGTTTTAAAGGGGGTCTCGTCCCCCCCCCCCTTCCCCCTCCCCCCACCTCATTCTCTGATCGTGTTCTCTTGTGTTCACTGAACGACAGGTCGTTCGATACCATAACTTCTACGCCATTTATATATAATTTCTGTTGTAGGTAACGACATTACAGTTCCAGATTATGTGCCCTTGGGTGTAATTACTCTCACGGAGTGGCACTCGAGGCCTCTCAGGATGGGTTTCTACTCAAATGCTCTTTAATGTAGTTTCTCCAGCATATTTCTATGGTAGAAATGTAAATGATTAAACACCCATGCACGTTTCATGTGTCATTTACGTGCATAATATGCCCTTTTGTTTACATTACAACGAGTATGTGGGGCCTGAGTATGTGGGGCCTGAGTATGTGGGGCCTGAGTATGTGGGGCCTAAGTATGTGGGGCCTAAGTATGTGGGGCCTGAGTATGTGGGGCCTGAGTATGTGGGGCCTGAGTATGTGATATCCGGCATAGTGATATCACACCTTGGAACATTTTTTGGTCTTAGAGAAGCAAATTTACGAATATTTGTTTGTTGTTCGACGCCGTTTTCTGTTGGTTAAGCCAGCCCATCCTCCTGTTTCTGTTGTACTTACAGTAATGATTAGGACCATAGTAATATATATATATATATATATATATATATATATATATATATATATATATATATATATATATATATATATATATATATATATATATATATATACACACACACTGACGTACAACGCAATTAGAACGTAGAAATCGGCACTATTGAGTTGGACAATAAACTATTTTTACAACTATTTTTTACTTGTGTTACAAACACAAATTAAACCTAACCTGACCATCCTAGGCTTAACACACGATATTTGAGGCCTAAAACAGTACATATGTGTGCTATACTAGGCCTAGGAATACTTAAGTTAGAAAAAAATGAAGCTAAAAAGCTCTTATAAAGTGAATAGTACAAACTTCTACTATGTAATAGCTTAGAAAGGCAATCTTTGTACTATGGTGTATATAGTTACATTAACTACTATCTAAACAGGAGAATAGGGTGGTTAAGCACAAACGTGGACCAGATGCTCAGGAGCCTGAGCACAGCAACTGTCGCGTGCTCAAGCGCCTGAGCACAGCGTTTGTCACATGCTCAGGAGCCTGAGCACAGCGCCTGTCACGTGCTCAAGCGCCTGAGCACAGCATCTGTCACGTGCTCAAGCGCCTGAGCACAGCGTATGTCACATGCTCAGGAGCCTGAGCACAGAGTCTGTCACATGCTCAGGAGCCTGAGCACAGCGTATGTCACATGCTCAGGAGCATGAGCACAGAGTCTGTCACATGCTCAGGAGCCTGAGCACAGAGTCTGTCACATGCTCAAGCGCCTGAGCACAGCGACTGTCACGTGCTCAAGCGCCTGAGCACAGCATCTGTCACGTGCTCAAGCGCCTGAGCACAGTGTGTTCATGAAAAATCATTCCGGGTATTGTCTCTAATTCACTAACGTTTAGGAGTGTGGCGGAGAGTGCCTGATGCTTCTATCCACCTTGCCACTAACCCCCCTTATACCCTTTCCCTTCTCTCTTCCTCTCCCCCGTTCCCCTCGTGTAAATAGCTAGAGTAAAAAAATCTAATTCCATGACTTTCTCTGCCCCTGATTTTATTTCACACTTCATGAAAATTGCAGGGGGGGGGGGGTCATTTAAGATGCCGATATGTCACTAGGTATGGCACATGGGCCGACCCTTATTTCCCTCCCCCCGACTGGCCTGTGACACTCTTATGTCCCATTGCTTTATGTGTGAAATTTGGGCTAGGATGGATGACCTAACTTCGGAGATAGAGGGACATTCTATTTTTTTTAGATGTTGATTTGCACTCCGAACAACAACTTACGGATCTGCTCCTCCATTTCACCTACTTACAGGATTTTTTTTCCATAGGGCGAGTTTATTGGGCAGCGTCACTCATCCTGTGAGTGGACACACCGCCATAGTGACAGTATTGGGCAGCGTCACTCATCCTGTGGGTGGACACACCGCCATAGTGACAGTATTGGGCAGCGCCACTCATCCTGTGAGTGGACACACCGCCATAGTGACAGTATTGGGCAGCGTCACTCATCCTGTGGGTGGACACACCGCCATAGTGACAGTATTGGGCAGCGCCACTCATCCTGTGAGTGGACACACCGCCATAGTGACAGTATTGGGCAGCGCCACTCATCCTGTGAGTGGACACACCGCCATAGTGACAGTATTGGGCAGCGTCACTCATCCTGTGAGTGGACACACCGCCATAGTGACAGTATTGAGCAGCGTCACTCATCCTGTGAGTGGACACACCGCCATAGTGACAGTATTGAGCAGCGTCACTCATCCTGTGAGTGAACACACCGCCATAGCAGCATGTACAACACTCCCCAATAGGAAGAAATCCCGCTGGGTTGATCATCCTGTCTCTGACTGTAAGCGACTGTCACTCCACATATACATCGAGCGCCCTCAATTTCATTCATGGATTGAAACCATCTCGCCTCATATTTCCTTTTCATCTCCTTTCACTTACATGCAGACACTTGGAGGAAGGTCCCGAACCTAACCCACCCAAGGACCCACCAACAGAAAACGGGGCATCATGTCACTTTCGCGAGCCTCTTTACACTCTTGTGCATCAGTGGTTTGCCCTTACGTCAACTAGACGTCAAAATGCGACTTGCTATTACGACGGGTCGAATCTCAATGGTCATATTCATATTAATCCCCCCCACACTCATTCATTTATTCATTCTCACTCACTCACACTCTCTCTCTCTCACACACACACACACACACACACACACACACACACACACACACACACACACACACACACACACACACACACACACACACACACACACTATAAACTGCCGCATTTAAAAAACTTCCATATCAGACGTGATCAATGATCGTTAATTGCTATTGACGAGAGAGCGAGCCTGTACTTAACGACCGCCTGACAATTTATCGTAGCCAATGAGCCATCAGTTACGTGATGATCGGAATCTCCGGCTCACGGGATTGGCCGAGAGGTACCCCACGGCTGCTCGCCGGGGCCCGCGTGGGCAGTCCTGTTCCTTGTTTAATCACTGAACATCTTAGATTACCCATCAGGATTTTTCTGGCTGGCAGCAACCATATCGGACGGAAACCCTTACAGCAGCCCCCTTCTTCTCGTACAACAAAAACAGCGGTGACAAAAACAGCGGTGACAAAAACACCGGTGACAAAAACAGCGGTGACAAAAACAGAAGTGACAAAAACTCTCTCCTGCTGTTCATTCATTGTTGCCGAAAGCGCGAACATTTGAACATATTGTTTATTTTTTTGTGGCGTAACGCGTGTGAGTGTACTCACCTAGTTGTGCTAGTGGGGGGGGGAGTTGAGGTGCGGCTCTTTGGTCCCGCCTCTCAACTGTCAATCCACTGTTATACAGGTTCCTGAGCTTCTCGAGCTCTATCATGTCTAGATTTGAAATTGTGTGGGAGTGGGGGAGGGTTGACGGTCTGTGGGTTAATGGTCTTCTAGCCCAAGTTAAAATTAGCACACACATACAAATAGTACAATTGTAGAGAGAAGAGCAGGGGCTTTGCCCTGAAATACACACACACAAGGGGGCGAGCGCCCCCTCCCCCTCACAGTCATTAATGCCCCATTAACCCCCCCCCTTCCTATGCAGGAGACTTTTTCTTGTTTAGCAATAACAATGACTGACCTCAGACACACGCTTGCTCCTACAGACCAAAAACTCCCTATTTAGACCAAAAACTTCATCCAAGTAGATTAGATGGACAGATAGATGAATAGATGGATTATAGGCTTTGTTTACCACTTTGATGATATGGCTTTATTTACAAAACAATGAGTGGCTTCACGCTTTACTATTCAACACATTTCTAGACCGACCGATGAATAGCTATAATCTTCAACTTTGTGTGGAACGTGTGCGATTAAACCGACTAACACTTAAACGTTGTGTTTAAGGCCAGGCTCCTCTAGTGGGTTGATGGTGAAGCTAAGAGGTAAGGTCGAACCTTCACCATCACAGCATAATATCAAACTAATTTTGCCCAAAGTTTTTCACAATATAAATTTGTGTATTCTTTAACTCGTCCAACATACGTCACTCCTAACGTAATGGAGTATAAGTACACGTCACCACGTGAGTAGCACATGTTCTGGGTGCTGAGGCACCAAGGTCAGTGCCAAGCACAGCAACATGCACAGCACAAACAAGAGCACCAACGACAGCAAACAGAGAAAGCCCCAAGCCCAGTGCCAATCACAGCACCAATCACAGCCTTAACACCACCAGAAACAAGGTCAATAACCACATTACAAGCCACAACAACCACACCACTTCCTATGACACAAACCGTATAGCTTATCAATCACCATCACCACCACCATCACCACCACTGACAATGCACCATCATCTAGTTACCATAACCCAAGCACAGGTGCTGCCACCCCTCACGATAATAAACCATTTGAAACCAATGTTGATTATCACCATCATCCCATAACCCAACCCTCCCCCCCCCCCACGACACGAGGTAACACAGCCCAACCTGAAAGCAACAAGTCCGCCTCCACCTGACCCTCCGACTGTCGCAAACACTTGGGTTCTGTGAGTGTGATGTCTGCAATTTTCGTGATGGTGACTCGTGATAAGAACGTGAGGGGACGCTCGTGACCGAGGAAGATGCGAGAGCCGATGACGGCCAGCCAACGAACATGAAAATGCAACAGAGGAACATGAGGCAGGCAGGCAGGCAGAGGGGCAGGCAGGCAGAGGGGCAGGCAGGCAGAGGGCAGGCAGGCAGGCAGAGGGCAGGCAGGCAGGCAGGCAGGCAGGCAGGCAGGCAGACAGGCAGACAAGAAGGCAGGCAGACAAGCAGGCAGGCAGGCAGGCAGGCAGACAGGCAGGCAGAGGGGCAGGCAAAGGCAGCAGCAGCAGCAACGCACACCCCGCCATCTCTCGGGATGGAAAAAAAAACAGACGCCCATAAACTATGTTTGATATTTTGATGGTGGTCGTTTAGCGTTGGGATCATGACGGCATACTGATTATTGCCTCCCTCACACCGCCAACTCCGCGTGCTAATGCTCCCCCAGCATGCCTTCAACTGATTATTTGGGGGGCTTTACACATCTGTGGGCGGTGGAGACCAACACAAGACTTGCACAGTCTGCACCGACCTCTCTGTGTGTGTGTGTGTGTGTGTGTGTGTGTGTGTGTGTGTGTGTGTGTGTGTGTGTGTGTGTGTGTGTGTGTGTGTTCATTAGTGTGGCTATTTACGAGCTGGGGTGTTGATCTTGCAAGAATGATTTGCAGATGAGAACTGATCTTGTAAGAAAGATTTATGGATGAGAATTGATCTTGTAAGAAAGATTTGCAGATGAGAATTGATCTTGTAAGAAAGATTTGTGGATGTGAATTGATCTTGTAAGAAAGATTTGTGGATGTGAATTGATCTTGTAAGAAAGATTTATGTTTAAAACTGATTTACAAGAAGTGATTATGGGGTGAGAACTCCTCTTGCAAAGATGATTTATGGATGATAATTGATCTTACAAAAAAAGATTTATGGATGAGAATTGATCTTGCAAGGAAAATACACGAATGAGAATTGATCTTGCAAGGAACATTTATGGATGACAGTGAACATCGAGAAGTAAGTTTATTAACTTAGACACGACTGGGAGAGCTGAGAGGACCTTAAGACACGTCTGGGAGAGCTGAGAGGACCTTAAGACACGACTGGGAGAGCTGGGAGGACCTTAAGACACGACTAGGAGAGCTGAGAGGACCTTAAGATACGACTGGGAGAGCTGAGAGGACCTTAAGACACGACTGGGAGAGCTGGGAGGACCTTAAGACACGTCTGGGAGAGCTGAGAGGACCTTAAGACACGACTGGGAGAGCTGAGAGGACCCTAAGACACGACTGGGAGAGCTGGGAGGACCTTAAGACACGACTAGGAGAGCTGAGAGGACCTTAAGATACGACTGGGAGAGCTGAGAGGACCTTAAGACACGACTGGGAGAGCTGGGAGGACCTTAAGACACGTCTGGGAGAGCTGAGAGGACCTTAAGACACGTCTGGGAGAGCTGAGAGGACCCTAAGACACGTCTGGGAGAGCTGAGAGGACCCTAAGACACGTCTGGGAGAGCTAAGAGGACCCTAAGACACGTCTGGGAGAGCTGAGAGGACCCTAAGACACGTCTGGGAGAGCTGAGAGGACCCTAAAACACGTCTGGGAGAGCTAAGAGGACCCTAAGACACGTCTGGGAGAGCTGAGAGGACCCTAAGACACGACTGGGAGAGCTGGGAGGACCTTAAGACACGACTGGGAGAGCTGGGAGGACCTTAAGACACGACTGGGAGAGCTGGGAGGACCTTATAGAGATTAAGATGTGAATCATTGCGAACTTTTTTAAAATAAGTAAAATGAGAAACTTGTGAAACATTTATCTCCGGAAGAGCACATTTAAGGGATTTTTATCTCCTTGAATCAGACTGCTATTTTGATATTATATATATATATATATATATATATATATATATATATATATATATATATATATATATATATATATATATATATATAGTGTGTGTGTGAGAGAGAGAGAGAGAGAGAGAGAGAGAGAGAGAGAGAGAGAGAGAGAGAGAGAGAGAGAGAGAGAGAGAGAGAGAGAGAGAGAGAGAGAGAGAGAGAGACAGAGAAGAGCGCGCGAGTCCTGAAATAAAAGAAAAATCATCCCATTTCAAATAGAAAAACCCTCATTTTCCGATTGCTCTACACGTTCCTTATTCCAGTACACGACTGCAAAGTTAATTAATATTATTTAACACTAATTATATTCGCTGTTTTGGAGCCCAAGTTCCTTTCGTGGTGATATAGGGATAAAATGCTGATAAGTTTATATTTCAATGATCAAACTCCTAAAGAATTTGAGATGGTTTTTTTGTGTCATTTAATGCAAAGATTAGTAGACGTTCTAATATATATTCTAGAATCAGAGTTCATTCAGCTTTTGAGTACGAATTCATATGGAGTTCACCTCATTATTTATTGCTGGAGTAAGGACTGAAAATAATGAGTTTTTTTGAGAAACTTGACAATTCCCTGACGACCAGAGCAGTCAGATAACAACAACTTAATCAATTCATCACATTCGCTTTAGACTGAATGTTGTCGGTATAGTCTCCCGGCCTCAGCCTCGCCGCTTACGCCCCCTCCCACACGGGAACATGTTCACGCACGGCAGCGTGTACAGTACGGCCCGTGCTGGCCGGGCAGCGAGGGACAGACACCTGTATGGCAGTGTACGTCTACAGTACGACCCGTGCAGCGGGTGACAGACGACTGCACGCCAGCGAGGCCAGTATAAGAACCTTATCTCTTGCCTTATCAAACTATTGGGCTTTTCACACTTGAGAGCACTCATCGTCACGAGCGTGTCAAGTTGTCACTCCGCAAGCAGTAATATTCTCTCCGTCGCTACCATACGTTAGTTAATTAGCGTTGCTCTACGGGCCAGCTCGTCCGCCTAAAGTTTCCCAACGTCATGGGAAAGGGAATTCTCAGGGGAAAAGCGCCAAGCCATTACGACTATATAGCACTGGGAAGGGGTCAGCATAAGGATTTGAGATGGAACGGGGGGAAGGAATGGTGCCCAACCAGGGAGGAGGTGGCGAGAATGTTCTGGTGGAGGTGGTGGGGAGAATGGTGCCCAAGGGGAGCCAGTCGGCCGAGCGGACAGCACGCTGGACTTGTGATCCTGTGGTCCTGGGTTCGATCCCAGGCGCCGGCGAGAAACAATGGGCAGAGTTTCTTTCACCCTATGCCCCTGTTACCTAGCAGTAAATAGGTACCTAGGGTGTTAGTCAGCTGTCACGGGCTGCTTCCTGGGGGTGGAGGCCTGGTCGAGGACCGGGCCGCGGGGACACTAAAGCCCCGAAATCATCTCAAGATAACCTCAAGATAACCTAACCAATTGAACGGTCGGGGATTGAACGCCGACCTGCATTAACCACAGCATACAGCAACTTTCTTGATTTGCATCATAAAATACACCAATCAGAGACCAATAACTACACAGATATCGTCGATTTCAAAACAAATCGACTGACCATAAAACATGATCTCACAGAAGAACCACGATAAAAAAAATAACACCTCTAGCCGTCAAGACGATCCTTAAAACCCCCCTTGACCGTAACTATCTATTACGTACAGGTACGTGGCGCGAGACGCGTAAATTGCTGGACTATGTGGTAGTTAAGTTGGGACGAGGGCACACTCAGTCCTCCCCGAATGAGGGAGATTTGACAAGAGGTTCTCAATGAGGAGCGAGATGGAGGAACGAGTCCCGGCTGGCCGCTCTGATGCGCACGATACCTCCAGAAATGACTCGATTCCAGGACTGAAATTTGATATCGACAGCATAATAACGTTGTAATGATAAACCAAATGGCTGCTCCTCTCGACTTCGTTAGTATTTCTCGTTATAATAATAATAATAATAATAATAATAATAATAATAATAATAATAATAATAATAATAATACACAGAGAAATCACACTAATTTTTTTTATTAATACATGAGGTACATCTGCATTAGTGCAGCTACCCTAGACTATATGAAGAGGAGTACAGTGTGTCAAAAAAGCTACTCTGTATGACTAACCATCCTGTGTGATGGGGATTTTTTAGCATCACCTAGTTAGCTTTTTTGACACACTGTACTCCACTTCATATAGTCTAGGGTAGCTGCACTAATGCAGATGTACCTCATATCTTAATAAAAAAAAAAAAAAAAAAAAAGCTAACTAGGTGATGCTAAGAAATCCCCATCACACAGGATGGTTAGTCATACAGAGGCATGTGATAAGTAGTCTGCACTGGCAGACTCCGGATGCATTTTGAGGATATTATCAACACAAGATTGAATAAGGCAGCATTGGTAATACAAGTCCCCATCTCGCAGGATGGTTAGTCATACAGGGTCATATATTCAGTAGCCTGCACTGGCAAATTTTGGGTACACTGTGAGGATATCTTCAAGAATACGAGAATGAATAAAGTAATTCATAAAGTAATTGCCAAGCTCCAGGTACCTCATGCCAACTGGTCTGAAAGGTCTAATAACTGGGAATTCAGTGATGTAGTGTGGGAGATCATGCCGTAGTTCCTGCTCACAGAGTTTGCACCTGGAGTGCTCAGGATTGGGAGATCAGTCTAATGTGGTTTATATCAATGAGAAAATCTAGGGGTAAACGTCAGTGGTTTGGATTTTCTAGGTTGAGGGTTCGAAACACCTCAGAGTTCCAGTTGATTTTCTCAATAATAATAATAATAATAATAATAATAATAATAAAACATGTCAAAACTATATTGGTCCAAACACTCAGGTCTGATAGGAAAGAAATTACTGACTCCCAACGACCTGAAAGCACCAGTATAAAAAGCTATGATTTGTTCAAATCTGACCTATGTTTATGGGCAGCACAAAACGTCCACCAGACTGTGTGACACAGTGGTTGCCAGGATCAGGTTGGGTTACCGTTACCTGTGGCAGGTGGCTGCAGGTGACGGGTCTCCCAATCCTGGGCACTCCAGGTGCAAACTCTGTGAGCAGGAACTGCGGCATGATCTCCCACACTACATCACTGAAAGCCCAGTCATTAGACCATTCAGACCTGTTGGCACGAGGTACCTGGAGCTTTGCAATTACTTTATTAGTTCTCGTGTTCTTGATGATATCCTCATAATGCACCCAGAGTTTGCCAGTGCAGACAACTGATCACATGGCCCTGTATGACTAATCATCCTGTGTGATGGGGACCTTTAGCATCACGTAGCTAGCTTTGACACACACTGTACTCCCCCTTCATATAGTCTAGGGTAGCTGCACAAATGCTCATGTACCTAAATGGGTTAATAGAAAAACGTAAGTTCATCAGCACATCTTCATGGTTTATTAAAACACAATGAACGTGAATTCCTTCGCGTTACAGTATTACTTTTCATGAAAGAGGAAGAGGGAGGGAGAGAAGAAGGGAGGGAGAAAGGGAGGAGTTGGGGGGGTGGGGGTGGGGAAGAGGAGTGGAGCTAGAGCGACAGTTAGAGGAAGAGAGGGGAAAGAGGAGGAAAGAGAGGGGAAAGAGGAGGAAAGAGCTGACAGAGGGGAAGAGGTTTAGGGGGAAGCGAGACACGGCCATCACCGGGTTCCCTCATCTAGTGTTATTATATACTAAAGTTTTATATAGAGTTAAGTTGTCTGTGTTGGCAATTACTTGAATTTACAGCACCCGAGTAATGCCTTTTGTAAATAGGATGTGAGCGAAGATCTTCTTCAGGAGAAGTCCAAACTTTATTCATGTCACGAGTGAAGTGTTCTTCCTTCATGAACAGGAAGCGTGTTCATGGATGAACACCACTGCTGAATTAACTATAGTACTCAGCCAAGGTCAATATAATACAAATATTTACCGACAGAACCCAACCCCAAACCAAACCTAACCCAACCTTCCTTAGGCCAAATAATGCAAAAATTAAAAACACACAATATTATGGAATGGTCCAGGACGGACCGAAACGTCGTCGTCCCTTCAACTTCTAGTGTGTGGTCTGGTCAACACACATAATATTAATTGATTTGTTGAGAAAATCCCATTTTATATTACACAGTCAAAATTGGCGACGAGCCTTTGGGAACGACCGTCGCTTAGACAAGGGCGAAGGTCGTTCAGGGCAACCGCTGTTCAGGAGAGGTTGGGTGCTTGAGCCCATCTTAAGGCAGCCCGTAAGATGGGCTCAAGCACCCAACCTGTTCTGAAAACGTGGCTAAAAATGTTCCTAAATCTAACAACCGTCAAACTTATTCACGAATAATGAAAAAAAAATCTTTACCCATGACTCAATTGATTACAATCGAACTTTCCTCGGTAAATACTTCCTTCACTTCTATATAATTAGCAAATTTCTCTGAACGATCCCCCCCAACGAAGTAGAAAACTAACCTTCTTAAGGTTATCTTAAGATGATTTCGGGGCTTTAGTGTCCCCCCGGCCCGGTCCTCGACCAGGCTTCCACCCCCAGGAAGCAGCCCGTGACAGCTGACTAACACCCAGGTACCTATTTTACTGCTAGGTAACAGGGGGCATAGGGTGAAAGAAACTCTGCCCATTGTTTCTCACCGGCGCCTGGGATCGAACCCAGGACCACAAGATCACAAATCCAGCGTGCTGTCCGCTCGGCCGACCGGCTCCCGTGGGCAAAATTGTGAGTTGCATGTTAGATATTGTACCAATTATTTCCTCTGATATCCTGCAGATAATCAAGATTTCGCCCACCATCACTGCCCACCTCCCTAGTACTTCCTATTAGCTCTAGGGAGACCTTGTAGAGGTACGACCCCTTTAAAGGTGGGTCGTCCTCACCCACCCACCCACACTCTCGCCAGCAGCACCAGCGTGATCTCGGCGATAGCGGTCATCAACGCACCCATTGATGATGAAGTCCGAACTGCAGGCGCTATCAGGTGGTGCGTGTCCCAGTCATTATCGTGAGACCCATCACACGGGCATAGCGCGCGGCCCACCCCCTCGCTAGCCCACCTCCGCCGTCTCCTCTTCGTAGGGGTCGCTATGTGCATCCTCTCTCAGCTCCCTCTTGGAGCTGAGAGAGTCTTATTGTGCCTCGCTCTGTACGTCTCTCTATCCCCCCACCTCTCTGTCCACCTGACGCTGTCATGGTGCCTGGCTCTGTCCACCTGACGCTGTCATGGTACCTGGCTCTGTCCACCTGACGCTGTCATGGTGCCTGGCTCTGTCCACCAGACGCTGTCACGGTGCTTGGCTCTGTCCACCTGACGCTGTCATGGTGCCTGGCTCTGTCCACCTGACGCTGTCACGGTGCCTGGCTCTGTCCACCTGACGCTGTCATGGCGCCTGGCTCTGTCCACCTGACGCTGTCATGGTACCTGGCTCTGTCCACCTGACGCTGTCATGGTGCCTGGCTCTGTCCACCAGACGCTGTCACGGTGCTTGGCTCTGTCCACCTGACGCTGTCATGGTGCCTGGCTCTGTCCACCTGACGCTGTCACGGTGCCTGGCTCTGTCCACCTGACGCTGTCATGGCGCCTGGCTCTGTCCACCTGACGCTGTCATGGTACCTGGCTCTGTCCACCTGACGCTGTCATGGTGCCTGGCTCTGTCCACCAGACGCTGTCACGGTGCTTGGCTCTGTCCACCTGACGCTGTCATGGTGCCTGGCTCTGTCCACCTGACGCTGTCACGGTGCCTGGCTCTGTCCACCTGACGCTGTCACGGTGCCTGGCTCTGTCCACCTGACGCTGTCATGGCGCCTGGCTCTGTCCACCTGACACTGTCACGGTGCCTGGCTCTGTCCACCTGACGCTGTCACGGTGCCTGGCTCTGTCCACCTGACGCTGTCATGGTGCCTGGCTCTGTCCACCTGACGCTGTCATGGTGCCTGGCTTTGTCCACCTGACGCTGTCATTGAACCCTCCTCTCTGTCCACATCCGTCTGTCCTGGTGCCATGCCTGCCCCGTCCACTTCCGTCTCTCCCCGTGTGGTCGTGTCGTCACCACCTCACTAACAACCTCACCCCGTCCATGGAGCGGGGTGAGGCCTCCACACCGGGCCTCCACACCTTCCTCACTCTCTGCCAATATCTTAACTGTGTTTTTTTTAAGTCTTAAGACATACGCGAGCAAACCGTCAAGTTGGTACGTAATACAAGAGACTATGTTTGTGCTTGAGATAACAGGCGACTCCCAAGTCAGGTTAGCGTTGTGGAGGCCGTGGTGAGGGCGCAGACTGAAGACTCCGCCTCGAAAGGTAGTGTTGAAGTTTTCCTTATAAAGCAGACCCACACTTCACAAGCACACAGGCGCACACACACACACACACACAGGCGCACACACACACACACACACACACGCTGATCCAAGAGTCAATGCTCGATCCTGCAGACACAACTAGGTGAGTACACACACACACAAAGCTCCCACGTCCACGAAAAAACACACACACACACACACACACAAAGCTCCCACGTCCACGAAAACACACAAACACACACGCGCCCACACACGTAAATGTGTGCATATCCCACATACCCGCACTAGCAACCCGTTATCTCTAACTAGTACCCATCATTCTGTACGTTCTAGAAGGTCCTCTAACCTACAAATCAACACACTGAAAATGTTGTTTTGTTTAAGATTCAGCTACTAGGAACAAAAAGTTCCAAGTAGCACGGGCTATGGTGAGCCCGTATTGGACTTACCTGGCACAGGAGCGGGGCTGTAACTGACTCTGAAAAAGATTGATTGATTGATGAAGATTAAGCCACCCAAAAGGTGGCACGGGCATGAATAACCCGTACATGGTGGCCCCTTTTGAGCCATCACCAGTATCAATAGATGATACTGGAGATCTGTGGTGGTGCGACAACACCCTGCGTGACGGGAGATGTCTCCCGGACCAAATGGTGACCAAATGGTGGACTCTGAAAAGCAGCGGCTCACGTTTTATATGCATCGGTAGGTTAGGGGGGAACAAATTACCAAATCCACAAGGGCCGGAACGAGGATTCGAACCTGCGTTCGGGAGCATCCCAGACACTGCCTTAATCGACTGAGCTACGATTCCCTCCCGGATGCAGGTTCGAATCCTCGTGGATTCGAACCCTTGTGGATTTGTTCATTTGATGCATCACGTTAGTGTGATCTCTGTGTTTAAGTTAGGGGGGATGTTTGGGTTCATATGCAACATTACATTAACACTTGTATGTTTCATATTTATCTTTTATTTTTTGTTATCAAGATTTTTGTTATCAAATCCTGAGGACGAGCGTCTCTCATACACGCTTAATGTGACAATGTTATCAAAACGATATCAAGCGTTTACTCTCTGGGGGGGGGGGGGAGGGGGGCCTGACAGCTGAGTGGACAGCGCTCGGGATTCGTAGTCCTAAGGTTCCGGATTCAATCCCCGGTGGAGGCGGAAACAAATGGACAGTGTTTCTTTCATCGTGATGACCCTGTTCACCTAGCTGTAAATAGGTACCTGGGAGTTAGACAGCTGCTACAGGCTGCTTCCTAGGGATGTGTAACAAAAACGAGGCCTGGTCGAGGACCGGGCCGTGGGGACGCTAAGCCCCGAAATCATCTGAAGATAACCTCAAGATAATCTCAAGATACTGTTTACCTGATGTAGTATATCAAGTAAACGCTCGATAAAAAATATATATATATATATATATATATATATATATATATATATATATATATATATATATATATATATATATATATATATATATAAACAACACAGAAATCATCGATAGATACAGCGATAGCAGGCGGCTTGACGTTTGCGAGGCACTACACATCAAGAAGTCAACACCAGCAATCAACAGCCAATTATTGCACAACTATATTCTACCCACCTCAAGACTCCGCTCCAATATAGAAGCATCAAGAAATATGGACCAATAGGCTTTCTACAAACACTTCTATTCAATATCCATTGTTTCGTGTTCTGTCTTGTGTTGATGAAATTAATACCCTATTAATACTCTTGTTCTGTCTTGTGTTGATGAAATTAATACCCTATTAATACCACATTTTGTTCTGTCTTGTGTTAATGCCACATCACCCCTTCCACCTCACTCAAATGTAGATATAAAATCGGAGATACGTAAGTTCTATTCAGTTGTGTATTTGTGAACTAAAGTCTTTGAAAATGTAATAAGTTTTACGAAACGCGCCCGTGTCGCGTCAGACTAGAAATAAAAATGAATTTTGGAGAATTGATTTTTGATTTACCTCCAACAGTGAAGCGTAATGTACGAAAGATTGAGAAAATTCGTGTTAGAATTATTAATCTTACTTTTTCGGTCATATTTAATATATATATATATATATATATATATATATATATATATATATATATATATATACTGTATATATATTACCTATCCATTTAGACTGATCGATACAACGGCCATCTCGCTTTTTACAGGGTCAGCGTTCGATTACCGATGGTGCAAGTGATTGGGCATCGTTCCTTCACTCTGTCTTCCTAGGCTCCTTGAGGAGCCTAGCTGCTTGTCCTCATACCCAAGAACCATGCAACTGATGACCTTTGGTTTACATTGATCATTTCGGGTTTACCTTGAAGATCTCTCGGGTTTACCTTGAAGATCTCTCTGGTTTACCTTGAAGATCTCTCGGGTTTACCTTGAAGATCTCTCTGGTTTACCTTGAAGATCTCTCTGGTTTAGGGTTTGTGAAGTGGGTGAGTGGTTGTCACAGCGTACTCACCTAGTTGTGCTTGCGAGCGTTGAGCTTCGGCTCTTTGGTTCCGCCTCTCCAACTGCCAACCAACTGATGTACAGGTTCCTAAACCTGCACATCAGGTTTACATGTGAACCTGTACTGTCGCACACTGTCACACAGTGTGAGTTTCATGCCATTAAATGCAGGGAGCCTCACAAGTTCAACCACAGACTGAAGGATCTAATTCACTTCACGAAGGATAATTTGAGCAGTGTGGTTCGATAGTTAACTCTGGTTATTTGCGTAACATTAATGGTACGAGAGGCATGATTAACACTGATTACCAGTATGACGTCCCACCATTCATAACACTCCCAGTATGACGTCCCACCATTCATAACACTACCAGTATGACGTCCCACCATTCATAACACTCCCAGTATGACGTCCCACCATTCATAACACTACCAGTATGACGTCCCACCATTCATAACACTCCCAGTATGACGTCCCACCATTCATAACACTACCAGTATGACGTCCCACCATTCATAACACTCCCAGTATGACGTCCCACCATTCATAACACTCCCAGTATGACGTCCCACCATTCATAACACTCCCAGTATGACGTCCCACCATTCATAACACTACCAGTATGACGTCCCACCATTCATAACACTACCAGTATGACGTCCCACCATTCATAACACTCCCAGTATGACGTCCCACCATTCATAACACTCCCAGTATGACGTCCCACCATTCATAACACTCCCAGTATGACGTCCCACCATTCACAACACCCCCAGTATGACGTCCCACCATTCACAACACTCCCAGTATGACTTCCCACCATTCATAACACTCCCAGTATGACGTCCCACCATTCACAACACCCCCAGTATGACGTCCCACCATTCATAACACTCCCAGTATGACGTCCCACCATTCATAACACTCCCAGTATGACGTCCCACCATTCATAACACTCCCAGTATGACGTCCCACCATTCACAACACTCCCAGTATGACGTCCCACCATTCATAACACTCCCAGTATGACGTCCCACCATTCACAACACTCC
The DNA here is from genome assembly GCF_040958095.1 of Procambarus clarkii. Classification (NCBI taxonomy): domain Eukaryota; kingdom Metazoa; phylum Arthropoda; class Malacostraca; order Decapoda; family Cambaridae; genus Procambarus; species Procambarus clarkii. The sequence continues at coordinate 10,788,604 of NC_091198.1, forward strand.
CAGTATGACGCCCCACCATTCATAACACTCCCAGTATGACGTCCCACCATTCATAACACTCCCAGTGTGACGTCCCACCATTCATAACACTCCCAGTGTGACGTCCCACCATTCATAACACTCCCAGTATGACGTCCCACTGTGCTCTCAGAGTCTCTTGTTGATAACGACTTCACTACACAATAAAAAATTAAGCACTAATAAATCTAACAAAAGTACAGGTTAACAATTTACCTTTTTAATTCAGCAGATATTACAAGAGTTTGTGGAAGTGAGAGCACGTCATGTGGGGTGAGGGAACGTCATGTGGGGTGAGAGAACACTATGTAGGGTGAGAGAACACCATATAGAGGTGAGAGAACACCATATAGAGGTGAGAGAACACCATATGGAGGTGAGAGAACACTATGTATGGTAAGAGAACATCATGTAGGGTGATTTTAAGTTATTTTAACTTGCAGCGAAAAATAACGCGAGGATTATCAACATGAAATATAAGTTTTGGAAGACCACGTGCTGTCTGGGGGAGACAAGAGGGTTTAGACTTAAAATATAAATCCTCCTCCTCCTACACAATTAAGTATGAAAGTAAATATCTGTAAAGTGATAAATGTTTCGTGAGGCTTCGCAAGTGAATCAATGTCTTGGTGAAGCAAGAGGCGTCACCAAGGCGGCAATAATTGGCTTCTTAACACCTGGCATCTTAATGTTGTCTGGTCGTGTTGTTAACTCGACCAGTGAAACGACAGTAAAATAATAATTGTAATTAGTTCACACGGGAAAAAAAAATATGTCATGATAATTATGTATAATCGTGTATAATAAAAAAATATATTTAATTCGTCAAATAATTTCTTTACCCGCAACGAGAAAATGGAAAATATATGAATGCAGATTTGTTTGAATTCTAATAATATTTCATTGTGTTGTTAAAAAAAAATTATTACTTATGATTCGCTGATTCTGGACGTAACACGTCCAGTCTGCTCATCAATTAGCAGGGAAATTGATGCTCCCATTGACAGCCGAGCCGGCGAGTCGTCGTCCACCAGTACCCGAGCGACTGTGGCGTTGCTCGCCTCTGCTCAGAGAACGCCAGCGGGTGTAATTACGTCTGAGGGTCATTACAGGAGGTAAACACGGACACGAAACTCATTACAAATCTTATTTACACCCTTGTGTATCAAATGTACTGCGAACATCATTTGTTTAGAGGTGACCACTCGCGCTCCAGCTGTGTGGAACTGCTGTCTGTGGATTATATATATATATATATATATATATATATATATATATATATATATATATATATATATATATATATATATATTTCATTGAATATGACCGCATATTCTGTATTTATTATTTTCTGGTTTAGGGCTTCTATCCCTCTAACTATTTTCTTAGCATCAGGGCTTAATTGAAATAGGAGTTCTCCAAAACTCATTTTCGTACTTTTAAGGTGAAGAAAAGAAGTGATTTACTATAGAGTGTATTACACTTATTTGTATAATTTGCACGACGTTTCGAACCTCCATGGTTCATTCTCAAGTGAACAGATCTTACAATACTAGTTGATTTTATACCCGCATTAGGTCAGGTGATAATACAATGAAGGTGAAAACATGGGGGGATACATAAGGGATAAACATAGGGGCTGCAGAAGGCTTATTGGCCCATACGAGGCATCTCCTATCTAAACACAAAGATTAATCCAGTGTAATTGGCCTGTTATGTTGGACATTGTCTTCTGTGTTGGCATCGATATGTTCTTGTCTTGTCCTTACTCTCATGGTGGGTAGAGTAAATAGTTCCGTGATTTGGGTGTTCATGGTAGGTCGCTCTATTCTTATGTGAATTGCCTCAAGAATTTGTAATCTTCTTGAATCTTGGGTTTTGTCTATTATGCAAGTATTCTTGTTCAACATTTCTCTTGTTAGAGTAATGTCATGGGCTTGTCTCATGTGATTCCTAGGGGCACCAGATTGAAGATGGCATGTCAGAAACCAGAAACTGGTTTCTGTTCTACCTAGAACAGAAACCACAACACCCCCAATAAAATTATATTACAAATCAACCATGCACAGTGAACATATAAAAGAGGAAAGAATAATGAAAGAAATAATCCGTAAAGGAGTAAAAAGCACTACTCCTAACCAAAACATAAACCTGATAATATTCTACAAAACCAAGAAGACTTCCGAACTCCTTATCAAAAACAGCCCGAAGCCGACGGAGAACCCTCTACAGCAGTCAAGCGTTGTATACATGTACACTTGCCCCCACGAAGGATGTAACCTTCAATGTAAGTACATAGGTATGACGTCGACCAAGCTGACGAGGCGTTTGACATGCCATCTTCAATCTGGTGCCCCTAGGAATCACATGAGACAAGCCCATGACATTACTCTAACAAGAGAAATGTTGAACAAGAATACTTGCATAATAGACAAAACCCAAGATTCAAGAAGATTACAAATTCTTGAGGCAATTCACATAAGAATAGAGCGACCTAACATGAACACCCAAATCACGGAACTATTTACTCTACCCACCATGAGAGTAAGGACAAGACAAGAACATATCGATGCCAACACAGAAGACAATGTCCAACATAACAGGCCAATTACACTGGATTAATCTTTGTGTTTAGATGGGAGATGCCTCGTATGGGCCAATAAGCCTTCTGCAGCCCCTATGTTTATCCCTTATGTATCCCCCCATGTTTTCACCTTCATTGTATTATCACCTGACCTAATGCGGGTATAAAATCAACTAGTATTGTAAGATCTGTTCACTTGAGAATGAACCATGGAGGTTCGAAACGTCGTGCAAATTATACAAATAAGTGTAATACACTCTATAGTAAATCACTTCTTTTCTTCACCTTAAAAGTACGAAAATGAGTTTTGGAGAACTCCTATTTCAATTAAGCCCTGATGCTAAGAAAATAGTTAGAGGGATAGAAGCCCTAAACCAGAAAATAATAAATACAGAATATGCGGTCATATTCAATGAAACATGTTTGAAAGAAAACCTGCTGCCAGTATACACCAATATATATATATATATATATATATATATATATATATATATATATATATATATATATATATATATATATATATATATAATCAAAGTGTTGGGTGAGAATCCACAAGGACTTCTCTAAATACTCTTTATTTCCTTCTCCGAGGCTATGGGTCCCCTACAATTGCACCAGAGGTGGTACCCTCACACTTACACACACTTACACACACACACACACACTTACACACACACACACACGCACACACACACACACGCACACGCACACGCACGCGCGCTCTCATCACCTCACAGTGAGAGGCGAGGGAGAACACCTCACAGTGAGAGGTGAGGGAGAGCACCTCACAGTGAGAGGCGCTCTCATCACCTCACAGTGAGAGGCGAGGGAGAACACCTCACAGTGAGAGGTGAGGGAGAGCACCTCACAGTGAGAGGCGCTCTCATCACCTCACAGTGAGAGGTGAGGGAGAGCGCCTCACCAGGGATCCATCAGAGAGCGAGTCTGAAGAGAATAACTGAGGCTCCAGCAAGACCACATCCGTGTGAGCAAGGTCCAGCTGGGACATTCCTGGCAGGTAGTGTCACACCCCCATTATCATGCCGGCCCCCCGCCACCTTCCCCCCATCTTGTCCCCCCCACACACCCACACCCAAGGACCCCAACACCCCCAACTTCGGACTCCAGGCTTCCCTACCTTCCTCAACCGGGCGCTCTCTCTCTCTCTCTCTCTCTCTCTCTCTCTCTCTCTCTCTCTCTCTCTCTCTCTCTCTCTCTCTCTCTCTCTCTCTCTCTCATGGCCCCTAGTCTTCCACACACAGGGGTCCCAGTCTTCCACACACAGGGGCCCCAGTCTTCCACACACAGGGGCCCCAGTCTTCCACACACAGGAGGCCCAGTCTTCCTCACACAGGGGCCCCAGTCTTCCACACACACAGGGGCCCCAGTCTTCCACACACACAGGGGCCCCAGCCTTCCTCACACAGGAGGCCCAGTCTTCCACACACAAGGGCCCCAGCCTTCCACACACAGGGGCCCCAGTCTTCCTCACACAAGGGGACCCAGTTTTCCACACACAGGGGCCCCAGCCTTCCTCACACAGGGGCCCCAGCCTTCCTCACACAGGGGCCCCAGCCTTCCTCACACAAGGGGGCCCAGTTTTCCACACACAGGGGCCCCAGCCTTCCTCACACAGGTGCTCCAGCCTTCCTCACACAGGGGCCCCAGCCTTCCTCACACAGGGGCCCCAGCCTTCCTCACACAGGGGCCCCAGCCTACCTCACACAAGGGGCCCCAGCCTTCCTCACACAAGGGGCCCAGTGTGAGTACTGGTCCCTTATATTCTAACATCACAAGTGTTGAGGATTCTAATAGTCTTACTGGACATGATAGAGTTGGATCTTGATCTTCAAACGAATCAAATAAAATTACAATATTAATTATAATATTAATTACAATATTAATTCTGTCACACTCCATCTGGTGTGTCCATTCCTTCTTGTTATTCATACAAAGTGTTTTACCAGACCCAGATGTCCTTTGGTCATCTTCCCAAGTTCAGGTTGATATTATTACACGTTAAATTATCTCCCTCTCACCCGTAGGGCGTTAGTTTAGTTTAGTTCATTTATTATGCACCCCATACCCATCTTGTGGGCGGTAGTGGAAAGGGTTACAGAGGCACATAATGGGCTCAGGGACTGAACCACACAATTCATTTAGCCAAGCAAGTTACAATCTTGATGAGCTAGTTACAAAATTCAATATAAGTCGTCACATCAACAATGGGTTCGAGATCGACCACAAGTACAGTTTCTAAATGGTGTAATTTATCAAAAGTGCGTAGTGTAAAGGGAGGGGAGAGTTATTAAGTCGTTGATTAAGGCAGCGTACTGGGATCCTCTCGGACGCAGGTTCGAACCCTCGTCACGGCCCTTGTGGATTTGTTTAGGTGAGAATTGCTTGGATGTCGGTGAATAGTGGGAATCGACTCTACTCTCTCTTTTCTCCCCTGTGTCACTGTAGATATTTTGGGATAGGTCACAGTAGGTGACCATCCGGGCAAGGTGCCCAACACCACCTAGAGTAATTAACACCTTTAACTATCCCGTGATCGGTTACCCCCCCCCCCCCTCCTTCAAGTTACAGTCCCGCTCCTGCGCCAGGTAAGTCCACTACGGGCTCACCATAGCCCGTGCTACTTCGAACTTATTATTCCCAGTAGCTGAACCTTAAACAACAACAACGGTACCCTTCACCGTCGGTCACCGTAAAGTAATCATATTCATCAGAGGCGACGGTGGTGACAGCATGACGTAGATATTAGTTAGTTTTTAAAGGTCGTAAATCTTAACAACGCTTGTTAGTGGTAATACAGGTGGTGATTAACTTCCTTGAGTTGTTATACTATGTAAGCCCTCACATGACTAACTATAGTCTCGGAGCCAGGACGCGGGAGCCCAGGAGTTGAAGCACAACCTGCTTGACTGGAATTGGCTTCATGAGAGCTTCGAGGGAATGAAGCATAAAACGCAAGTGATACTTTTTTTTTTTTACAAATCCCTGTTTAAAACAATGCAAATATCAACAAGATGTAGATCATTCGTGCAATGCTGGAGAACACTCCTCCAATCCACTCCAACGCGTAATCTGAAATCCCTTCATCTACAGCAACACCTGCTGGACCGACCGCGTGCCACAACAACCCGGTGTGTCACTCTGTACCACTCTGAGACATCACCAACCTCCTCGCAACTAATACCATAATTTAGATGAGTCAAAAAATCCATTGGAACACCGAGGTGACTCAACCCACCAAATCAGGATACATTACTCCCAGTCTTAACCCCTGTCCCATGACATGCTCATAGCTTATACAACCTGGGATTCCACTGAATTCACAAGACGTCTGGAGGCTTTTACTGAAGCCGCAGACTCTCAATGAGTCTGACTTCTGACACGTTAGTGTGACTTTATTGTGTAATGATTTAGATCCCTAGTGTCTGTCTCGTAGTATAAAGACTCTTTTTTAACATAATTTTGCGTATATTTCATTTTGAAACTTTCGTAGGAGAATCGTGTCACATTGCACTGCGTGCACTGTTGCACCACGCTTGCAAAATATACTCCGGCGTCATATGGGTGGCCGGGAATTAGACGCTTCTTGTGGGGTTGCATCATGAAGAATGATCACATGTTGATTAAGAGGGGAAACCTCGATAACCAAACAGGCTGTCTTTTCTCCTACAATGAAACAGCCCAACCACTTGGGCTGGACGGTAGAGCGACGGTCTCCTTTCATACATGTCGGCGTTCAATTCCTGACCGTCCAAGTGGTTGGGCACCATTCCTTCCCCCCCCCCCGTCCCATCCCAAATCCTTATCCTGGTTCCTTCCAAGTGCTGTATAGTCGTAATAGCTTGGCGCTTTCCCCCTGATAACTCCCTCTCTCCTACAATGAAACACGATTCTCCTACGACAGTTTGAAGATGAAATACAAGAAAATGATGTTAAACGAGTGATGTTAAAAATGATGTTAAAATGATGTGCAATGTATATCACATGACACACTTGGAGTTGAGCGGTGATGCTCGCTCCTCCAAGTACGTCTTGGGTAGAAATGTTTACACTACAAAACAGAAGGTGGAGCGGTGAGGTCCGGAAGGGGGTGGAGGGCGTACGACGGGCCCCATCCAGGGGGGGTGAATGACCTTATGGTGGACGGTAATTGTAATTGCCTTCAACTGGCTGGCGGCGTCTGGAAGCTTTCAACTGGCTGGCGGCGTCTGGAAGCCTTCAACTGGCTGGCGGCGTCTGGAAGCCTTCAACTGGCTGGCGGCGTCTGGAAGCCTTCAACTGGCTGGCGGCGTCTGGAAGCCTTCAACTGGCTGGCGGCGTCTGGAAGCCTTCAACTGGCTGGCGGCGTCTGGAAGCCTTCAACTGGCTGGCGGCGTCTGGAAGCCTTCAACTGGCTGGCGGCGTCTGGAAGCCTTCAACTGGCTGGCGGCGTCTGGAAGCCTCAGACACGTGGCATAAACAAAAGTGATATTACACACCTTGTGGTGAAAGACTCACTCTCACTCACTCACTCACTCACTCACTCACTCACTCACTCACTCACTCACTCACTCACTCACTCACAAACACACATACAGTTAACAAATGGAATGCATTAGGCAGTGATGTGGTGGAGGCTGACTCCATAAACTGTTTCAAATGTAGATATGATAGAGCCCAATAGGCTCAGGAACCTGTACACCTGTTGAATGACAGTTTAAAGGCGGAACCAAAGAGCCAGAGCTCAACCCCCGCAAGTACAACTAAGTGAGTACGCACACAGACACCCACACAGACACCCACACACACACACACACACACACACACACACACACACACACACACACACCTACCTTGAGGTTACCTTGAGGTGCTTCCGGGGCTTAGTGTCCCCGCGGCCCGGTCGTCGACCAGGCCTCCTGGTTGCCGGACTGATCAACCAGGCTGTTGGACGCGGCTGCTCGCAGCCTGACGTATGAGTCACAGCCTGGTTGATCAGGTATCCTTTGGAGGTGCTTATCCAGTTCTCTCTTGAACACTGTGAGGGGTCGGCCAGTTATGCCCCTTATGTGTAGTGGAAGCGTGTTGAACAGTCTTGGACCTCTGATGTTGGTAGAGTTCTCTCTCAGAGTACCTGTTGCACCTCTGTTTTTCAACGGGGGTATTCTGCACATCCTGCCATGTCTTCTGGTCTCATGTGATGTTATTTCTGTGTGCAGGTTTGGGACCAGCCCCTCTAATATTTTCCACGTGTAAATTATTATGTATCTCTCCCGCTTGCGCTCAAGGGAGTACAGTTTTAGGCTCTTTAGTCGGTCCCAATAGTTTAGATGTTTTACCGAGTGGATTCTAGCAGTAAAGGATCTCTGCACGCTCTCCAAGTCAGCAATTTCTCCAGCTTTGAAAGGTGCTGTCATTGTGCAGCACACACACACACACACACACACACACACACACACACACACACACACACACACACACACACACACACACACACACACTATATGTGTGACTATCTGGCTGGCTGAGTGAACAGCGCTCTAGACTCGTGGAAATAGGGACCCGGGTTCGATCCCGGCAGCCGGCGGAAAAACAACTGGGCAGTTTCCTTCACCCCGATGCACCTGTTACCTAGCAGTAAATAGGTACCTGGGAGTTAAACGGCTGCTACGGGCTGTTTCCTAAGGGTGTGTGCGTGTGTGGTGGAGGGGGAATAGTAGTTAGTAACAGTTGAGAGGCGGGCCGAAAGAGCAGAGCTCAACCCCCGCAAGCACAACTAAGTGAATACAACTAGGTGAATACACACACATAACTATACATATGACAACACCCTAAAATGATTCTCTTAATCATAAACTTGGCAGGAACACGAGAAATGAACTGTGAAAGGATCCTTTTCTTGACTCTTAAGACACAGTATAGTGCTCAAAGGTCGCCCCGAGGCGGTCATATCAGAGTTCTGGGGTCCTGGAATTACTTCCAGCTGTGGTGAGTGTTTCTACCGTGGGGCCCCTGATGACACCAGCTCTCTTCCGGCTACGGCAAGTGCCTCTCCCACGCACACCAACAAAGGCTGTCTGAAAAGCTGTCACTTGCCTACCTTACCTTGAGGCTACCTTGAGGTGCTTCCGGGGCTTAGTGTCCCCGCGGCCCGGTCGTCGACCAGGCCTCCTGGTTGCTGGACTGATCAACCAGGCTGTTAGACGCGGCTGCTCGCAGCCTGACGTATGAGTCAGGCTGCCTGGAGAAAGGTGTTTCTGTTCTTGAACATTAGGAGCAATACAAGTGCCCGAGAACTGGAGAAAGGTGGTCAGGACGGCCAGTGAAACCTTAGACCTCCCTCAAGGGTGGTCCTGGCCCTGCAAGGGTCCATAAATGTTGCCAAGATGAACTCAAGGGAGAGGGGAGAGAAAGGGGAAGTCGGGGGATTGAGGAGGGTCAAGGATCGCCAGGAGATACCCCCCTTTCCCTTGTCTTATTCAATGTATTACTGTAATATTATCCCACGCTTGTCGTTTCTGCCATCTATTGAGAAACTGGTCAATGCTATATGCGAATTTTAGTCTCTCGGGGTCAATGGACGCCCCGGTGTTCCTCGCGGAGTCCACTTTCATACGGCTGTTTCCGTACGTAATATTAAATAATACAGACAACGTTCAAACAGAGCTTAAGACAGAATTGTGATGCTATACCTGTCTTTAAACAGGAGTCTGGAACTTTTGTTCCATTTTTCTTGTTCCATTTTTTTTCATTTGTTCAGGAGTCTGGAAGGTGTGTTCTCCCGTCTCCCGTTCACACTGGTCGTATCAGATCTCGGATGAAATATTTCTCCTAATCACTATTCGCCTGCATAAGATTTAGGTTATAGAACTGCTGAAGCAACAGGGCGTTAGAAAGTTTCACTTAGGCCCATGTGGGCGCCGCCCGCCTTCCTGTAAAACATATACTAACTACTACAACGATGCGTGAGATCCCACCAATCACACGACGGAACTACCACGTTCCTACAACGTTCGAACAAGTTCTAACAAGTTGAAACACGTTCTAGCAAGTTGAAACACGTTCTAGCAAGTTGAAACACGTTCTAGCAAGTTGAAACACGTTCTAACAAGTTGAAAAACGTTCTAACAAGTTGAAAAACGTTCTAACAAGTTGAAAAACGTTCTAACAATTTGTAACAAACTCTCTTTAACAAGTTGCAATAACCTTGCTAACGCGTCACAAAAGCTTTTGTAACAAGATGCAACACCTTTCTTGTAACAGGGTAACAACAATAGGGGTCCGTTACGTTGTGTGTGTGCAAGGATAGGCGTGTGTGTGTGTGTGTGTGTGTGTGTGTGTGTGTGTGTGTGTGTGTGTGTGTGTGTGTGTGTGTGTGTGTGTGTGTGTGTGTGTGTGTAGGTTGATTATCAACGCACAGTCATGTGCTCACACGATCTCAGTGTCATAGGTCTATATACCCACGTTTGTCGTCCCCGTCAAGAATCTCCACCCTGTAATTTTCGTCAAAAAACTCTGACAATGTTATTTTTTATTCGTGGCGTCTCCACCAGTTGATTGGCCTTGATATACTGCACCTGGAGCATACCTGGAGGATATCTATCTGGAGCATATCTGGAGGATATCTATCTGCAGCATACCTGGAGGATATCTATCTGGAGCATACCTGGAGGATATCTATCTGGAGCATACCTGGAGGATATCTATCTGGAGCATACCTGGAGGATATCTATCTGCAGCATACCTGGAGGATATCTATCTGGAGCATACCTGGAGTGGGATCTGGTAGTTAGTTGTTCTACTCCCCAAGCCGTACGATACCTGACACGTTGGTCATCAATCCGTGGACCGGCTACATTACCTCATATTCTGTTTAATACATATATATTCTGTGTAATATTTAAGGCTAGCCCTACATGGGCTACGCTAAACATTGGTTACTGGTCAATGTAGGACTGGCACTAACCATTGGCCCACGTAGGACTGGCCTTAGCCACTGGCCCATATAGGACTAGCCTTAGCCACTGGCCCATATAGGACTGGTACTAGCCACTGGCCTATGTAGATATGATTGTCTGACGGACCTATGTTCTGTGAGCATAACCGAAGCAAATGTACCATTAGGCAGAAAAAAAACTTCAACTCCAGGGATTCCACCACAATAATCTTGCTTTTCAAATCTCTGGTGCTGTTCCGTCTTGAGTACTGCTAGATACTCGCTTCCTCCTTGAGAGCAGTAGAGGTTAATGAAATAGAGGGAATACAGAGAAGACACACACACACAGAACGCATGAACACGATAAACCACTAAAACGATTAGGGCTGTCTTAGAGCTCACTAAATGTACTCTCTGCAAAGGAGACGAGAGGTATGTACATAATATATATACATGGAAGGTATTGAAAGGCAAGTACCAAGTGACAGCTGTACGTACCTAATACGTACAACAATATACTCGAGCAAACGATATGTTAGGAAATGCAGAATAGACCCACAGAGATGAGGTACCGTAAAGACAGAGAACATTAATATCAGAGCCCACAGGTCTTCAACCTCCTGCCACCCACTGCGAGGTCTTCACGAGACTCTTTTGGACAAGTTCCTGCAGGAAGTGCCCAACCAACCGGGCTGAAATGGACATGCGGCAGTGCCGCCCAGACATAACAGCCTTTTGGGTCAAGTTTCAGAGACGGGGCCCCAGATCGGGGGAGTAGAACAACTTCCATAACCTACTACAGGTAAACAACAGGTAACGATCTAACAGGTGGCTGCTAGGATTCAAATCTAGTCAATGCTAAGCAACGCAAATTGGTACAGGGGGGACAGGAAGCCAGACACGAGGCCTCAAAGCATTACCTCTCTCGTCACAGTTGCGTTGACAACTTGACTGCGTCGCTGGGTAACCTCCTCGCAATCAACTCGAAAAGTCTGGGTAATCCACATGGACGAATCCTATACTATTTACTTCACACAAAAACGTCTCCCCCATCTACTTATTTTGAACACGAGACGTCTTACCGACTCTGCGGAGGGAACAGGAGAAAATAAAACCCGTCCCAGGCATAAGCTGGCAGTGTCTTGTGTGGTGCAACAGCTGTTTTCCCGCCACCGGAAATACGACGGCTTTCTTCGACCCCAAAGTCTGCTTTTATAGCCTGGAAATTATGCTTTTGCAGAGTTCAGTATCCGGCGCAACTGTGGCGGCCAGCACGCCCCACACTCCCACACACACACACACACACACACACACACACACACACACACACACACTCACACACACTCACACACACACTCCCACACACACACTCCCACACACACTCCCACCCACACACTCCCACACACACACACTCCCACACACACACACTCCCACACACACACACACACACACACACACTCCCACACACACACACACACACACACACACACACACACACACACACACACACACACACACACACACACACACTCCCCCCCACACACACACACACACACACACACACACACACACACACACACACACACACACACACACACACTCACACACACACACACTCACACACACACACACACACACACTCCCACACACACACACACACACACACACACACACACACACACACACACACACACACACACACACACACACACACACACACACACACTCCCACACACACACACACACACACACACACACACACACACACACACACACACACACACACACACACACACACACTCACACACACACAGGAATCTGTACACCAGTTGACAGATGAGAGGCGGGACCAAAGAGCCGAAGCTCAACCCCCACAAGCACAATTAAGTGAGTACAATTAGGTGAGTACACACACACACACACACACACACACACACACACACACACACACACACACACACACACACACACACACACAAACACACACAAGGGTATTGACAGGGTAGATAAAGACAGGCTGTTTAACACAAGGGGCACACGCACAAGGGGACACAGGTGGAAACTGAGTGCCCAAATGAACCACAGAGATATTAAAAAGAACTTTTTTAATGTCAGAGTGGTTGACAAATGGAATGCATTAGGCAGTGATGTGGTGGAGGCTGACTCCATACACAGTTTCAAGTGTAGATATGATAAGAGCCCAATAGGCTCAGGAACCTGTACATCTGTTGACTGACGGTTGAGAGGCGGGACCAAAGAGCCAGAGCTCAACCCCCGCAAGCACAATTAGGTAAGTACACACAAATACACACACACACACCAGAGAACTGCCGGAGAAATATAAGAAAATTTTCTTTTGTAAACAGAGTGGTAGACGGTTGGAACAAGTTAGGTGAGAAGGTGGTGGAGGCCAAGACCGTCAGTAGTTTCAAAGCGTTTTTTTTTTCTTCTTCTACCACAGACGTGGCCACACATTTACAATGCTAACCAGCATATATACATTTTCTTCTGTCCTCCATGGACAGGGT
>NC_091198.1:10806669-10841669 GCF_040958095.1 Procambarus clarkii
GTGTGAAGAAGGGGAGACGAGGACACGAGGATGGGGGAGTGGAGGAGGCGGAGTGTGCCCAGGAGGAAGCAACGAACGAGGGAGATATAAGAGGCAGTGAGAACCCTGGAAACACAAACCGAAACTGTCTCTATTTTCCGCTTGTTACAACTTGCAATAAAGTTGTCACATCTTGGATTAACGTGTTTATGACGTATTAGAACGTTGTTACAACTTGCTATATTGGTGGTTATAAGTGGTTAGGTGGTGTTAAAACTTGTTCGAACGTTGTACCAACGTCGTAGTTTCGGTGTGTGTTTGGTGGGAACATACAGCAATGAATGGTAAGACCCCCAGAAATTGACAATTTTAATAGTGGAAAGCGCCAAGCCATTTCGACTATATAGCACGGAGAAGGGGTCAGGATAAGGATTTGGGATGGTGACGAGGTCACCACCAGATGGTGACCTAGGTGGCGGTGGTGGTGTGATAGTAGGTGCTGCAGGTGGTGGCGCAGTAGTAGGCAGTAAGGAGGTGGTGGTGGTGCAGGGGAGGAAGGTGCAGTCAGGAAGAGCAGCGGAAACCCATAACCTTCCTGGCAGGTTCGACCCGACGGACTCTCGAGGTCACCTGACCAGGATGCTGTCAGCTGACCTCGTCACCTACCCCCCCCCCTACCCCCCCCTCTCCGTCTCTTCCCCCTTCCCCTCCACCTCCTCCATCCCCCCCCCCTCCCCGCCTCGTCCCCCTCCCCCATCTTCCCTCCGCTTAATAAAATATAAGTTAGAGTTAGCCTCCTGCCCACCTGTACAATGCACCCAGTATAATGTAATGAATAACACAAGTTATTGCGAATAACGTTCATGATAATGACAAGGTCTCCGGGCCTCGTTGTTATTCTGACTCTATAATGAATGTACTCTACTTTGTATGTTGTAAACTTTTCCCCCAATTATAAAAGTTCTAACATCTATGAATAAAAGTTTGGCTTTCATGCGAGTTGTAAGGCTATATAGCACTCGGAAGAGGAAGGCGTTCAGAGAGTGTGTCCAAACACCTGAAGCACCATCGGGGATCGAACGGGAGCCCTGCAGGAAGCCAGGGCTCGTCGCTGGTACCCACCAAGCGGACTTATTGAAGACGAGTCGGATATTAACTCTTATGTTACAAAGAATATTTCTCGGAACTGATGCTGCCCGCACAGAGATGATGATGCTGCCCCCACAGAGATGATGATGCTGCCCGCACAGAGATGATGCTGCTGCCCCCACAGACATGCTGTTGCTACCACCGCTGCCCAACGTACTCGCAACATCATGGCAGCACGGGAGAATGCTTATATGTTGCAGACGTGTTTGTTTACACGACAAACACCGGGATGCTGACAAGCCATTCCGTAACTACCACCACCAACATCGTAAAATGACTGCCTCTCTAAAGACGGAACTCGGAATATCAATAATAAGCATTAACAACAATTAAACAACATTATATACATATTAAATGCCGGATTCTGAGCCATTGATCTACTCTGATTCGGTTAAGACGTCTTTATCTTAAGCACAAAAAATAGATTAAGACATTATGTAACTATATCCAGTTTCGGGATATTGTACAATTATACGTTGGTACAAGTGCAGTTTGAGCAATTTTTCCTCCCAAACCGTCCTGGGTCGAGTGTGTGAAGTAATTTCATTAAATTTTATATTTTTTTTTTAATTTAATTTTGCCTCGAGGGGCGAGTTTATTGGGCAGCGCCACTCATCCTGTGAGTGGACACACCGCCATAGTGACAGTATTGGGCAGCGTCACTCATCCTGTGAGTGGACACACCGCCATAGTGACAGTATTGGGCAGCGCCACTCATCCTGTGAGTGGACACACCGCCATAGTGACAGTATTGGGCAGCACCACTCATCCTGTGAGTGGACACACCGCCATAGTGACAGTATTGGGCAGCGTCACTCATCCTGTGAGTGGACACACCGCCATAGCAGCATGTACAACACTCCCCAATAGGAAATAAACTTGCTGGGTTGTTCATCCTGTCACTTGTACCCAGACACAGCTGGGACTTGCTTAACTGTCTCAAGTGAACAGCTTCTCAAACAAGAAGATTAACATTATCAACCCTTAAAATCTTACGTTATCTTGCGGGTGCAAACTGAGGGGAATCTTTTAAGACCGGTTTTTTTTTTTTATTATTATTATTTTCTACCACAGACGTGGCCACACATTTACAATGCTAACCAGCATATATACATTTTCTTCTGTCCACCATGGACAGGGTTAGAGAAGTGTTAAACATAGAGTTCAAGGGTTTATTGAACACTCAACTACAGAAGGTGATTCGGTGCTTTTAAAATGCTAAGCTAACCTACATACGTAAATACATAGATACACAGATTTACGTATGCCCTACATAAAGTGTTAGATGTGTCTTTTACATAGTGTCATTAATGTACATTCACAAAGGTGAAATGTAATTCTGATCAGCTTCCATATATACTTTATACCCATACATATACATACACACACACATATACATACATATATATACACACACATGCATTCACATACATTTGTCTCATTTACTCTGATATATCTATATTTGACAAATAGTATTTTCCTAACTCAAACAATGTGGGGTTTATTATTCTACACACATTTCTAATGACTCTTAGATGTCCACATTCTCTCAGGTAGTGGTCAAGGCGGTGTCCGTCACTCTCATCACAGATTCTGCAACTCCGCTGATCAACTGTTGTTTCCATTCCGTATCTCCATGGATATTTGTATCCAAGACGAATTCTCGCTATTACTGATTCTCTCCCGCGGCCACCTCCTCTTCGGCCATACTGATTGGGATTGCCAGCTGCAACCATGTTGTACCATCGTACAGATTCACCGATTTGTGCTCCTTTCCTCAGTTACCTTGTCACGGTGATGTTGCCTGACAATACCTTTAATTTGTAGTCGAGTCTTGGGTATGAAGTATTCAATATGGTCTCCATCAGCGCCTTCAGCAGCCAGCACATCTGCTCGTTCATTCCCACATATTCCAACATGGGAGGGGATCCCCAAGCATTTGACGACTCTTCTCTGATTGCTTAATACTCTCACAACTCTCTTGATTTCCGCGACTATCGCAAGATTTTCTACCCGTTATCTAAATCTAACGCATCAGGAGGACAACTTTCTGTTTAATATCTTCAATGAAATACAATCCAAATTATCCACTAAAAACACCATTATAGGCACGAGAAAACGCGATATAGTGGTTAAGAGGATTAGGTTTGGGTACAATCACCACTGGCAGGTGGTTACAGGTGAGGAATTCGACATTATATTACAGAATGTCAAGTCAGAGTACCAGTGCTGACAAACTCATTACCTGTGGCTGTATTAAGATCCATACTGATTCCTGTATCTTGCTGACAGCTACATCTGGCCCTTTACACCCTGGTGATCGCCACATCTGGCCCCCTTATACCCTAGTGACCGCCCCATCTGGCCCCTTACACCCTAGTGACCGCCACATCTGGCCCCCTTACACCCTAGTGACCGCCACATCTGGCCCCTTTACACCCTAATGACCGCCACATCTGGCCCCCTTACACCCTAGTGACCGCCATATCTGGCCCCTTTACACCCTAGTGACCGCCACATCTGGCCCCTTTACACCCTGGTGATCGCCACATCTGGCCCCCTTACACCCTAGTGACCGCCACATCTGGCCCCTTTACACCCTGGTGATCGCCACATCTGGCCCCTTTACACCCTAGTGACCGCCACATCTGGCCCCTTTACACCCTGGTGATCGCCACATCTGGCCCCTTTACACCCTAGTGACCGCCACATCTGGCCCCTTTACACCCTAGTGACCGCCACATCTGGCCCCTTTACACCCTAGTGACCGCCACATCTGGCCCCTTTACACCCTAGTGACCGCCACATCTGGCCCCTTTACACCCTAATGACCGCCACATCTGGCCCCCTTACACCCTAGTGACCGCCACATCTGGCCCATTTACACCCTGGTGATCGCCACATCTGGCCCCTTTACACCCTAGTGACCGCCACATCTGGCCCCTTTACACCCTAGTGACCGCCACATCTGGCCCCTTACACCCTAGTGACCGCCACATCTGGCCCCTTACACCCTAGTGACCGCCACATCTGGCCCCTTACACCCTAGTGACCGCCCCATCTGGCCCTTTACACCCTGCTGACCCCTAGCAGTTGACCTCGACACCTGCCAGATTCTGCCATTATCTTAACTGCTTTATACTCTTTACTTTACCTGTTAATGCAGTTAAAGATCGCCAGCAATGAAGATATATCACAAGGGTATGTTGGGTATGTTGGGTATGTTCCTGGCCCCTCTGGAGCGGGAGGCTAGGCGAGGAAGACTCATAAAACAAAACTTAAATGTATTCGTATTCAGTGCAGCAGCTTGACCTTTGTACCTTGAAGATCTCCATTTGATCACGCCGGGAGGTCAAGGAGCCAATCGCCACCAGGCTGGCTGAAGGGGCTCGATTTTGATTGGGCGGCCGCTGAAGGTGCGGCGGCTGTCACGGACGAATCGGAAGGCGATGCGTATCTTCGCTCAAGATGAGAGAGAGGGTTCTCTCTCCTTCGTTCGTTCGTTCGTGTGTGTGTGTGGGGGGGGGGGGGGGCCAGCAAGTGACGGTTGCAACCCACCACTTTTTACCATCGCTTTATACCAATCCCGTCTGTCTGTCTGTCTGTCTGTCTGTGTGTCCGACAGACGGGAGGCCGCAACTGCGCCACCACGAAGCATACAGGTCTCGTATCTGTAACCTTATCACCCCGGCTGTGAGGAGGGGGGGCTGTTTTTTACCTGCATTTACAAGTCACCTCGAACGCGGACCCGCTGGAATTGACTGGGAGAATCTTCCCCTCTAATGTTCGTCTCCTTCGCTGCCTGTCTGTCTGTCTGTCCGTGTGTACACGACGCCCAGTAAGGTACACACACGCGTCCCGTCTCTGTGTACAGAACGCGGCTAGCACTGTGTGCGTTTTGTGGCTGATGCGCTGTAGCACCAGGCGTGAGGAGGTGGGGGATGGGGGGGGGGGTTAGCCAGGTATAGGGCCCATGACAGGTGTGAGGGAGGACATGGCATACACGTGGGCATTTAAGGACGGGGGAGGGGGGGAGAGGTGAGGGTAGGGCGGATGAGCTGAGGAACCAATGAGACCTGAACTAACCACTTGGGTCATGAAAGAGATGGTCCTTACATAGCTGCAAGCCACACACACACACACACACACACACACACACACACACACACACACACACACACACACACACACACACACACACACGAACGATAGAGCCCAATAGGCTCAGGAACCTGTACACCTGTTGATTGACCGTTGAGAGGCGGGACGAAAGAGCCAGAGCTCAACCCCCGCAAGCACAAATAGGTGAGTACACACACACTGTAGTAACTGGAGGCTGCACTGGGACTGACAATGTGTGTCCACAAGGAGGCTGAGAGTCTTAACGAGACAAGTAAAAACCGCAGCGCTACAAGGGACCATACCACCACCCTCTTCATGTTGCATCTTACTGTTGCAAGACACTCGAATGGCGAAGTTGCAGGAGAAATTAACTATAGGGCTAGACTGGTCGTCCGTTCAAATGAGTTGTAGGGGACGAGAGATGAGTCGGAGTGAGGTGCTGAGACAATGCTGGTCTTACAGAGTTATTCATGAGTAGGTTGGCCATTTACCAACCTACTCATGAAGAACTCTCCAGGCACCAAACAAAATGCCTTGAAAGAAAATAACGTCGTCTATGTCTTCACATGCCCACTTGGGGACTGTCAGCCCCAAAGATCTCAGTATACAGGCAAGACAACAACTTCTCTTTCTAGGCGATTAACAATGCACAAACAACAGGGCTCTATCAAGGAGCATATAATCTCCTCACACAACCAGACCATCACCACAGAAATCTTAATAACAAAGCAACACAGAAATTATCGACAGATACAACGATAACAGGAGACTCGACATCAGCGAGGACCTAGACATCAAAAAAGTCAAAACCAATAATCAACAGCCAATTAACACAATTACATTCTACTTCAAGACCCCGAACCAACACAGAAGATGATAAAACACGCAATGTACCAATTGATTCCTGTCCTGTATCACCTCACCCCAAAAACGAATCTAAGCATTAAACAGAGTATGTAAAGTTTTTAACAGATTAAGGAGCAAATCAAGAAGAAAATACTTCCAACTATCAAAAGTCGCCACAGAGCCAAAGTAGCGGAAGGAAGATCCACTGCGATATGGTACAACAAGCCACTGGGAACTACTCTTTCAAGCCTGAGAAAAAGATATCCAGAGACATTGCAGTAGCCATACACAGACTCAGACTTGGTTACAAGTGCTGCTGGGAGGTAATAAACTCAATAGTTAAAGAGTGTCATATCTGTGGAACAGAAGCAGAGGCGCCAATATTGCACTACTTACTGGAATGTGAAGCTACTGAAGCCCTGCGCATCAAACTCAACATTAATCCAACGACAGCAGCTGCATTACATGCACATTCCACAGCGACTACAATGATTAGACAAGCCGTTAAAGAATGGGACTCACTAGTGAACATTCTGCACCTACATCAGCCACCAAGATAATGTTATTAAAACATTACTAAAACAGAAGCGGAAAAGAAGGAAACCCCACCTCCATCTAATACTTTGACCCAAATATCACAGTAACAGGGTTATCGCGAATAACCGAATTCAATTATGGGCTCACCATAGCCCGTGCTACATGGACATTTAGTTCTGAGTAGCTAAATCTAAAAACAACAACAACAACGTATGTAAAGTTGTCTTTGAAAATGTAAGAAGTGTCTTGCGAAACTCTTCTAGGCATCAGACCATAAATAAAGTGTGAAAATGAATTTTGGAGAGTTAGTTTTTCAACTACCTTCGACAGTGAAGAAAAACATAAGAAATATTGAGAAAATTGATGTTAGAATCATTAATCTTACCTTTTCGGTCATATTAAACAACACATATATATCACTATTTAATTTAAAATTCCATTACACAAAAAGGGTTACAACATTGGTTACAAGCAAGGTACAAGGCTACTTGTCACAGGTTGTCGAGTTCCTCCAGCTCCTCCAATATATTATATATATAAATATGGTTATATATTTATATTCTCCCTCGAATCTCTCTGCTCTCGAGTTGTGAATGTAAACAATATGCTCTTACCCTCCAGGGTGAGAAGGTCGAGTGGTACTGGACGACCCTTAACACCCAGATCGCCGCCCTGGAGCGCGACACGCCTCGCCAGCCGTAGATAACAGCTATCAGCTGAGAAACAATGGCTAACACACTGAGGAATCTCTGCACCACACACACACAGGTGCTTGGCAGGTGCTTGGCAGGTGTTTGGCAGGTGTTTGGCAGGTGCTTGGCAAGCATTATATCCGGCATGACTCCTCTCTAAGTTAACATTACTTGAGGCAAAGATGTTTGCTAATGATCACCATAAATGGGAAATATTGCATCAGGCTTTAGAATTATGTATTGATGGTCTTAGAATCAAATATTTTCTGTCTTGTGTCCCATTTTTCTGGGATTTCTGAATCATACAAGCAAGTCTTAGATCATAATACCCTATTATGTATAGGGTATGAGGTATACCCTATATCATATTATACCATAATACCCTATTATTAATAATCAGAGCAGAACACCCTGCTGTTCCCTTAAACAATTAAACAATTCTTAAAGAAGGAACACCCTTAAACAATTCCATTATGTAACTTAAAAGGTTCTGTAAAGTGATTATATTAAAATTCACTAATTTTGGTTAACCTGCCATGAACTCTGCACAATTTTTATTATAATTAAGGACACTGTTCAATTTTTATTTTCCTCTTGATTATATAATGTGACAATTTCACTGTAATTTATCGTGGCCTCCATGTTAGTTATATCCATGTTAGTTCCATCGTCAAGTTATTAAGTTATCATACTTATCCCTGTATATTTTCCCATCAATATATCTACCTGATGGAGGAATGCCGCAAACTTCATGGGAATCAGCATGTGAGCCACGCACCTTTTGATGGAAGCAATATAGTCAACCCTGACCTACACATGCTGGTCACCTACCCTTCAACAATCTCTGTGCAAAGTTGGATGATGCTAGACCCAAGCATATGGCCTCCAAGCTTGGACAGATAGACAGTGCCTTAAATACTTCCTTGTCTAGATACCAGATTGGATTCTGTTTATATTATTTCCTCTTGAGGCAGGCTCTTAATTATGCCTAAATCATTTTCGTTCTCCAGTTCCAGGAGCAATACCTTCTCATCCGTGTGTACTGGTCTTGTGGTCTTCTCTCCCACCCACACTGTGTACTGGTCTTGTGGTCTTCCCTCCCACCCACACTGTGTACTGGTCTTGTGGTCTTCCCTCCCACCCACACTGTGTACTGGTCTTCTCTCCCACCCACACTGTGTACTGGTCTTGTGGTCTTCCCTCCCACCCACACTGTGTACTGGTCTTGTGGTCTTCCCTCCCACCCACACTGTGTACTGGTCTTGTGGTCTTCCCTCCCATCCACACTGTGTACTGGTCTTGTGGTCTTCCCTCCCACCCACACTGTGTACTGGTCTTGTGGTCTTCCCTCCCACCCACACTGTGTACTGGTCTTGTGGTCTTCCCTCCCACCCACACTGTGTACTGGTCTTGTGGTCTTCCCTCCCACCCACACTGTGTACTGGTCTTGTGGTCTTCCCTCCCACCCACACTGTGTACTGGTCTTGTGGTCTTCTCTCCCACCCACACTGTGTACTGGTCTTCTCTCCCACCCACAATGTGTACTGGTCTTCTCTCCCACCCACACTACTATTACCGTCCATACTTGGGTCGACCCATCCTCCTGATACGATATTATAAGGTACTATCTAGTATATCTAGTACTATCTAGTAAAGTACTAGTATACAGATATAAACTATCTGGCCCAAAGTACCAACATGTGGTGATGGACTACCAGTAAACCACTTTATGTTCCGTTAACTTTATAATAAGGAAAAAATAAAGCAAAAACCCGAAGCATAAATATTCCTAGGCCTAGTATAGCACATATCATTATGTACTATATCAAGACTAAGACTGCATTAGGCCTAAAATTGCTAGGAGAGGTTATGTCTTAAATTCAAGTTGTGATTAAAAATAAAATCCGGTTTATCCAAATTCAATCCTATAAAAGTTAATTTTCTAGTGGTTCAGCTCTACCTATTATTACTTTCCACCAAACACTTACTGTAAGAACTATCATAATAGAAGGAAGAGCTGATCTTTGGTTGAACTTGGCTGAAAGATCTGAATGATCTTTGGATGAGCTTGACTGAAAGATCTGAATGATCTTTGGATGAGCTTGGCTGAAAGATCTGAATGATCTTTGGTTGAGCTTGGCTGAAAGATCTGAATGATCTTTGGTTGAGCTTGGCTGAAAGATCTGAATGATCTTTGGTTGAGCTTGGCTGAAAGATCTGAATGATCTTTGGATGAGCTTGACTGAAAGATCTGAATGATCTTTGGATGAGCTTGGCTGAAAGATCTGAATGATCTTTGGATGAGCTTGACTGAAAGATCTGAATGATCTTTGGATGAGCTTGGCTGAAAGATCTGAATGATCTTTGGATGAGCTTGGCGGAAAGATCTGAATGATCTTTGGTTGAACTTGGCTGAAAGATCTGAATGATCTTTGGTTGAACTTGGCTGAAAGATCTGAATGATCTTTGGTTGAACTTGGCTGAAAGATCTGAATGATCTTTGGTTGAACTTGGCTGAAAGATCTTAATGATCTTTCGAATCATTCCTGCAACTTATCGAGGTCATCATAAAGCATTTTATAGTCCATACCTATCTGAGTGCACATGTGTACACACCTGTTATATTCACTCAGTTGTTCCTTCGTGTGGTGATCTTAAGCAGGCTGTTGCATCCCCCTCTCAACCTCCCTAACCAACTGAAGTACAGGTTCACGAACCTTTGGACTGTCGAATCTACATATTTGAAGCTGTGTAAGTAGTTTGCCACAGTTAAGCGAGTTCCTGGTATGTCTGGGTACAAGTTTTTTTCTTATTATTATTATTTTCTACCACAGACGTGGCCACACATTAACAATGCTAACCAGCATATATACATTTTCTTCTGTCCTCCATGGACAGGATGAGAGATTTGTTAAACATATAGTTCAGGGATTTATTGAACAATCAACCGCAGAAGGTGACTGTAGTGCTTTTAAAATGCTAGGCTAAGCTACATACGTAAATACATATATACACAGATTTACGTATGCCCTATATAAAGTGTTCGAAGTGTCTCTTACATAGTGTCATTAGTGTGCAGTTACAAAGGTAAAATGGCAGAAACGAAAAGAAAACCCAGCGGGTTTTCTTCCTATTGGGGAGTGTTGTACATGCTGCTATGGCGGTATGTCCACTCACAGGATGAGTGGCGCTGCCCAATACTGTCACTATGGCGGTATGTCCACTCACAGGATGAGTGGCGCTGCCCATTACTGTCACTATGGCGGTGTGTCCACTCACAGGATGAGTGGCGCTGCCCAATAAAGTCGCCCCTCGGGGCAAAATTTAATAAAAAATTAAAAGTCTGCCTCCACCATTGCCCTTGAGCACATTTCACATATTTACTGTTCTGACACTAACAACTGCTTAATGCCTTTGTGGTTCACTTTAGTACTCACTAGTGTCCTTGTGCTCGTGTATGCTAACCTTCATGTGTAAACTCCCTTCAAGCAACATTTAATTCACTTAAAATTTCTTCGCATCTCAAAACTTTCGGCTCTGGGACGAGTCCAGGAGAGTTTCTTGTCCCATTTTGGCATCTTAAATCCAGTCTGTTGTACCCAGCACCCAGCTCAGCCCACCTGTTCCCAGCACCCAGCTCCGGTTACAGAACAAAGTCCCAGCCGTGTAGTCACTTCATAACAACATACACAATTTTAAAGTAATGTATGTTGAAAGCAGCTTCAAGAAAGGTAAGGAAATTTTTAATAAAAAAAAATCGAGTCTGTTGAAGATCTGCACAGTGATGCGATACGTATTAAAATTTATATCCCACTTGTTATATTAAGCGATAGAAGAGTAGTTACATTAATAATACAACAGTAGTAAGAATGTTAGGAACAGTTGTTTACAACGCCAGCACTGGAGTTGTAATATTAAAGTGTTCAGTATATAATTTGCAGAAGATAAAGAGTAAGCCTCCCTTGAGGCCCCCAGTACCAACCACGACCACAACACACAGGCATCACGGCTCTTGCCTTAAGGAGAAATACACGGTAAGAAGCGATTGGTTAACATTTACTGGGCGGATTGGGGAGGATTTACTGGGCGCAAATCCTTAACTGTAGCCTCTGTTTAACGCAACAGTAAAATGTGTACTTGGATGAAAAAACGATTCTTCGCGGCAGGGGATCGTATTCCAGGGACCATAGGATTAAGGACTTGCCCGAAACGCTACGCGTACTAGTGGCTGTACAAGAATGTAACAACTCTTGTATATATCTCAAAAAAAAAACATGAAGTCAGCCACTGAGGAGAGGGGGAAAAAAATATCTCATTACCGTCAGGAGCGGCTTTATCAACTTCTCAATCTGGAAACGCTTCATGGGCTCTCTCTCCCCCTGATGTAATCTTTGCCATTCAGAATATTAAGAGTCGCACATGATGAAGCAAAACTTGTGAATGAGCATCATTATCACATGAATTATTGATTTTGCGTATTGGGTAACCTGGCCTACTCTCTCTCTGTTTCGTCAATCCGCGGGTTATAATGTCTGATTGGAGGTTTTGATGTGATTAGGGTACGGTTATGCCAATCTTCTAGGTCCCCTCAGGTAAGTGCAGCGTGATCAAATAAATGCAGAGTTGTACATGAGGTCAAAAGATATTTCATATCTTCGGACTCGTCAAATATTGTAGATCAAAAGTTATACGTGACGCGAGCACTTACTTGCCGAGAGGATGGGGCTATCATCCGTGTTGAAGGAGGCTGACATGAGCCATCATCCGTGTCCTGGGGCCATCATCCGTGTCCTGAAAGAATGAAATGGGCCATCATTCGTGTCCTAAAAGAATGAAATGAGCGCGATCATCCGTGTCCAGAGAGGCTGACATGCGCCATCATCCAAGTCCAGAGAGGCTGACATGGGCCATCATCCGTGTCCAGAGAGGCTGACATGCGCCATCATCCGAGTCCTGAGAGGCTGATATGGGCCATCATCCAAGTCCAGAGAGGCTGACATGGGCCATCATCCAAGTCCAGAGAGGCTGACATGGGCCATCATCCGAGTCCAGAGAGGCTGACATGGGCCATCATCCAAGTCCAGAGAGGCTGACATGGGCCATCATCCGTGTCCAGAGAGGCTGACATGGGCCATCATCCGTGTCCAGAGAGGCTGAAATGGGCCATCATCCAAGTCCAGAGAGGCTGACATGGGCCATCATCCGTGTCCAGAGAGGCTGACATGGGCCATCATCCAAGTCCAGAGAGGCTGACATGGGCCATCATCCAAGTCCAGAGAGGCTGACATGGGCCATCATCCAAGTCCAGAGAGGCTGACATGGGCCATCATCCAAGTCCAGAGAGGCTGACATGGGCCATCATCCAAGTCCAGAGAGGCTGACATGGGCCATCATCCAAGTCCAGAGAGGCTGACATGGGCCATCATCCGTGTCCAGAGAGGCTGACATGGGCCATCATCCGTGTCCAGAGAGGCTGACATGGGACATCATCCATGTCCAGAGAGGCTAACATGGGCCATCATCCGTGTCCAGAGAGGCTGACATGGGCCATCATCCAAGTCCAGAGATTGAAGATGGTCGGAAGATGGAACAATATTGGCCTACAGTAAAGCTAGTGTCACACTGCCTTGACGGATGAAGGCTTGACATGTTGTTGTTGTTGTTTTAGATTCAACAACTCGGAACAAAAAGTTCAAAGTAGCACGGGCTATGGTGAGCCCGTAGTGGACTTACCTGACGCAGGAGCGAGGCTGTAACCCCAAAAAAAAAAAAAATAGAAGGCCAGTCAGCCACCAGCTTAGTACGTAAGAGTCTCATAATTTCGCTTGAAGCATAACTTTACGATATATATCAAGTGCATTCTGGAGGGACTATTCGGTCTCACGTGCCAATGGGAGTGAGGCACATGGATGAACAGGTATATCGGGATGAGTCAAAATTTACAGGCATGAATTTCCGTTCTGTGAAGTGTTAGAAGCAAGGCTTAGAGTGAACTTCCAAGGAAAATTACGTGGGAAGCCGAAGTCGACATTATTGTGCAAGATGAATGTTTTTTTTTTTTTTTTTGGCCCGAGGGGCGAGTTTATTGGGCAGCGTCACTCATCCTGTGAGTGGACACACCGCCATAGTGACAGTATTGAGCAGCGCCACTCGTCCTGTGAGTGGACACACCGCCATAGTGACAGTATTGGGCAGCGTCACTCATCCTGTGAGTGGACACACCGCCATAGTGACAGTATTGGGCAGCGCCACTCATCCTGTGAGTGGACACACCGCCATAGTGACAGTATTGGGCAGCGCCACTCATCCTGTGAGTGGACACACCGCCATAGTGACAGTATTGGGCAGCGCCACTCATCCTGTGAGTGGACACACCGCCATAGTGACAGTATTGGGCAGCGCCACTCATCCTGTGAGTGGACACACTGCCATAGTGACAGTATTGGGCAGCGCCACTCATCCTGTGAGTGGACACACCGCCATAGTGACAGTATTGGGCAGCGCCACTCATCCTGTGAGTGGACACACCGCCATAGTGACAGTATTGGGCAGCGCCACTCATCCTGTGAGTGAACACACCGCCATAGTGACAGTATTGGGCAGCGCCACTCATCCTGTGAGTGAACACGCCGCCATAGCCGCATGTACAACACTCCCCAATAGGAAGAAAAACCCGCTGGGTTGTTCATCCTGTCACTTGTACCCAGACACAGCTGGGACTTGCTTAACTGTCTCAAGTGAAGTTTAGATGGGCAGAGTTGGAGACAACCACAGGTGGCATGTTGGAGACCACAGGAGAAGGCACAAGTGTTGGAGATACTAAAGAGGATGCAGTGGGGATGTGCAATTTGCACACAGTCTTTGATGTAAATGATTACGCCTATGTGCATAAAACGCGGGTGTATGAGTGAGTGAGTGAGTGAGTGAGTGAGTGAGTGAGTGAGTGAGTGAGTGAGTGAGTGAGTGAGTGAGTGAGTGAGTGCGTGCGTTGAGCTCACTCCCTTGGGTAGATCATTCACAAATTAGGAACAGTTGGGAGGGATGGGGAGCCCCCTGGACCGACGCTTGGGGAATTCCACTCATTATTTTCCGGCAACTCTTTATTATTATTATTATTATTATTATTATTATTATTATTATTATTATTATTATTATTATTATTATTATTATTATTATTATAATATTATTATTATTAACACATTTAGGTACATGTACATTAGTGCAGCTGCCCTAGACTATATGAAGGGGAGTAATGTCAAAAAGCTAGCTACGTGATGCTAAAAAAATCCCCATCACACAGGATGGTTAGTCATACAGAGGCATGTGATCAGTAGTCTGCGCTGGCAGATTCCGGGTGCATTATGAGGATATCATCAAGAACACGAGATTTAATAAAGTAATTGCAAAGCTCCAGGTACCTCGTGCCAAGGAGTCTGAATGGTCTAATAACTGGGCATTCGGTGATGTAGTGTGGGAGATCATGCCGTAGTTCCTGCTCACAGAGTTTGCACCTGGAGTGCTCAGGATTGGGAGATCCGTCACCTGTAGCCACCTGCCACAGGTAACGGTAACCCAACCTGATCCTGGCAACCACTGTGTCGCACAGTCTGGTGGACGGTTTTGTGCTGCCCATAAACATAGGTTTCAGTGAACCTCATCTATGACTACGACTCTACTTTTTCTGCGCCACTACTTGGGCTGGACGGTAGAGCAACGGTCTCGTTTCATGCAGGTCGGTGCTCAATTCCCCCGACCGTCCAAGTTGCTGGGCACCATTCCCCCCCCCCCCCCCCCCCCCGTCATATCCCAAATCCTTATCTCGATCCCTTCCCAGTGTTATATAGTCGTTCTCCTGATAGTTCCCTTCTCTTTTCCTCTTTGTTTTCTGCTTACCTACCTCGTGTAGCATTCAGGGATCAATGGCCCCCGCGGTCCGGTCTCCGACCAGGCCTCCCCTTCAGGTAGTCCCGTCCACATTTCTTCCTGGTAGTCATTTTCTTCCTTCCTGGTAGTCCCCGCTTGCTTCTCCATCTTGATAATCAGCCTTTTATGAGGAACGATATGAAATGTTTTTGACACTAGGAAAATGATGGCTACCCAGCCAGCCTTCTCGTTACCTTGCCTTATTTTAGTGACTTATTCAGGGAGCCGGTCGGCCGAGCGGACAGCACGCTGGACTTATGATCCTGTGGTCACCTGGGTTCGATCCCTGGCGCCGGCGAGAAACATTGGGCAGAGTTTCTTTCACCCTATGCCCCTGTTACCTAGCAGTAAAATAGGTACCTGGGTGTTAGTCAGCTGTCACGGGCTGCTTCCTGGGGGTGGAGGCCTGGTCGAGGACCGGGCCGCGGGGACACTAAAAAGCCCCGAAATCATCTCAAGATAACCCCTGGCATAGCACTCGATCAGGTTAGTCAGGCTTTTCCTTCCTAAATCCATGACGGTCACTTGTCAATAACTGACCACTTAAAGTATATCTTCCAGTGTTTAGCTATTCTGAACCTAATTATATTTTTTTCCCGTCACTTTACACGGAATATTTGTAAGTGACATTACTGTAATTTATGGTAATTATAAACTATAATAATTTTGGTATGTACTATAATTTAGTGGCTCTTGTCTGTCCCATAGTTTAATATTGGCATTACGTTCACCATTTTCCCCAAATTTGGGGAGGTTTCCAGTTTTGAGTATTTTGTTGAAAATTTTTAGTTATTTGGGGTGACAAAGGACCTCAGCAGGTGTCTTCAACAGCTATGGTCCTATTCATTTTGTTGCATCTAATTATTCTGGGTGTTTCTCAATCTCCTCCGCCGTCATCCAGTGTTTCCTCTAGCTTATCATCTCTCAACTCTGCTCTCAACGGCGTTTCTTGAGTATAAAGATCTCCCAAAATCTTTTCAGTCCTTCTCACAACTCCTTGAGAATTCCGAGTTTGTCTATTGAAAATTCTCACGGAAAAGAGTTTTCCGTGAGAATTCCACCTTGTCTATTGTTACATTTGCTGCCCGGTGTTACCTGCTTTCCCATGCGCACGCTTTTCCACACAACCCTCCCTCTCTCTCCCTCTCTCTCTCTCTCTCTCTCTCCGCCTAACCCCTCCCTCCCAAACAGTGCACTCCTTCCCTCTCCGTAATCACCCTCCACCCCCGGGCTCAGGTGGCGGAGAGCCATTATCAGTATTAGCATCTGTGGGTCTAACAAATGATGGAGGGAAGATTAAAGCATGCCGAGCCCCATCCCCGTCCCCCGCCCCCATCGTCCACTACCCCCCAGCTGATCTGCTTGGTTATTTATGGGCCCTACTCCCCCCCTCCCCCCTACAACACCCCCTTCCCCCCCTCTATAATTCACCCAACTGACCCATCAATAACGCTTGTACTCCGTAGGGTGTGGGATTGTGACCTCTATGTGAAAGGCATAATCACCTACTTGTGAGGTTGTGTGGGTAGGTTGTAGAGGTTATTGAAATCAGTTTATGGAGATCTAAATACACACAAAGGTTCCGGGTTCGATCCCCGGTGGAGGCGGAGTCAAATGGGCAAAAATGTTTCTTTCACCCTCATGCCCCTGTTACCTAGCAGAAAATAGGTACCTGGGAGTTAGTCAGCTGATACGGACTGCTTCCTGGGGGGGGGGGGGACAAAAAGGAGGCCTGGTCGAGGACCGGGCCTCGGGGACGCTAAGTCTCGAAATCAACTCAAGATAACCTCAAGAAAGCGATGAAAGGCAGCTCATGCCAGGCAAGTCATCCCGTTCAACACAAGTGTTCATGCATGTTCACACACACACACACACACACACACACACACACACACACACACACACACACACACACAAACACACACACACACACACACACACACACACACACACACACACACAAACACACACACACACACACACACAAACACACACACACACACACACACACACACACACACACACACACACACACACACACACAAACAAACAATCGACATATTACTGTACTTTTTAAAGGTAATTAAGGTAATTAAGGGAAGGTTAAAGGTTGTTGTTAAAGATTATACGGAGCCAAACATCTCGTCTTGACGACGCAAGAGATATTAGTTGTCAAGTCATTCCGTTCCCTCGTTGGTGAGCATGCGCGCGCGCGCCTCGGGATAGTGTATCAGTGACGACCTAGTCCCCTGGCTGCTGAGGGGACAAACTGTTGGGTCTGGCATTAGGCACAGGTGTGGGGGGGGGGAGGGAAGTGATGAGAAGCTGGTGAACAGATGGCTGGCTCGGTCTGGCATCAGGTTCTTCCTTGACATTTATATTACTCACCTGCATTCACCCACTCACCTATAATACCCCCCCCTCCCTCCCTCCCTTTCCCTTCCCCCTCCCTCCCTCCCTTCCCCCCTCTCTCTCTCTCTCTCTCTCTCTCTCTCTCTCTCTCTCTCTCTCTCTCTCTCTCTCTCTCTCTCTCTCTCCCTCCCTCCCTCGCCTGTACTCACCTACCTCCAGCCCTTTCACTAGACCCTTACCCGTCGCTTGTACCTTTCCCCTTTCTAATGTATCCTCATTTCCCCCTTTCACTTCCTCATATTTCTTCATTGTGACCGAATGCCACATCCTTTTCTTTCCTACTCTTCCTTCCTCTCACCCTGACCTCTTCTCTCCCTTGCCTCTCACCTAACTCTCCCTTGGCCCCCCAACCCCCGACGCCACCCTTTGTCCCTTAACCTCTTCTTCCGTCTTCACCTTGTGCCCTTCAGCATTCCTTCTAAAGCACCACCCCCTCTCTCCCGTCCTCCCTCTCTCGCCCTCCTTCTCATGCCCTCTCATCTCTACCCGTCTTAACTGGTTCCTCCCTTCTCAGTCCTGCTCATAGCAACCCTCTCTTATTCCTCTTGTTTTATCTCCACATTTATATCCAATCGCCATCCCTCATACCTACTCTCTCTCTCTCTCTCTCTCTCTCTCTCTCTCTCTCTCTCTCTCTCTCTCTCTCTCTCTCTCTCTCTCTCTCTCTCTCATCTCGCTACACACTTCTCACTGTTTTATTTCCTCGGTTATATGAGACAGTTATCAGTGAGTTTCAGACGGTGCACGAGATGCTGAGAGCCACCACAAGTCTCTCAGCATCTCAGCATCTTAGCATCTCAGCATCTTAGCATCTTAGCATCTTAGCATCTTAGCATCTCAGCATCTTAGCATCTCAGCATCTTAGCATCTCAGCATCTTAGCATCTCAGCATCTCAGCATCTCAGCATCTTAGCATCTCAGCATCTTAGCATCTCAGCATCTCAGCATCTTAGCATCTCAGCATCTTAGCATCTCAGCATCTCAGCATCTTAGCATCTCAGCATCTTAGCATCTCAGCAGGACAACAACAGTGTAAAATGAACCTTCTTGGGTTCATTTTATCAACTTCCCCCAAAGAGAATAAGAAGAACGTAAGAAATATAAAAACATTCATTCTAGGATCATTTGATGTAACCATTAAATGTTAAGTTCAATAACACACGTTTTAAGACTGCTACCGAAGTCATGCCTATAAGAGAGTCGGTTTGCTAGTCAAGTCCGACGCTTGCGGCTAGTCTCATCCAAGTACCACACTTTAATATTGGCATCTATAGCCACCCCCTCCCCCCCCCTAATTGTGGTTTTGTGTGTTTTCTAATATTAAATTTCCTGAGAGAAGGAACAGACAAGGGAGAGGGGGATAGAGGGAAGGTGAGGGGAGATGTTAGACATGACGAGAGGAAAAAGGGGAGGAGAGAAGAAAGGAAGAAGGGGAGATTTCTGGTTCCAGTGTGTGTGTGTGTGTGTGTGTGCATGTACACACACACACACACACACACACACACACACACACACACACACACACACACACACACACACACACTCACACTCACACTCACACTCACACTCACACACTCACACAATCACACTCTCCAAGATGTACTCAACTACATGTGCTTGCAGGGTTGAGGTAGGCTCCTAGCTCCGCCTTCCCAACGTTCTTAGATTTATGCAGCGACTCATTTCTCATTTATTTATTATACACTCACACTATGCTAGAGCCTTTCTCCCCCCCCCCTCCCCACCTCGAGACCCTGCAATATTCCACATCCCATGAAGCCACGATTGCCGTAACGTCACCAGCTGCGTGCCAGACATGTTGCGTTCTCAACGCCAAACCACTTGGGCTGGACGGTAGAGCGACGGCCTCGCTACATGCAGGTCGGCGTTCAATTCCCCGACCGTCGAAGTGGTTGTGGACCCCACTCTCCCCCCCGTCCCATATCCCAAATCCTTATCCTGACCCCTTCCCGGGTGCTATATAGTCGAAATGGTTTGTCGCTAATATCACCGTTTGGTCACCATTTGGTCCGGGAGACATCTCCCGTCATGCAGGGTGCAGTCGCACCTCCACAGATCTCCAGTATCAGCTCTTGATACTGGTAATGGCTCAAAAAGGCCACCACTTACGGGCTATTCATGCCCGTGCCACCTCTTGGGTGGCTTAATCTTTATCAATCAATCAATCATCGCTAATATTTTCCTCCCCTCCCTCAACATCTTACGCCACCGTCGACATGAGCAAGAGAAGGAAAGAGACAAATCAAAGAAAAAGTTATCACTCGGGCGAGATATGAGGCCGCACCTTATAAACAGAATGAGTGACTGGTTCACGGAATACCAAATCCCAGAAGACATTGATAAATTTGTTGATGATTTTAGTAACCAAATTGAGAGCTGTCTCAGAGTTCCGCGCCGAACGACTCGGTGAAGTTACCTTCATAAGAAAATAAAATGGTATGAGAACGATTACATAAAGATGATCAATGCACATGTAAGGGACATGAGTAGAGAGTACCGGAAACATCTCACTGACAGCAACCAAGAGCTGTTTAAAACTGTCAGGTAGCCAGGGAAGAGAATATTAAAGACTGGGAAAGACAATGGCTTGACTTCACTAGCTCCTTTGGAAGAGAAACATCTGCAAGACAAGTGTGGGCAAAAATTCAGACAAGAGGGGCAGAGCCCGGCCTGCGGCTCACAAAGACCCCCAGGATAAGGCTGAGGAACTAATTCACAAGTGGTGTGATGCAGCATCCTCCTCCTCCCTCCCTGCAGAGATAAGCAGGGAACAGCTCCTGCTATATAATGCCAGAACAATTAGGATAACAAGAGCACAGTCTAGCGATGACGAGTATGGGCAACCAATCACAGCCCAAGAAGTAAGGGGCGCCATGAAAAAGGGTAAAAGTACTACACCTGGTGAAGATGGCGTCACCTACGACATACTCAATGCACTGTGTGAAGTGTCTGGGAATCCACTACTCCACCTGTTTAACAAATCATTCCTAAGTGGAGTGTTGCCCACACAATGGAAACACGCAATAATTGTTCCCATATCGAAGCTCAATGACCCTGGCAATTACAGACCTATCAGTCTCGTGTCATGCACATGCAAGATGCTTGAAAGGATCATCCTAAACCGACTGTTGCACAAAATAGGCAGGTTAGGAGATGGGGTCAATGGATTTGTTAAAGGACGGAGCACAGGAAATTGTATAGTTAATTATTAGGCTAATGACACGGCTAGGTATTCTGTATTTGTTGACATCAAAGGAGCCTTCGACAAAGCACAGGGGATTGCGATCCTGGACGAGCTTGCATGCATGAGTGTCAAGGGGAGACTCATGAAATGGACTAAAGACTACCTCACAGGGAGGAAAGCCAAGGTCTGCTTCAATGAAGCAGTCTCCAGAACAATGAATATGGAACTCGGGACCCCCCAAGGAGGAGTCTTAAGCCCTACACTATTCAACATACTTATGAACGCCATTGCAAATATTGAATTTCCTGAAGGAACACAACAAGTGGGATATGTAGATGATGTCCTAATACAAGTTCCCACCTTGAGAAAAAATAAAACAGTCCATTGGACTCCTTGGAAGGAAATGGGTTCAACTTGGTTTCACTCTCGCCACAAACAAGACAAAAGCATATTCTCATCACAAACGGGGAGAAAATGAAGAACTACAAATTAATGGTGAAACACTTGAATGAGTTGACCACTATCGGTACCTTGGCGTCACTGTCGGCTCTAACAAGGGGAAGAAAGAGGAGCTCAACCAGCTCATAGGAACATGCAAAAGTCGACTGATGCACAAATTAACAATTGATATTCCCACACAAACAGACGAAGCCGTCATCTGTTATGCCGATGACATATGCATTGTTGCAAATACCCAAACCAGACTGCAAGCTTTAATTGATTCACTCGCTGCTAAAAGCATTGAATGTGGTCTTGTTATCTCTTATTGGTAGGAATATTAGTATCAATATTAAATATGCTAGATTATTCTATATGATGTTTGTTAGACCTCTAGTTGATTATCATGCCTTGCATGATATCATGGTTACACCCAGCTACCACTCAGGGGTAGCCGCGAAGAGCAGCCGCGTCTAACAGCCTGGTTGATCAGTCCAGCAACCAGGAGGCCTGGTCGACGACCGGGCCGCGGGGACACTAAGCCCCGGAAGCACCTTAAGGTAGCCTCAAGGTAGGGTGGTAGCCTGAGCACCCTGCCCAAGAACCGGGGCTCTCAGAACCCCTCACAAAATCAGGCAAAATCCGTTACGTGACAAGGTAACTGAGGAAAGGAGGATAGAAGAACAAATCATTGAATCTGTACAATGGTACAACATGGTTGCACCTGGCAATCCCAATCATTATGGACGAAGGAGGAGGTGGCCGCCGCGGGAGTGAGTCAGTAATAGCAAGAATCCGTCTTGGATACAAATATCTATATAGAGATTCAGAATGGAAACAACAGTTGAGCAGAGGATTGCAGAATCTGTAGTTAGAGTGATGGACACCGCCTTGACCACTACCTGAGAGAATGTGAACATCTAAAAGTCATTCAAAAGATATGTAGAATAATAAACCTCACATTGTTTGAGTTAGGAAAATACTATTTGTAAAATACAGATACTGCTCTTAATTAAAAGATTTCCCCATTTTGCACCCGCAAGATAACGTAAGATTTTAAGGGTTGACAAATGTTAATCTTCTTGTTTGAGAAGCTGTTCACTTGAGACAGTTAAAAAAGTCCCGCTATGTATGGGTACAAGTGACAGGATGAACAACCCAGCGGGTTTTCTTCCTATTGGGGAGTGTTGTACATGCTGCTATGGCGGTGTGTCCACTCACAGGATGAGTGACGCTGCCCAATACTGTCACTATGGCAGTGTGTCCACTCACAGGATGAGTGACGCTGCCCAATACTGTCACTATGGCGGTGTGTCCACTCACAGGACGAGTGGCGCTGCCCAATACTGTCACTATGGCGGTGTGTCCACTCACAGGATGAGTGGCGCTGCCCAATACTGTCACTACGGCGGTGTGTCCACTCACAGGACGAGTGACGCTGCCCAATACTGTCACTATGGCGGTGTGTCCACTCACAGGACGAGTGGCGCTGCTCAATAAACTCGGCCCCTCGGGTCAACATATAAATTTAAACTCCTCCTCGTGCCTCAGACGCCCCAAATAAACGTGCACCGAGACATCGCGGACAAAAGTTTAATGAGAGGATCACAAAAGTTACCGTCACAGCAAATGTCAGGCTGGCGCAGTGGTGGTTTATTGAGGGAGTCCATGGTGAGGCTCGAACTGCTGACCGTCAGACAATGTCCGGTTCGGGGTGACGTTACTACAGACTTGGGCTCTGTCATCTCTTGCATTAAATACTGCAGTGCAGATGTCAAGACCCGTCGCTTCGCCTGGGGTAGCTTGAGTACTACCCTGCCTCTCCCCCCCCTGGGGTAGCTTGAGTACTACCCTGCCTCTCCCCCCCTGGGGTAGCTTGAGTACCACCCTGCCTCTCCCCCCCTGGGGTAGCTTGAGTACTACCCTGCCTCTCCCCCTGGGGTAGCTTGAGTACCACCCTGCCTCTCCCCCCCCCTGGGGTAGCTTGAGTACTACCCTGCCTTTTCCCCTGGGGTAGCTTGAGTACCACCCTGCCTCTCCCTCCCTGGGGTAGCTTGAGTACTACCCTGCCTCTCCCCCCTGGGGTAGCTTGGGCACCACCCTGCCTCTCCCCCTAGTACCAGCCACCGGGGCTGCCCAAGTACCAGCCACCGGGGCTGCCCAAGTACCAGCCACCGGGGCTGCCCAAGTACCAACCACCGGGGGCTGCCCAAGTACCAGCCACCGGGGCTGCCCAAGTACCAGCCACCGGGGCTGCCCAAGTACCAGCCACCGGGGGCTGCCCAAGTACCAACCACCGGGGGCTGCCCAAGTACCAATCACCGGGGGCTGCCCAAGTACCAGCCACCGGGGCTGCCCAAGTACCAGCCACCGGGGGCTGCCCAAGTACCAACCACCGGGGGCTGCCCAAAGCCCCACTCCACTTCCCTGCCAATATCTCTGACATCATCAGTCATTAACCAATTTAATCTCCGTTATCAGTCGGGAAGCGACGCGCGTTGATGTGTGGAAAATAGGCAACGAGGAGTTCCTGACAAACCTCGCGGGGCCAGTTATCACCGCGACCTTCCTCACACGCGGTCGCGATTCTTTTGTTGTTTAGCTTCGCGAAGTGTTCCGTAAGTGGTCCCTGAGGCTGGTCTCTCCTCTCAGCCCCTGATGTCGCCTCAGCTCGTACAATGACGGTCGCCTCATTGTAGACATTTCTCTAGCATTACAAAACTGAATATTTAGGTTAGTACTATAATGCAAACATTGCCAATATTGTAAAAACATTTTCTGTCGTACAAAGTTCGGGTTAAGGATATCACTAGCCTTTGGGTAAGATATCGCAAGGCTCGGGGTAGGATATCACAAAGCTCTGGGAAGGATATCGCAAGGGAAAAACCATAGTGTGTGTACTAATATCAAGGAACTTCGTGGTTCAGGGAGGAGCAGGAGAGGCCAGGGGGCCAGATTCGCGAAGCAGTTACTCAAGCACTTACGAACGTGTACATCTTTCCTCAATCTTTGACGGCTTTGGTTACATTTATTAAACAGTTTACAAGCCTGAAAACTTCCCAATCAACTGTTGGTATTGTTATAAACAGCCTCCTGGTGCTTCGGAGCTCATTAACTCTTTAATAATTGTAAACAAAGCCGCCAAAGAGTGAGAAAAGATGGACAGGTTCATAAGTGCTTGCGTAACTGCTTCGTGAATCTCGCCCCAGCTCCCCAACTCTGCAATACTGACACATGATCCCTCGGTGATTGGACGGTAGTTTTGCTCCAGTGCAAGCATTACGCATTGCAAATATCAACATCGCTCAAGAATTGTGTATCCTAAACTGTCCCAAAATACTCTCCTCAACTACTCGCCGGCGACACATAATGAACCATCATTTACAGCCCGCTACACTCCACGATATTCACCACGTAAGGTATCGTCGGAGCGTCAGAGAATGTACTTAAGTGAGACTGAAGTTCCCTGGGCCTGCGTACTCCTCTGGGGGAACATCCTCCACTTACAGTGAAGTTCCCTGGGCCTGCCCACCTCTGGGGAACATCCTCCACTTACAGTGAAGTTCCCTGGGCCTGCCCACCTCTGGGGAACATCCTCCACTTACAGTGAAGTTCCATGGGCCTGCCCACCTCTGGGGAACATCCTCCACTTACAGTGAAGTTCCCTGGACCTGCCCACTACTATACTGCAAAGTTATTATTTGCTCAAGAGCAGCCTGACTCAGTGAGTTACGGAGATACTGAGGAAGAGTAAGCTCTCTCAGCCGCTTAGATGCCTGTCAAGGAGAACCCGTCAAGCAATGCTTCTTAAGGAGGGTAAGTGGATATATCCTGTAGGAGACCCTGCAGGAGAAGCCTCCCTAGGAGAAAACCCTCCCCGGAATACCCGCAATAATGAGTCCCCAGGAGGGTGCTTCAAGGAGCACCACCACGACATGCCATCTCCCCCCCTTGTAAACACTAATGCCTAATAAGTCCACTCCGCCAAAACAGTTGTGGCATGCCCTGCCCTCGCTTCCGGCGGGAAAGGAAATACCCCCCTCCCCCACCTGCCCCTCCTCTCACCCTTTAGACTTCTATTTTCCTTCTAGCATTTATTTCTCTTGTGCGATGCCAGAGTTCGAAGCTGTTGGGGGGAGCGTCTGGCACATCGGGCGCACGGGTTAGGGCGGGAAACCTCACGTCCCGCCCGACCTCTGGCGCCCCCACCTTCCCTCAACCCCTCGTGCATGTCAATATTTCCGACCTGAGGACTGAACTTCCCTTTTTTCCCCTCTCTGGGAATGTCACGTCACTTACGTCCACGTCCGTTACACGGACGTCAAGATGACGCATTCTTCCCAACGGTAAAGCACTTCCTCAGTCCTTGCCGTCTTTGGGAACGGTAATGCGTCACAGAAAAACATTCCTTAAGGTGCACGCTCTAAATTTCCGGAAGAATAAAAGTGACATTAATATTCGTGTGTTTCCCCCCTCGGTTCTGGGAAGTGATTTGCCCTCACCTGACCTCCATCCCGGGTCCCATATTCCTCTCTCTCAAGGTTTACTGTCGCCTCCTCTATTTTTACCACCGAGCGTTGAGGGGAAATTAGCCCCAGGGGGACATTTTTAGCGCGCGTTTTTGACGGGTTATTTGGCAAAATGTCTGCTCGTCTGTCCCTGCCGCCCGTCGATTGTCTGCGACTGCTCCGCTTAAGTGGTCCTTACTGGCGACATTTTACTGGTATAATTTAAATTTCTGATAACTGGTTCAAAAAATGATAATCAGTAGAGACAAGCAATGACAGCGTATTAAGAATCTGGTCCCCTCACGCCCGGATAAACTCCTGTTTATCATATTCACAAATGATAATACTCGTATGAAATGCCATTCATTAATTTCCTTCCGACGCGCTGATTTAATTCCCCGAGCATAATTAGCCCAATGGACACGATGCGGGGTGGTAAATATGCAGACTCTCCGGGCCGTATAATGGGGTTCAGGAAGTATTGGAGCCCAAAAGGCAGTTCTTGGACCAATAGCGCCGACAGTTTCCACATATTGCCGCCGCGGGTAAATTAACGCCGGCAATTATGTATTCAAAGTGATTCAATTCACCGTGATGCGATTGTCAGCGGCGACGCGTTAACCTGCAACGTCAGTTTTACTGAGGGAAGGGTGGGGGGGGGGGGGGTTAGGTAGGTGTGAGGGAAGGGTGGGGTAGTGGGGCAGTGAGGGAGGGGTGGTGAGGTAGGTGGAAAAGGGGGGCGAGGGATGGGAGGGGTGATGGAGGAGTGGGGTGAGTGAGGGGAGGGGTGAAGGAGAGGTGGTGAGGTAAATGGGGTGGCGTGGGGAAATGGGGGCAGTAAGGGAGGGAAGGGAGTGGAAAGGGGGCAGTAAGGGAGGGGAGGGAGTGGAAAGGGGGCAGTAAGGGAGGGGAGGGAGTGGAAAGGGGGCAGAAGGGCGAGGGGGGGGGGGATATTCTGGATAAGGCTCTAGTTCGGCCGCATCTAGAGTATCCCCCAGTACCACTAAACACCATAAAGAAAACATGCAAAAACTACAAGCAGTACAAAATAAAGCGCTAAGGAGAGCAGCAAAACACCGTCCACCATATGATCGGACAATCCAGGAGCTCCATGAACTCCTGAACATACAGCCACTAAACATCAGACTGCAGCACCAAGCCATCAGGGTGTGGAACACCATCGAAATGTTAGAGGACCCAATGTTAGAAAGATTGCTCCAAGATGAGACGCCCCGCTCCCACAGCTGGTGGCCCAAGAGCCTCTGTATACTAAATGAAAACCCAGCCCCACAGTACGTAATTCTCAGATGAACTACTGACCAGAAATCCCTCCCCCAAAAATTAAAAAATTGTGTATATTCTTAATAATAATAAAATAAATAGTCTTAAACAGAACATGTGTGGAAGCATCGGAGTGTGTATATATGAATGTTACACAGTATTCATCTATAGACATCCATATATACTGAAACACATGTGAAGAACCTCTCACACACTCACAGCTCCCTGACAAGAGGGAGCCAGCTTAGCTTAGCTGCCAACACCCACACATGGTGTCAGCAAGGCGGACAGCCCGCCTGCTGTCATACCTCTCACTGTATTTCCCACTTCTAAAGTTCACCTATGC
This sequence comes from Procambarus clarkii, assembly GCF_040958095.1. NCBI lineage: Eukaryota > Metazoa > Arthropoda > Malacostraca > Decapoda > Cambaridae > Procambarus > Procambarus clarkii. Next base: position 10,834,108 of record NC_091198.1, read on the forward strand.
CTCTCCGTCCTCTTTTACTTCCCCCCAAAAAAGCGAGGGAATCTCTCGGGTCAAGGTTCACCACACGACTACAGAGGTCAGCCTACAGGTCCCTCAGTCAGGCACCAGGTGTGGCACTCTAAGCGTGGCACCGTCTCTTATCTCAGGGCTGTTCCTTGCGTATTACTTAATGAAATGTAAATACAATTTATAACTTTTATCAACTCGGTAACGTAGCCCGCCTCGAACGAGCGCCATCTTGTATTTTTATTTCAATGTTCAAGCGTGACCTTTCTTCGGCCGTCTCAGGTCAGGCTCAGGTATTGACCTGATAGCAGCCCCCCCCCCTTCGTTCTCCATTTCTTACCCTTGCCTTTTCTCTCTCACCCCTCCCCTCCCCCTCTCTCTCCATACTCTCACCCCCCTCTGTACTAAGTAAACTATTCCCCCCCCCCCTCCCCCTTTTCTGTGAATAGTTTTTTTGGTGCATTTGAGTCTGTCCCCGTGCCCCCTCTAACCCCGCCCCGCTCCGACCACCTCTTTCACCTACACCACGTCCCCCCTCCTCCTCCTCTCTCTACCCCCCCCCTCCTCCTCCTCTCTCTACCCCCCCCCCCTCCTCCTTTCTTGCCTCATCAACTCTCTAACTCCGCCTCTCTCATCTCACCTCTTGGTCCACTGCTCCCTCTCATGTCCCCGCCCCCCTCTGCCCCATCTCCTGCCCCCTCCCCTCATAACTCCCCCCACCTCTGCCCCATTACCTGCCCCTCTCATAACACGCCCCCCTCTGCCCCATCACCTGCCCCCATAACACGCCCCCCTCTGCCCCATCACCTGCCCCCCATAACACGTCCCCCTCTGCCCCATCACCTGCCCCCATAACACACCCCCCATCTGCCCCATCACCTGCCCCCATAACACGCCCCCTCTGCCCCATCACCTGCCCCCATAACACGCCCCCCTCTGCCCCATCACCTGCCCCCCATAACACGTCCCCCTCTGCCCCATCACCTGCCCCCATAACACGCCCCCCTCTGCCCCATCACCTGCCCCCCATAACACGTCCCCCTCTGCCCCATCACCTGCCCCCCATAACACGCCCCCCTCTGCCCCATCACCTGCCCCCCATAACACGTCCCCCTCTGCCCCATCACCTGCCCCCCATAACACGCCCCCCTCTGCCCCATCACCTGCCCCCCATAACACGTCCCCCTCTGCCCCATCACCTGCCCCCATAACACGCCCCCCTCTGCCCCATCACCTGCCCCCCATAACACGTCCCCCTCTGCCCCATCACCTGCCCCCCATAACACGCCCCCCTCTGCCCCATCACCTGCCCCCCATAACACGTCCCCCTCTGCCCCATCACCTGCCCCCCATAACACGCCCCCCTCTGCCCCATCACCTGCCCCCCATAACACGCCCCCCTCTGCCCCATCACCTGCCCCCATAACACGCCCCCCTCTGCCCCATCACCTGCCCCCATAACACGCCCCCCTCTGCCCCATCACCTGCCCCCATAACACGCTCCCCTCTGCCCCATCACCTGCCCCCATAACACGCCCCCCTCTGCCCCATCACCTGCCCCCATAACACGCCCCCTCTGCCCCATCACCTGCCCCCATAACACGCCCCCTCTGCCCCATCACCTGCCCCCCATAACACGCCCCCTCTGCCCCATCACCTGCCCCCATAACACGCCCCCCTCTGCCCCATCACCTGCCCCCATAACACGCCCCCCTCTGCCCCATCACCTGCCCCCATAACACGCCCCCTCTCCTGCTCCATGAAGATTGAGTCCTCCCGGTTCCAATTTATCGACGATCAAATAAACCATCAGAGAAAAGTGGAGAGGAAATTGCTTGTCCGAGACCATCCCAAGTGAGCCAGACCTCTGGTACTGCTGTGGTGTGGCTGTGTGGTGGTGTGGTGGTGTGGCTGTGTGGTGGTGTGGTGGTGTGGCTGTGTGGTGGTGTGGCTGTGTGGTGGTGTGGCTGTGGTGGTGGTGTGGCTGTGGTGGTGGTGTGGCTGTGTGGTGGTGTGGCTGTGTGGTGGTGTGGCTGTGGTGTGGCTGTGTGGTGGTGTGGCTGTGGTGGTGGTGCGGTGGTGTGGCTGTGGTGGTGGTGTGGCTGTGGTGCGGTGCTGTGGGTGTGTGGTGGTGTGGTTGTGTGGTGGTGTGGCTGTGTTGTGGAGGTGTGGTTGAATTACTTTTACTATAATGCTTTAAAATAGTCTTGTGGCGAATGCCCTCTTGACTCCGCCTCTCAACATTCACAAGACATGTGGATCTACTTGTCCTTGGAAGGGGGTCCCTCGTGAGCTTTCTAACTACCACACAACCAACCCAGAACTACCTCCCAACCATCGTCAAACCGCCGCCACTGCTAACCTACCACCGCCACCACCACCACAGCCGCCGCCGCCGCCTCTCCCGTCACCCTCCCATCTGAGACCAAAGACTAAAGTGGTTTTTGATTGGAGGAAAGTGACTTGTGGTGTCCCCAGTTACTCTCTAAATGAAGACAAAAATTGAATGGATGACACGCTAAGAGAGGTGATGGAGGGGGAGAGGGGGGGCGGGCACTGTGAAGGGGAGGGGGTCAGGTATTGTGAGGGGGAGGGGGTCAGGCATAGGGAAGGGCAGGGGGTCAGACATAGGGAGGGGGGTGAGGCATAGGGAGGGTGAGGGGGGGTAGGGGGGTGAGGCATAGGGAGGGTGAGGGGGGGTAGGGGGTGAGGCATAGGGAGGGTGAGGGGGGAGGGGGTCAGGCATAAGGAGGGAAAGGGGATCAGGAATAGGGAGGAGGAGGAGGCAGGCAGGCATGATGAGGGAAGACGTCGGGTATGGTAGGAGGAGGAGACAAGAATGAGGGGGGAGGGAGCGGGGTAAGGGCATGGTGGGACCTGACATGTGGGTATCGGGTCAGTCATGGGGGAGGGGGAGAGGGTCCAAGCATGGTGGAAGAGGGGGGCCAAGCATGGTGGAAGAGGGGGGCCAAGCATGGTGGAAGAGGGGGGCCAAGCATGGTGGAAGAGGGGCCAAGCATGGTGGAAGAGGGGGGCCAAGCATGGTGGAAGAGGGGGGCCAAGCATGGTGGAAGAGGGGGGCCAAGCATGGTGGAAGAGGGGGGCCAAGCATGGTGGAAGAGGGGGGCCTAGCATGGTGGAAGAGGGGGGCCAAGCATGGTGGAAGAGGGGGGCCAAGCATGGTGGAAGAGGGGGGCCAAGCATGGTGGAAGAGGGGGGCCAAGCATGGTGGAAGAGGGGGGCCAAGCATGGTGGAAGAGGGGCCAAGCATGGTGGAAGAGCGGCCAAGCATGGTGGAAGAGGGGGGCCAAGCATGGTGGAAGAGGGGCCAAGCATGGTGGAAGAGGGGCCAAGCATGGTGGAAGAGGGGCCAAGCATGGTGGAAGAGGGGCCAAGCATGGTGGAAGAGCGGCCAAGCATGGTGGAAGAGGGGCCAAGCATGGTGGAAGAGCGGCCAAGCATGGTGGAAGAGCGGCCAAGCATGGTGGAAGAGCGGCCAAGCATGGTGGAAGAGGGGCCAAGCATGGTGGAAGAGGGGCCAAGCATGGTGGAAGAGGGGCCAAGCATGGTGGAAGAGCGGCCAAGCATGGTGGAAGAGCGGCCAAGCATGGTGGAAGAGGGGACCCGGCAAAGGGGAAGGGATTAGACAGAGGGGAAGGGGCATATATGTGATGACCAAGCATGGCGGAGAAAGGCCAGGTATACTTCACATGTATTTCAGAAATACATTTGAAGAATCTTACACACGCACACAGCTCCCTGCTAAAGAGAGGCAGCTCGGCTTAATTACCAAACTCACACACCGTGTCAGCAAGGCGGACAACCCGCCTGCTATCATAACTCACACTATATTTCCCGTTTATAATCCTTTTCCTTCACCTATTCCGCTCCAACTCCTTAAAAAAATGAGTGGGAGCTCAGTGACGAGTAGAGGTCAATATTGAAAGATGTAAATTAGTGATCAATCACCATGAAACACGAGTCCTTCTTGACCCAAAATACACTAAATAATAACAAAACAATTACATAAACCTCAATCAAATTAAAAATATATAGACCACTAAATTAAGCCATATTATTATCTTAATGTTGGAGGAAGGTACAGAAGGGCTACTGGACAGTACTAGACCGCTATCATCGATACCCCCCCCCCCACACACACACACACACATATATATGTGTAACCTACGCTTGAAACAATCTAGTAATCCTATGTCTATTATGCCAAGCAGTAATTTACTCAAATTAACTGGCATCCCTTAACCAGAACGATGGGCAGTACTCCAGTGTTAATTTCGTGTATGACCAACCACTAACTTCACACCAGTAATATTAATGCCAATGATCCATTTCAAAGTGACACAGCCAGATCATAATGATTTAGCGAAGTCTTCCCCATCCCCTTCCACTTTGATAGGTCAGCCAGTGACCTATCTCTCTGTGTGCACACTTTAGTGGCTGCCCTGGAAACACAAACCGTAACTGTCTCTATTTTCTGCTTGTTACAACTTGTAATAAAGTTGTTACATCTTGGCTTAACGTGTTTAAGACGTATTAGAACGTTATTGGTTGTTGTAACTGGTTAGGAGATGTTAAAACTTGATCAAACGTTGTAGCAACGTCGTAGTTTCGGTGTGTGTTTGGCAGGTGGGTCGTCACACACTCACAAGTTAGAGAACAGCCACAGTATGTACGTATTTCTTATGTTCTGTAAATAAAGCACAAAACTGAGAGCATTATTTTTCAGTTACCCGGCATGATCCATCAATGGTGGCAGCGGTGGGATGGAGACCACTGACGCTATCTACTAACATCTACCACGACTAGAAAGTGCTTGTGAACCCTGAATAACTCGGCGAAGTTGCCAACATAGCCACTGAGACGTTCTTATATACACACACTTGTTGCAGAATAAGTTGGAACGGGACTACAACTGGCAACTTGGCCTGAATGCACTAGGGAGATTAAATATCGATCTGTGTTTTGCTGAATCTGTTTTGCAATTTTTGGCCAACGGTATTTAAATAGTTGATTTTAAACTGCTACACTTGACTGAATGTGAGCTATGGTGAGCGACAGACAAGTTTAAGATTGTAAATAATTCAATGTTTATAAGCGCTGCAGGATGTAAACAAATATTACTAGTTCGTTGAGCGGCAAGGGAAGTTTGACCGCAAGTTTGCGTCCTAGAAAGGCGAGGTGCGTCCTGGAAAGGCGAGATGCGTCCTGGAAAGGCGAGATGCGTCCTGGAAAGGCGAGGTGGGTCCTGGAAATATGGCGGCACCTTACGAGGCGATCATTAGGACTTCACTTCTACTCTTTTCCCCCCGTTCGATGTTCTAAGATGTTTATTCTAGAGTAATGGCGAAGAGACATGGAGTCTGTGCCGTTGTGAAGAGAAGACATTGTAACGAATGGATACACAAATTCATATCCATACAATTTCATATATATACAAACATACATATATAAACATATGCATATAAACCCACACATTACACATACATGCAAATATATACATACATACAAGCATACAATCGTATACGTTTTACACACAAACATATACATACATATACATAAGCACAAACACTTATGTACACAGATTTAAACTTTGTCCGTTAAAAAAAAAACAGCTATGCGTGCTGTAGGTGTTTATCAACACCTGTTATTTATATACAATAAATAACAGGTGTTAATAAAACACTCACCTTTCACATGCGAAATATTTACAGGTGTAAATATCGAACCCCCGAACGGCTGCTGCACAAATGAAAGCACTGACAGCGAGAATGCCTATAAACGCATTTACTGTAAATTGTTTACACCACAGCTGAATAATGTGGTCTCAGAGGAGCGCCTCGGACCGCAGACTACTACCCAGGGCGTCCTGTCAAAGTGCAAGAACAACGTGAGAATTGTGTACCAACAGATAACACATTGTGATAGTAATTCTGCTTTGTGAATTAAACTATCACTATAAGCAGCAGCGACAGCAGTGCCAATAACAGCAACAGTAGCAGCAGCAGCAGAAGCAGCAACAGTAGCAGCAGCAGTAATAGCATTAGCTTGGGCAGAAGTGGCAGGAGGGACCTCAAAAGGAGGAGTTACAGGAGTGCAACAGTGCCACTCACACCAGACTGTTGCAGGCGGCGGCAGCGGCGGTGTTAAAGCTGAGGTGATAGCTTGGCCAACATTGGACAGGGGGCGTGGTCAGCGGTGCCTGGGGGTCCGGGGGACAAGAGGAAGGGGGGACGCAGAGGTGGGTTGACGGTTCCTAGGGGGGCGCAGAGGTGGGTTGACGGTTCTTAGGGGGACGCAGAGGTGGGTTGACGGTTCTTAGGGGGACGCAGAGGTGGGTTGACGGTTCTTAGGGGGACGCAGAGGTGGGTTGACGGTTCCTAGGGGGGCGCAGAGGTGGGTTGACGGTTCCTAGGGGGGCGCAGAGGTGGGTTGACGGTTCTTAGGGGGGCGCAGAGGTGGGTTGACGGTTCTTAGGGGGACGCAGAGGTGGGTTGACGGTTCTTAGGGGGACGCAGAGGTGGGTTGACGGTTCTTAGGGGGACGCAGAGGTGGGTTGACGGTTCCTAGGGGGGCGCAGAGGTGGGTTGACGGTTCCTAGGGGGGCGCAGAGGTGGGTTGACGGTTCTTAGGGGGACGCAGAGGTGGGTTGACGGTTCTTAGGAGGACGCAGAGGTGGGTTGACGGTTCTTAGGGGGACGCAGAGGTGGGTTGACGGTTCCTAGGGGGGCGCAGAGGTCGGTTGACGGTTCCTAGGGGGGCGCAGAGGTGGGTTGACGGTTCTTAGGGGGACGCAGAGGTGGGTTGACGGTTCTTAGGGGGACGCAGAGGTGGGTTGACGGTTCTTAGGGGGACGCAGAGGTGGGTTGACGGTTCCTAGGGGGGCGCAGAGGTGGGTTGACGGTTCCTAGGGGGGCGCAGAGGTGGGTTGACGGTTCCTAGGGGGGCGCAGAGGTGGGGTGACGGTTCTTAGGGGGACGCAGAGGTGGGTTGACGGTTCTTAGGGGGACGCAGAGGTGGGTTGACGGTTCTTAGGGGGACGCAGAGGTGGGTTGACGGTTCCTAGGGGGGCGCAGAGGTGGGTTGACGGTTCTTAGGGGGGCGCAGAGGTGGGTTGACGGTTCTTAGGGGGACGCAGAGGTGGGTTGACGGTTCCTAGGGGGGCGCAGAGGTGGGTTGACGGTTCTTAGGGGGAAGCAGAGGTGGGCTGACGGTTCCAGGGGGGCGCAGAGGTGGGCTGTGAGGACGATGAGGGAGGGGCAAGCACCGGGAGGGAGGGAGAGAGGGTGGGAGACAGGGAGGGAGGGGGGTTGTGTCAAGGGGTGTGGATAGAGACCTCACGTGCGGCCGCCGCAACAAATCAGAGCGGAGCTGGTGTCACTATTGTGTCTCCGGCCGCACCGTGGCCGCAGCAACAGGGGCCGACGCCACCCTCGCCGCCTCACGCAACTCCCGCCCTTACTTCCCGCCACCGGAGGAGCCGTGATCCTCGCGCATGACCAGCCGTGAGTGGACAACTACAAAAGGATCAGCCCACT